>NW_021319315.1:6782554-6894682 GCF_001605985.2 Dendrobium catenatum | reverse complement strand
TTTTATCCCATGTACTCACCACTTAATATAAAAATTTAGTGTTTCAAGTGTTTGATGTATCAAGTTCACATAGTCTATATGTTGTGCAAAGTTTTTATTTTGGTTACACACCTACTATTTTTGGATGCAATGAGTTTTTTTATTATAAGGATAAAGAAGGATTTGATTCAACATTTGATCATTCACGCTCTTTATTTAGGTTTCGCCGCTCTCTCTCCTAACTCGATTTCTTCTTACTTTCTCCATTTCTCCATGCACTTTTTCGCTCATCATGGTTGCTTCTCTGATGAAGTGTTTGAAGGCCTTTGTGGAGGCTAAGTATACCAAGGTATCTTATGCTTCTCCTATGCTTTCCAGTATGATCCACATGGGGTATTGTTTCAATGATAAGAATTTCACTATCGAGTCTCAAAGAGTGGCGAGTTTTCCCAAGCCTTTTCATGATAAAGAGTTGTGCTTGTTTTTTGACCAATTTAGGCCGGATCCTCGACTTCTTATATGCAGGGAGATTATTGATATTTAAAATTTTTACATATTCATCCCTACACCTATCTTGCCAAACTTCTCTGCTAGCATTATTACGGTGCTCTCGTATATGAGGGCATAGAAGATACTGTAGAGCATAACATTCTTTCACCATATTTTCTCTATGAAGGCTTTTAAGGTGGTGCCTTTAGTTTCTTCCGCCTATGTGTGAATAATCTGACTAGAGAACAAGGTGAGAGAGCAGAAGTCTAAGTATGTCTTTGTGAATTCAATGATAGATTGGTTAAAGAACATGGCTTCCCCCTTCCTCATAGAGAATGTGAACTTTCCTATCATGAACATGGAGTATGCCATCTACATCCAACTCAAGGGACTTGTCTTGAGTGTCACATCATATATAAGGATGAATGATGTGAAAAAGAATCTATATGGCCAATTAATCCATCCCTCTTCCTTTTTCTTGACACCACTAGCCTTTCATCTTGTGAATTTCTTAAAGCTTATACATAGGCAAGTCCAACCTTAATCTTGACTCGAATAATTTTGAACTGATACAATTCTTGGGGATAAAATTCTTCAAAGCCGGGAAAAAAAAAGTCTAAAGAGTCATATTGATCCAAAAACTAAATTTGAGTCAAATACATTTAGTCGAATTTAGATTAAATATACTTTAGATCAATTTCAATCAGGCCATAACTCCACCCATCAACCCATAAAGTATTGTTAAGTAATTTAAAATAAAAATATATTGGTATTTATGTAAATCCCGAAGCCCTCGCATTCGATCCCTTCTTTTGTGGTGACGACGCGCACGACCTCGCCATTGACGCACTTATAGTGGGAGGCTATTTCCTGTTCTCGTTCTTGTCTCTCGCTACAGAAGATTCTTCCCTTATGCGTCTTGTGTTCCAACTTGGCGGACACATCCCTCGCGTCTCTCAGCAAGTTTTAGCCCGCAGACACCTCTTTGCTTTTGGCGTCTACCTCAATGCTGGCAGCCATCAAAACCCTTGCAAGCCGGTAGCCCCTTCCCGACGTCTCCTACATTCCTATTTGCAGTTGCATTCTGGCAAGATATCATTCTTTATTCTCTTGTATTCTTCCAGGCATAATATCCGCTTCTTCACATATCTTTATATTGTCAAATGTCAATGTGTGAATATGGCTGAACATTTGAAATTTCTTTGTGTATTTTTGCTTAGGTTTTGTATGCTATTTGAATTTTTTTAAAATAATTGTCTTAGTTTTTCATTCACAGTTATATGAACGAGATTATATTTAATTATTGTTTGTTAATTAGTATGTCATTTAAATAGTTATTAATTAAAGAAAATTTAAAAACTTTCTTCTTCCGATTCAATGTTAGATTCGGATTTTAAAATCTCTGTGCATTCATAATATTCCTTCTTCACGTATCTTTTTTGGTTCTGCCCAAATAATGCACAATATTAGTGTACTCTATTCTACACTCTCATAATACATGTGCACTATATGCAAGAAAATAATCACTTGTAATAATTATAAAAAAATGATAATTATAAAGATTGATTTTTATGTAATAATTAGAAAAAATATTAGTAGCTTTAATAATTATAAAGATTGGGTGTTATAATACATGGTGTTAAATTTAAAAGAAAATTTTGGTTATCCTTTATCTGCTAATGAAAGAATAAAAGAATTTGAATACATGATAAAATAATTTTTTTATTTGTTGAAATAATATACTACAAATATGGTACATATAATTTTTTTCACCATTATTTAAGATTTACAAAAAATTTGAATTTTTTTTAGTAATTAGGAAAGCTCAATGTTTTTTCTAATTACAGTCCTTTAATTGATGATAGAATGTAATAATTAGAAAAGCATGATATATGATGTAGATTATATTAGATATGTAAATAGATTTGGTAACGCAACTTACCATTTTCAAATTAAAAATAAATTTTTTTCCATCACTCAAAATGTAAAATTTTGAGAGAAACCTATTTCAAATTGTGCTCTCTTATTACTTTGAAAATTTGGGGGAACCTTCTCCCTCATTACAACTTAATAATATGTATGTAGATATGCAACCAAACAACCCCTAATTAAGAAAGATCAATAGTTTGCATGAAGTTGAACCAGAGTTAAAACTTGGCATAATCCATGTATGATACATTGCATAACTTTGAAATTGAATTCAAACACATTTAAAAACTATGAAATCAGGTCATCAGTCATCACCTTGAAATATGGATATGATACATGGTATAATTTGGATACTATCTTATCATCCATGTTTTTATTTAATTTTAAATTCACTTCTTGCCATTACCTTTAAATTTGAGTAAAGACATGATGTATTTTGAATATAAATACTTTAATTGCTACTTTATAATTACATCATATATATTATTATTTTAAAATTAAACTCAATTTTAATATTTTTACTGTATTTTTAATTAATATTTAACTACCACATTTCAGCTATTTTATTTAATGGCTAATATATATTTACATATAAACTTTGATTTTAAGCAAAACTTATTCTTGTTTTATTTTGAATTTATTTGTTCAATCTTTAATCAATTTAACTCAACACTTGACTTAAATAGCATATTTAATAATTGATTTATTAATTTTAATCATCCCTTTCTAGTTGTAATGTAGTAATTATAATAATTTTGTTGTATGATTTTAGTTCTAGGAATTATACTTATTGTTTTGTATGAATGAAGTTTATATTTCTTTCCTGATTTTCATAGCTTTAAATTTTTTTTCAATTTACAGAAAGTGTTTGTTATTTTTAGTCAGCTTTGTGTTGATTATTTCAGCGGCTATGGGATTTGTCATATTTCATGACCTTATTACTTAAATGGATTCATTTTTGGGCTGAATATGCTTCGCTCTTCGTCAACATGAGAACTCAAAGGAGTTGGTTGTCAAATCCAATTAAAGAGAAGCTAATGTGGTTATACCCAAAAGAGGACCCTAAGCAAAATGAGGTTTTTGTAACCAAACCACCATTTTTTCTGCCCTGTCCTTGCATGCAGACTTGTTTTTCTCTAATATATGGTCCTCTATAATCTTCACCTAACATTTCTTTTTTCTCTTAATATGAAATTGCTTTCTAAATTGTATTTATAATTTCCTAATTATATTTTCTATTATCTCTTAATTACCAATGAAATATTTAAATCTTTTTAAGACAAGAAAACATCAATTTTCAAGTTTTTTGCATTGTTGTTGTCTCTATATTTTGGGGGGGACCACGTATCTTTACGTATCTGATCAACGACTAGCCTTAATCAGAAGTTCTCTCTCGTGATCGGGAGGGGTAATTAACTATAGGGGCTTGCGCCTATAGGAAACCAGAACTCAGATCATAAAGTCCTCACAAAATGAGGGCGAAATCTCTGGGTAGTGTCTTATCTACAAACCCATCTGCCTTCCAAAATTTACCTCGGAACTTAGTTCGTTAAAACTCCTAAAACTCCCTCGCCAAATAAGAAGAGCGAGCAGAAGCCGGGGCCGAATTTTCGGAGCCCACATTAAAACTTGGCATAATCCATGCACATTGCATAACTTTGAAATTGAATTCAAACACATTTAAAAACTATGAAATAAGGTCATCAGTCATCACCTTGAAATATGGATATGATACATACTTACATAGTATAATTTGGATACTATCTTATCATCCATTTCCATGTTTTTGATTTAATTTTAAATTCACTTCTTGCCAGTACCTTTAAATTTTAGTAAAGACATGATGTATTTTGAATATAAATATTTTAACTGCTACTTTATAATAACATCATATATATTATTATTTTTAAATTTAAACTCAATTTTAATATTTTTACTATATTTTTAATTAATATTTAACTACCACATTTCAGCTATTTTATTTAATGGCTAATATATATGTACATATAAACTTTGATTTTAAGCAAAACTTATTCTTGTTTTATTTAGAATTTATTTGTTCAATCTTTAATCAATTTAACTCAACACTTGACTTAATAGCATATTTAATAATTGATTTTTTAATTTTTATCATCCCTTTCAAGTTGCAATGTAGTAATTATAATTATTTTGTCGTATGATTTTAGTTCTTGGAAATATACTTATTGTTTTTTATGAATAAAGTTTATATTTCTTTCCTGATTTTCATAGCTTTAAATTTTTTTGCAATTTTCAGAAAGTGTTTGTTATTTTAAGTCCGCTTTGTGTTGATTATTTCACTCGGCCGTGGGATTTGTGATATTTCATTACCTTATTACTTAAATGGATTCATTTTTGAAGCTCTTCGTCAACATGAGAACTCAAAGGAGTTGGTTGTCAAATCCAATTAAAGAGAAGCTATTGTGGTTATACCTAAAAGAGGACTATAAGCAAAATGAGGTTTTTGTTACCAAACCACCATTTTTTCCGCCCTGTCTTTGCATGCAGACTTGTTTTTCTCTAATATATGGTTCTCCATAATATTCACCTAAACATTTATTTTTTCTCTTACTATGAAATTGCTTTCTAAATTGTATTTATAATTTCCTAATTATATTTTGTATTATATCTTAAATACCATTGAAAATATTTAATTCTTTTTAAGACAAGAAAACATCAACTTTCAAGTTTTTTCGCATGGTTGTTATCTCTATATTAGTTATAGTTGGTTTTAAAATGATAGCTCTTGTATGGATTATGCGGTTGTGAATTTTGTTGTGTCCTCAGAAATTGCCTATGGATTTGAACATGGTTGAATAACGCTGTATACTCGTTTATTTTGTTATTACCTTTGAAATGTAAAATTTTGATATAGATTTTAGCAAATCAACTTAAAAGTATCACGTTTTAAGTATTTTTTTAATGGAATGCTTAATGGGAATACGTTTTCCAAATCAGCTAGGCTTTGCATAGCATCAAGATAGTTCCTTCTCATAGTTTTAGATGAAAACATTGTTTTTTCTAGTGGTTTTTTATACATTTAATCTTCGTCATTCTGCTACCAACCAAGAAATCTATAATCAAAGCAATTGCTATGGATGGTGATGAGGATATTGAAACTCCTAAGAAAAATAACGAATTCTTGATACATTCCTATCTTTTTTTTTTTAAAGGACTACTTGAACAATGTCAAGTGAGGATGACTTGAAGAAAACACAGATTGTGGAAGCTCGTGCTAGAAATATTAGCCATAATGTACGTTGCACTGAGTGTGGAAGCCAGTCCATTGAAGAGTCCCAAGCAGACGTTGCCATTCTATTGCGGAAGGTATTATTTTTCTTTATGTCTCTTCATTATTTCCCATTTGTCTGGATTGTTTTGTTGACTTATATTTGATGCAGATTTATTTAGGGTCCAAGGTTTCTAAATTCAACTAGAATGATGCAATGAATACATTTGTAGATTAAAGACTACTAAATCCACAAAAACTTATTTTGCTTAGGTGTGAAGGGGAAAATAAGAGAAGTAGAATTCAAAGGAACACTGCAATGATTGTTTCTTATGTCTCTTCATTATTTCCCATTCGTCTGGATTGTTTATTTTACTTATATTTGATGCAGATTTTTTAGGGTCCAAGGTTTCTAGATGCAACTAGAACGATGCAATGAATACATTTGTAGATTAAAGACTACAAAATCCACGGAAAACTCATTTTGCTTATGTGTGAAGGGGAAAATAAGAGAAGTAGAATCCAAAGGATACTGCAACGATCTAGTCAATCTAAAGGAATCAATGAGAAAATTTCAAGCCACACAAAACCAGCGACCAACTCATTGTCGAAAGCTCAATTAAATTCAGGAACTATAGCAAGTCCAACAACATTATATATGGGAGAAAATTTTGAATGCGATAATTCACCAAATTGAAGAAAATTTAGACTCCATTGATAGAATTAAATAGCCACACTTATTTTGCATTTGAAGGAATTATGCATCTAGCATGCATGTCAAATTGAAACTGAAATGAAAAAATCATTAAATGTTTTTTTTGTTATATCTTAAATTGTCTATGCATAGAATTTTCATATGGCTTGTATGGTTGCTCGGGGCACTGGAGAAGAGCAAAAATTTATTCAAATGATTGTACATAGAATGGTGAAAAGTTGGTAGAATTGCAAATTCCATATTTAAGCCAACAAACATGGCTACCATACTGAGCAAAATAAGTTACAATACTAGAGTTGTCCACCAATACTGCAACTCCACACAGTTCACCAAATAACCAGTGACAAGAGTAAGATGCCAATGAACCCTCAAGGTATTAGATCAGAATCGTATGCCAATCTGCTCAGCTTGAAACTTTTAAATTTGATGAATTGATCTAATGATACTCATTAAACAATCCAGGCATAATGTTTTGATTTTTATAAAGTAATTCATAAGTTATTACCAATAGTGGACATATAGTCTCATGATAAAAATAATCTCAAGAATAATATATGGAATTATATGATAGAGGGTTGGATTTGGATTCATGAGATGGAAAAAGAAAAGAATCCAAGGAATTATAGGAGGTTAATGAAAAAAAGTCAGATCAGAAAAAATGAAAATTGGATTAATGCTGTAAAGCCCCAAACTTTAATTTATAGGTATTAATTCAATATGCTGCAAGATTTTAAATAACCTGCTTTTTTTTAAATATCTTGAAGGTTTTTGAAAAGAACCTTTTTGAATTTAAATGCACAATTACTTTATATTATTAGGTTTAAACTTTGTTTATCTCTTATTCTCATTGACAAAAAACTTATAATAGTTAGCTTTTTGTGAATATTCTCATGTATTTCATGCAAGTAGATATAAGGTAAGTAATAAAAATGATATGAAACTTATGTATGACCTTCGGAATACGAACAATGACTTGTAACTGATACTTAGAAAATGAGATGATAATGAAATTGAATGACAAATTACATAAATATGATGTGTCTATCCGGGCAAACAACCTTAAAAAATACGGTTTAAATATAAATTGTGATAAATTATATATCTTTAGAATTAGTCAGATAAGAAGAGCATTATATTTTAGGTTTGCTTTTAGGCATTTATAATTATTGAATTCCTTCAAATATTAATGTAAACTAATTCTTTTTAGAAGTTTTTTTTTTTGTTTATGAATCTATATGTCACTAAATCAAGAACCAAAGATGTTTATTATTAATTTGGTCATTCATCACATCAATAATATCAACAGATAATTCATCAAAAATTAAATATTTAGATTGCTTAATCAATTCATACAAGCAATTCATATACTATAGAATATATGATTGATTCAGTTTTTCATTTAAGGATGGACTAGATTTCTATTGTAAATTTTTATACTATTCATTATTTTAATATTTCATCATTATTGAGAATATTATGCTTTAATGCATTTTCATTAATTATTATATCCTTACTTATATAGAGGCACATACATGTTTGTAATAATATGAAAATTCAGTAAAGATGTACTCCTTACTAATATCCTCGTTCTAACACTATCTTACAAATTATGTTTTAAGTCTTTTACGTGATTATCTCGTCCAAAATATTTTATTCATCTGCTACTATCTTTCATATCTTCGCTTGTTATCTAGACATTTATATCATGCTTGTATGGGAGTAACATTGCACATGCTTATGTTCCTTTTATGCATGGCTTAGTGCACAACCTTATGTTTAGGGGTGTCAAAATGGGTTTTTGGGTCTCCGCACATAATAATTTCTCCTATACTGCTAGTTACATTTGTAGAAAACTGCACTTAGATTTCGAAGTTTACGAAATTTGTTACATTGATAAGCTTCGATGCTTTGATGTGAGATTTTTACTGATACTGCTTTGATGGGAGTCTTAAGAAACCTCAAACACGTTGCACTTCATGAATTGTTTCCATGTATGGCAAATAGTTAAAGCCATGCCATGTTTTAATGAAACTTATTCATAATTTTTTTCCCATATTTATATATCATATGGATTTTATTATTGTGAATCTCGTGTTATTTAATTTTAACGAGATAACTCCATAGTGATACTTAACATGTTTAGTGTTTGGGGGCTTGTCATTTTCTTACTTTTCTCTTTCATGTATTTACGTGATGACTTTATTAGGTAATTAATTTGGTCCCATTTTAATGTTTTGGCAGCTAATACGGGACGAGATTAGGGCTGGTAAAACGGACAAGGAAATATACGAAAACCTGCAGGATAAATTTGGGGAGACGGTACTCTATGCGCCTAAATTTGACGTACAGACTGCAGCTTTATGGTTATCTCCGGTCAGTTTATCCTGGCAAATTTTGATCTTTAACTATATCTCCAATTTATTTTCTTTCTTTTTTGATTTTCTTTTGCATCATTGGCATATTTCTCCTTGTCTACTCGCTTACTTAAAGATACTCAAATTATGAGCCACTTTATGGAGTTGGAGCTTTGTCAAGTTTCGTTTTAGTTTAGTGGTTTCTTCTTATTTTCCATGAACTCACTTCCTGCAAACTCAGTTCATGATTTATTTTTTGTTATTGCAATTTTTGAGTGTGAAGGTGAGATCCAAAAAAGAGAAGAAATAACTCACTTACCATTTTCCACTCAGTTCCAAAACTGAATTCCAATCAGAGGTGGATCTCATTGGGGGTGTAAATGAGCATAGTTTGAGCTAGTTCATGTATTGTTCGACTCTACTCGTTAAGCAAATGAGCAAAAATGTTTTGTTTGTGCTCATATTATAGGCTTATTGAGCCGATCTCGACCTATATATGATTTTCAATTAGATTTTTTGTTCATGAATAGATCGTGATCGGCTCAATAAGCCTATAATATGAGCACAAACAAAACATTTTTGCTCCTTTGCTTAACGAGTAGAGTCAAACAATACATGAACTCGCTCAAACTATTATACTCATTTACACCCCCTAATGAGATCCACCTCTGGTTGGAATTCAGTTTTGGAACTGAGTGGAAAATGTGAAGGTGAGATCAAAAAAAGAAAAGAAAAACATACAAGTATACATACGCACAAGCATATAAACATAATTAAGCTACTAGCAACTTGCATAATCTGTAACTTGAGCTTCACGGCTTTATGAATAAAATTGATTGCTGACATTGATGAACTGGTACATGGAAAGTTCCTCGTCGCTGGAGCTGCTGCAGGTGTTTGGGCTTATCAGAGGCACAAGAGAAGGACTAATGTGCATATCATGGCTTTGGACCTTGTCAGAGGAGTGCCGTTAACAAAACTGGAGAAAAAAACAATGCTGGATATCCTCACGCCTCCGCCTCCACAAAGGAAGCTATGGTGGTGGAGCTGATGGGGATTTATTCTATTTTAAACATTTTTTTTTCATCTCTGTAGCTATAGTGTTAATATCTGGACAGTGATTTGTCTCTATTTTTATGCTGTTTTTTAATTCAGTTGTTTAATTTATACTGTCTGATGAATTTTTTCTATTATCGGAGTAAGATTTAGGTTTTTTTGCGATGACTTTTTTTACTGTTTTTTAAAGTAAATTTTTAGTATAAAATTTTTTATGCTAACTGCTTTAATCATCCCAAACGAAGCCTAAAGGACTTGCAAATTAAAGCTGAGTATTCAAAACTTCATTTGGGACCTTTTTTTATTTTTTAAATAATTTTTTAGTATAAAAATTTGAATTTTTATATTAAAAAATTACTTTAAAAAGCAGAAAAAGTTGTATTGCGTTTGAGTAATTATCCTAAGTATGTATAAAATTCTTAGCTTATGCGTTTTCAAAGCAGCAAAAATAATTATTTTGGTGTTTATTGAAATTAACTTTGCTATTTTGTAAAAAAGATTTGCTGCGAATAAGCTTTAAAATCAGGATTAGGAAAAAAAAAATGAAATTATGTAATTTCTAAAAATATAAATTTGTTCATAGGATTAATTATTTTTAATGATAAAAGCATACCTAATTTAGTTTGATATTATCTTTATTATTATTATTATTATTATTATTATTATTATTATGTTAATTGCATTTAGGTTTTGTTTGAGATGGTTTATATGTTTTTATTCTTGTTATTAATTTTTTTTCAACTGCAGTTTCTATAATGCTTTATTAAAATTTTGAAAAGAAATGAAAAAATTATCATTCAAATTATATCTTATTTATTATTATTTTTGAGAAATTTGACTTTACATGTGCAATTTGTGTCTTCCATTCTTAATGCCTTATTAATTTTTGTGATTCTCATTTGCAAGTAATTGTTTTGAGACAGTTTCAATATTCTTCATCTTCGTATTTAGTTAGTGGATAATTGTCATTAAAAGTTAGTGATATTATATATTTGATAAAATATGTCACCAATGATGTTATATACTTATCCTTCAAACTCTAAATTTTGAACAATTTTTTAAGCTTATTTGTCTTTTAGAACTAATATTGAGCAATAGTTGAAGAAGTTTTGATCATGTGTGCTTCGATCAAGATTTGAAAATTTTCAATTAATGCTGGAATAATATTCAAACAACTTTTAAGGCAAAGGGCGATTAAAGTATTGATAATATGTTCGATGAAACTTTTGAGTAATTTTCAACTTTATTACTTTTATAATGTTTCTTTTATGTGATTAACTCATTTGAGTCGTCTTGCTATACATGTACATATATGCTTGGATAACATATAAATCTTGAGGTGTGATCGAAAAATTTGTTATAGAATTTAAGTATTTAAGGCTAATGACGATGTTGCGTTAAATATGAGATGCAAACACATAACATACTGCTGGTAAAACATCATCGCACAACTTTTTATGATATCTTGGTGCATAATTTTAATAGATGTGATGCTAAAAATCAATGTTAAGCATGGTGGTTTGAATTTTAATTAAATTTATTATTTGGTAAAAATAGATTTAATCCTAATGATCTTCAAGGCCACATTTTAAGGTGATGCATAAATTCAAATTTGAGTTTTTTTTTTTTAGTTATATAGATAAGATCAGATATGTGCACTTCATAGTGATATAACTGTGTTATAAATATTATTATATTCATTTATTTAAAAATTTTGATAAGCTTTATTAGAGCTATTGTGATTATACTCAATATGTTACTACAACAATATATATTATTAAACACAATGAATTTGCATATATATCTATAGGGAATATAGCCTTTTCAAGCATTTAGTCTCCATTTTCAAGTAATGAATGTTGATTATTATTTTGTTATAATCATACATACAATCTATCATTTTTTAAGAAAACATATCCTTCATAAATAATTTCAAAAAATCCATTAATTGATTACATCCTCCTAATTTATGGCAGGAGTAGCTACCTTCTTGCATTGAAGCAGCAGTAGATTTCTCCACTCATTGAAGGAAAATTTTTTTGTAGGAAACGTTCTCTTTTGCTTCATAACATCAAAATATATTCTTCTTCGTAGGGGTAATTCTTCATCCCATGTTTTATCAAATTATTTTCTTCTATCACATTTGGTAATTCTCTTTGCTTCATAACATAAAATATATTGGATAATAAGTAGATTATGATTCTCTCATACACATAAAAAAAGGTACTCTAAATATGACTCTTCCCCCAATATTTATAAGAGTTTGGACTCATGCTACATGATGGTTTCATAGAATCAAAATCATCACAAGACCCACCGTTGCTTAGCTTGGTTGGTGGGTGAGTACAATTGTAAACCCCCAACCCGTGCTCGATTCCCCTCGAGGGGCGTTGACTTTTAAGTGGGGCCCAATCAAGTGCATACTAGAAAGTTTCTGGGGTGAATGTCTCTTCTAGATCAGCCGATGATTAATCATGCCACTAAGCATCTTTTCAGAGGTGACAATCGGTGGATAACCAGTTCCAAAAAAAAATCATCACAAGAAGTCCACGAAAAATTAAGTCAAAATATTATAATATAAGTCTTTTAAGGGCCTCTATGTTATTTTGACCAAATCCCAAGAAATTTTGAACAATTATTTCATTTTGATAATCATTAAAAAGAGCTAACTCTAACACAAATAATACCTTGTTTGATTTTCAGACCAAAAGTTTCAGATCCAACTCCTGAAGCAAGCAAGCAACGTTACTTATAACGCCAAGCTACCTCTCATTCCCTCTAAACATGCTGGATTAAGTCCCACGCAAGCATCAGAATCAAACCAAAACTCTCTAACTCTATATTCTTGCCAGTTTCCCCCTTCTTCAACTTCAAGATTACTACACATATAAATACCAATACTTATAACGTTTCAAAACATCAAAAACTAATTACCTACCAAACTTTCCCTGGTTCCCATGTCTTCTCCGGCAGCTAAAGAACAAAGCTACCAGCGGCTCAACCATGAACTCCGCGACGTGATCTCCATCCTCACTGGACTCGGACAACCCGACAATGTCGGTGCTGATGATGCCATGGGGATCATCACACTCGCTGGGTCGAACATAGGAGCAATGATGAAGATGGAAGGTCCTGGAGCTTCCATCGATCACACCACTGCTGCCGTGAACCCCAATGGCGGCGAGGGAACCGAGGCATTTGCCAATAGTAATTATCAAAGCATTAACAACGCCATTGTGATTGGCGGTAGCTGCGGCGCTGAGGACCCCGGCGTTCATCTCCTCATCCAGGATTATGTGGAAGGAGATGATGAAGGAGTTGAAGAATATCATGAGACAAAGAGCAAGGAAAAGAAGAAAGATAAGGAGAAAAAGGAGAAGAAGAAGAAAGAGAAACCAGAAAATGAGAAGCAGAGTGCTGAGGGTGAAGATGTGAATAGGAATGATGATGAATGAGGATGCAGAAGTGGTGTTATGTACGGTTTGTTTGGTCTGTTGTGGTGATCTTAACATGCTATTTTATTTTTATCAATGAAAGAGGAATAAGAGTGAATGCTTAAAGGTGTTGGAAATCTGAATGTCTCGTAGGCTACATATTTTGTTTAGCATGCCGACATAATTGTCACATTCCTTCGGATTTCTAGGTCATGGCGATTAGAGTTATATGGAAGCTATATTTACAGTACTAAAATTCTCACAGAAATTGCTACATTTCTCAAAGTTTTAATTAGCAAAAAATATTGATGTACAGTTTTCATCTGAGAAGTTCATTAACATAATTTTGATGGCTATTATAGTAATAATTTTTTATTAATATGCTAATAATTTTTATTAATGTTGTATTTTGGAACATTCGTGGCATAGAGATATAAAGAATTTAATGTCTTAGATTTGAATGAGGATCAAACACATAAATAGATAAGAGAGAGAAGAGTGCGAAAGTAATAAGAGATACCGATATTTTTACGTGGAAAACTCTGAAAAGGGAAAAAACTATTGGGTCTAGCTCAGTTAAAAATGATTTCACTAGTGTTTGTAGTCGAATAAAAATGATGTCCTTCCTTAGGGGGAGGGCCTTGGAGACAGAAATAGTAGAGACCGTAATCGGTGGACGATTGTGATAGGAGGGATCGAAGTCAGTGAGTGACAATGGTCCGAGGGATTGTAGTTAGCAGGCGACATCGGTTGGAGTTGACCTTAGTAGGGCGGTGATGGTCGGAAGGACCATAGTTAGCGGGCAACAGAGCTCGAAAGGATCGTACACAAACAATGGTTGAAGGGACCATAATTGTTAGGTGACGAAGTTCAAAAGGATAGTAATCCAATGACATCAACTTATCCCTTAACTCAAGGTTAGGAAGAAGACAATATGTTGAAGAGATTTCCAAACTTAAAAAAAATTGATCTCCTTGATGTAAATTGAATGACATAGAATGTTCTTTCAATGTCTAATGATTGCTGGAGATTCAGTTTTAATTAGTTGTTGGGAAAGTGAAAATGTTTGGTTGTTGGGAAAAGATCCAATAACAACCAATGAATAGCCGAAAGTTTAGCGGTGGTCGATGATTGGCAAGAAAGTGGTGCAAGCTTGATAAAGAAAGAGAGATTTTATTTTTCTTCTCTTCCTCTTCCCTTTTATAAAGAATGAGAGATTATTAATAAATTTTTATTAGTGACATCGCTAATAAATAGAGAGAAGATCAAGGACACGTAGAGAACATTGAGTGTTTTAAAAAACGGCTAATATCAACTCTCTCGATCATGATCATTTATCAAACATTTGAGGGTCTTAATGATGTCGAAATTTAACGATCTTGGGCTCGTTGGATTCGTCTCGTCGAGCCACTTGATTCAACTATAAGCATGCCATATTTCAATATCATTTGATCATTCAATTAATATTTTGAGGCTTCAAAATAGGCTTCGGGCCCTGAATAATGGGTTCAGAATGAACTGATTTTGGTGTCGTTGGGTTTATCTCTTCAAAACATTTAATTTGTCCATAAGTTGCTGAATTGAAATTCAAATGGTCCTGAATTTAATTTTGAAAGTTTCTAATTCATATTTGCATTAAAATTTGTGCCCGATCAAACTAATTTTTTGATGACATATCAATTAACATATTAAAAGGTTTTATTATCAAATAACATGACTGATAATGATATCTCTTATCATATTGACAATAAAAATAAAACTTCACTACTTACCACAAGTTAGTAAATTGCCAATAGCTCTCTCACCATTTCCTTTAATGATGGATGAATTTGAAGGCTAACGCCAAAAAGACATGCCTCGTACAAATTAATATGGAGAGAAAGAATCTAAACCTCATCCCTGCTTGCTGTAGGAAGATATAGGGAATACAACTTTAGTATTGGGAGTTTCAAAATGAAAGAGCCAAAAGGTTTTAAGACCTATGGCTGCAGGTTCAAATACAAGAAACAAATTGCCAAAATTTTATTATGTTTCCATTATTTAACTTCAATGCAAAGGTAGGCTACTCATCTTTATGGGGCTTTGCAAGAGAGAATCCCTTACTGCTGGTATCTGTAGTGGGACTTGAAGCTTTGGAAATGGATGATGTCCACGAATGAGTTGTGTCAGTGGCCTCTGTACCAGTAAGATCTTCGGCCTTGTTTTCCCCCTGGCCAGGAATCCGACCGTTTGAGCTCCCAAACTGAAGTGTTTTGTATATGGAGAGAGCCTGAGCTATCATAGAAGATGGATTACCAGCGGCAGTCGGTAGCAACATAGTTGTTCCCTGACAAAAAATAGTAAAAAAAATGCTCAACATATATCAAAAGTGGGAGAGATTATTCTGTGCGGACACCGGACGGGAGAACCGTCCGGTACCGCGTTCGGTACTGAGCACGGTACACTTTTTATTGACCTCTGGAGGACGTCCGGACTCCGCACCTAATAATTTGTCCAGAAGTGGATAGTAATCTTTGAAAAAAGTGAGTGGCATGTCTTGCGTATTACTTTACCTCCTTTGCTATTGAGGAGAATGCAGTGATGTATTGTTCAGCGACTCTTAGGCCTGCTGCCTGCAGAAGGAGAATCAGGCTTTGCAGTTCAAGAAAAAAAAAAAACCAAAACAGACAGCCAAAATGAGGAACAATCGTACCTCAAATCCTCCATCCGCTTTAATTGCCGTTGACAATAACTTGAGTCCTTCAGCAGTTGCTCGAGATTTAGCTAGTATAGCTTCAGCTTCACCTGAATGATTGCCCCAATCAGAGTAATGAAAATAATAGGTTACAATATATTAGTTTTTCATTTTACTTTTTCTTAAAAGTAGGGATTTTCCACTAAGCAAATATTTAATATAACTTAATTCAACGTGTTTTTCCAATTAAGGGACGACTTTCTTCCTGCTTCTTAAAGCGGCTTTCTAATACATAGATTTTAATTTTTATACTAGAAAACTGTTTTAAGGAACAGGAAAAAAGACATCCCAAACGAAGCCTAAAAGTGCTTTTTATCAAGTAAAATATGGCATGCCGCTAGAAGACACTGCCAGTGGACCAAGAAATTCCCAAAACATTTCACAAGCAACAATGGACACGACAAAATCAGTTTGAAACATACTTTAGTTTCATTTGACCAAAGTTATCCTGGTATTAGGGTGAACAATTGTTAGTAATAATTGATCCAGCATTACAACCATATCTAAATCTTGTTCCAGTGATGAGATTAACTGATGGGGACTTCAGATCGTCGAAGGTCTATCAGAGAAGTGGCCGTCGATCTACAACCATGATTGAGTCATTGTATTTATGAGTTGTTTTATGTATTTTCTTATTTATGATGTCATATTGTATTTGCTTTATTAGTTTCCCATTGTACCCTTTTTATTAGGGAGGTCGTATCCAAGCCAAAGGGGCATTGTCGTCCTTTTATTTTGTGAGTCTTTGTACGAGGCTATTTATAGCCCCATTGTTCTTCTTTTCAAGTTAATGAATGATTAATTGAAAACTTTGCTTCTCTTTGTTTGAATTCTCATGAGAGTTTGAGAGATTGGAGTGAGATCCCTAGGAGAGCGAGAATTGTGCAACACCCACCAACCTAAATGAGTCGGTTCATGGTTCTACCTTCTATCTTTTCCTTCCTCCTCCCCCTACCACCACCGGCCTTACCTCCCCTCCATCACCTTTGTCCAAACTTTCATCACCACCAAACCCCTTCTTCACCCCCCACCGAACTCTCCAAGCCGCCTCCACCTCGCCGCCGGCTCCCTTACCCGAACCCCAAGCAAGCCGCCGTCCCCTATCCCCTTGCCATCTCTTGGATTTATTTCCTATTCTAGATTGCCATAATTTGGGCAGATTTTGAATTCAAATTCACCTAATTTGAAATTTAAAATCTTTCCTAAATTATAAATCTATTTTAGGAAAGTTTCTAAATCCCTCCATATTGAATTTTTATTTAATTTGGAATGAGTTATTTCATTCCAAATCTAATTATCTAATTTAAGGAAGCATTAAAGCCTCCTTAATTCCCTCCCTAGCTCATTAATGCCGCCGGCCCCCTATAGGATTAAATTAAGATTTGTTTCCTAAATCCCACCTCCCCACCTTGGAAACAATTCAAACTTCCCCCACCTCCTCTTGGCAGAAATTCACAAGACCCCACACCTCTTATATACTTTCCAAAACCTTACAGCAAGTTTTGGAAACAAGCCCTCATCCCCTCTCCCTCTTGCCGCCGCCCCAATCATCTCTCCCTCCTCTTTAATTATTCCCAAGTCAAGGGATTAATTAGAGCAATGTTTGGAGTCTCTTTCCCTTATCCCAAACCAAAACCAAATTAACCACCATACTTCATCATCTCCACTTCAAGTTTAAGAGAAACTTCTTTCTCTCTAACGGAGTTTCAAGGTTGCTAGTGATCTTTGAAGGCGACGTCATCTAGCCTTCATGAATGGCCGATCCAGATCTTGATTACGGCCTCGCCTACGATGAGCAAGAATTAGTTTGCATCTTTCACTCGACCTTCTTCGACATCAACCCGTGCATCGACCACACCGTAGAAGAATACATAGAGCGCATCCTGGACACCCTGGTCGAGGCTATTGAAGAGCAACTTGGGACCGTACAGTGGAGAATTACATCTGAACCTTGACGAAGGTCTTCCAATCTCCCTCTTGTAATTCCTTAGTCTAACCCTCTTTCTTGTGATTTGATTTAATTCATGAAAATTGGATTCACCTAATTCTGCCGAGCTTAGTAAATGTATGGATTGAGTGCACTTCAGTTGTTTCTAATCTTATTGTTAGATTAAGGATTCTCGTTGAAAGCTATTATATTTGCATGTTGTTGATTTTCTATGTTATCTTGATAGTTCAAAGCTCTTGTTGTGCAACTTAGCCTAAACGGAAGTAACCGCTCTTATGTTTTATTTTGTTGTTTTAATTGCTAGTAGTCCTAATCTTTATTATTCTAATCAATAAGTTGTGCAAACTCTTACCAAATTACTTTTAGCATTGTAGTCCTACATCATCTGGTATCAAAGTATGGTTTGCTCTTATTGCATGTATTAGGATCCATCGTAGAGTTCTCTTTTATTATCATTTTACTTTGTTACTCATTCCGCCATTGCATTTGTTTCATTTAGTACTTGATAGGTTGTTGTCATTACTTTTTATGCACTCATTTTACAAATCATAAGCGTATTCATATTATTTGCTGCCCTTTGCATCCTAGTCACCCTAGGTGTCCCGTAGTGAACTCCAATGGACCCGGAACAACTTGGTGTAGGACTTTAGACTTGTTGGTAGGTCAAATGAACAACATTAGCCAACAACTCAAATAGAACCAAGCAGACCTAGCCGAGCTTCGTAGAGACGCCATTGAGCGATTTGATACCCTTGAGAGAGCTAGAGAGCATCCTACCCCCTACACCCCATCTAGACCACCTTTTATGTTTGGGGATGAAACCTATCCGGATGAGAGGCAACATCGTGCCAATCATCGAGTTCCTCACTATGGACATGACCCTCGTCATGATCCGGACATACCACTCATGAAGAACATTAAAGTTGATGATGGCACTCTCGATCCCCAGCTCTTCCTGGACTGAGTCAAAAGTATGGATAGTTTCTTTAAGTGATATAATATCTCAGAGACTAGGAATGTTAGTTTTGCGGAGATCAAGCTCACGGGTAGGGCGAGTCATTTTTTGGGCGAACTTAGAGAGCCTTAGAAAAACCAGGAACGATTACCCCATCACTGATTGACCATCTATGAAGCGCAAACTTAAGCAGAAGTACTTGCCTCCCTTTTACTTTCCTAGGTTGTTGGATAGGTGGAATAGGCTAACCTAGGGAAACAAACCAATCAAGGAGTACATCGCCTCCTTCGATGATTACCTAATTCGCTGCAAAGGGGAGACCTCTACCACCTCCGCGCAAATCTTGTCTATGTTTCGTACCAGGTTACGAGAGGATCTTCGCAACAAGTTGTTTGCCCGGAATGTAACTACCCTGAGGAATGCCTACATCCTAGTGCTTGATTTAGAGACCCGTTCCCAACACCCAAACCGTTCACATGACTCTAGGCCCTCCTACAGAACGTCCGGAAGTTCCACTCCTCACACTCCTACTGCCCGACCCACTTATGCGAGCACGACCCGACCACCCACGGGTCCTCCTGCACCTCGATCCAATTTTAGGTCTAAACCTCCCACCCCGGATACCACTCAGTACAGTCCCAGGACCAAGTGCTTTCGATGTCAGGGGTATGGGCATATTGCTTCTCAGTGCTCCAATCCCTATAAAGTCTCGATCATCGAGGAGATTACTGAGGACGATCTCGAGCTCAAGGTTGATCAGATCCACCAGGTCGAGGATGAAGGCGAATTCTTCGAGGAGGATGAGGATATTATAGTCCTCCATTGCCTTCAGAAGCTAGATACCTCTCCCATCTGCGTGGTGAGATGTGCGCTATCACACTCGACTCCCACTGATGACTGGCGTAGGACCACGATTTTCCACATCTACACCAAAATCAAAGACAAGAATGTAAGGTTATCGTGGATAGTGGTAGCTGCATAAACGCTGTATCTTCCAGCATGGTATCCAAGTTGGATCTTTCCGCAATTCCTCACCCCAACCCGTATAAGGTAGCGTGGGTCAACTCCACTGCCTTAGAGGTGAAAGAACGAAGCATCATACCTATCTCCTTTGCTAACTACAAGGAGAATGTTTGGTGCGATGTGCTGATCATGAATGTTGGACAAATAATTTTGGGTCGCTCCTGGATCTATGATAATGATGTCTATATTTTTGGGCGTTCGAACACCTGCGTGTTCAAGAAAGGAGCCCTGGGTTACGGATGACTCTAAATCCAACCCTATTAAGTCCAAGAAAGGACTGAACCTAGTCACCGCCAAGGTTTTGAACTCTGAGGTTGCTCAAGGCGCACCTCTATACACCTTAGTGGGTCGTGAGATTCCTGCCGAATCAGACGAACCTATTCCTCGAGAAATCCAACCCATTCTGGGACAGTATGCTGATGTCTTCCCCGATGATCTCCCATATTAGTTACCCCCACTTAGAGACATTCAGCATGCCATAAACTTCGTCCCTGGAGCCTCCCTCCTGAACCTGCTACACTATCACATGAACCCCACGGAACATGCTGAACTTAAGAAGAAGGTAGATGAGTTATTGCAGCGATGCTTTATTAAGGAGAGTCTTAGTCCCTACGCGGTGTTGACCCTTCTTACACCAAAGAAGGAAGGATCTTGGAGATGAGTTTTGATAGCCGTGCTATCAACATAATCAATGTCAAATATCATTTTCCTATTTCGAGGCTAGACGATATGTTCGATATGATGACGGGTGCCACTCTATTCTCCAAAATTGATCTAAAGAGTGGATACCACCAGATCCGGATCCGACCCGAAGATGAGTGGAAAACTGCCCCTAGTACTTTCATAAGAATCACGACTCAAGTGTTGCATCCATTTATGGGAAAGTTTGTCGTCGTCTA
Source organism: Dendrobium catenatum (assembly GCF_001605985.2). Taxonomy (NCBI): domain Eukaryota; kingdom Viridiplantae; phylum Streptophyta; class Magnoliopsida; order Asparagales; family Orchidaceae; genus Dendrobium; species Dendrobium catenatum. The sequence goes on along the minus strand of NW_021319315.1, from coordinate 6,873,920 downwards.
CTTTGACGACATTCTTATTTACAATCAGTTGGTAAGCCAGCACTTGGGCCACTTAAGGCAAATTTGTGAGGTCTTAAGGAAGGAGCAACTGTATGCCAATCATAAGAAATGTACCTTCCTTGAAGACCGCGTTATCTTTTTGGGCTTCATCATTTCAGCACATGGGGTCTCAGCAGATCCCGAGAATGTGAGAGCCATTGTTGAATGGCCGATCCCTCAGAACATCCGGGAAGTCCGAACCTTCAACGGATTAACCACCTTCTATAGGAGATTCATTCAAAATTTTAGCACTATCATATCTCTTGTCACTTATTGCTTAAAGAATGGTGATTTCCACTGGAACCTGGCGGCCACTAGAGCTTTTGATGAGATTAAGAAAAAGATGATAGAAGCCCCAGTGATGAGACTTCCTGACTTCTCCAAAGTCTTCAAAGTAACATGCGACGCTTTGGGGGTTAGAATTGGAGGAGTCCTCTCCCAGGAAGGTCACCCAGTAGCTTATTTCAGTGAAAAGCTAAATGATATTCGACAGCATTATTCCACGTAAGACAGAGTTTTACGACTTGATCCAATCTCTTTGTTATTATCGACACTACTTGCTCCCGTAAGAGTTCGTCATTTTCTCAGATCACAAAGCTCTGCGTTATATCAACTGTCAAAAGAAGTTGAATGCACACCACGGTCGTTGGGTAGAGTTCCTTCAGGAGTATACTTACACCCTCAGACATAAGGCGAGAGTTGAGAATAAAGTTACCGATGCTCTCAGTCGTTGTATGATGACTACCACTAAGATGAGAGCAGAAGTCGTGGGATTTGACCAAATAAAGAGGGACTATTTGGAATGCCCCGACTTCAAGGAGACCTACTCTCTCTTGTCCACAGGCAGTACACGCCTTGTGGATGATTTCCTATTGGAGGATGGTTATCTTTTCAAAGCCCAAAAGCTTTGCATCCCTAGCACCTCCCTTAAGGAATTTCTTATCTAGGAACTCTATGCCGGAGGCCTCGCTAGGTACTTCGATCGGGACAAAACTATCGAAGCCATGGAGTATCTTTTCTTTTGGCCCAGCTTGAAGAGAGATGTCGGTCGGTTGGTCAGTCGGTGTCACACCTGCCAACTGGCCAAACAACACAAACAAAACACGGGTCTGTACACACCTCTGCTTGTCCCTAGTTGCCCTTGGCAGGACGTTAGCATGGACTTTATCTTAGGCCTGCCCAAGACAATTCATAGGAACAACACCATTTATGTTGTAGTTGATCGGTTCTCCAAAATGGCGCATTTTCTACCTTGCTCAAAAACATCTGACGACTCTCACATTGCCAAGCTTTATTTCAATGAGGTCATCCGTTTACATGGTTTACCCAAAACCATCATATCATATCGGGATGTGGAATTCACTAGATATTTTTGGAAAACCCTTTGGATGAAAATGGGCACTAAATTGCAATTTTCTATTGTCTTTCACCCACAGACTGATGGTCAGACCGAGGCAGTTAATAGGAGTTTGGGTAATCCGTTGCGATCTTTGGTTGACGTGCACATTAAGGACTGATATTCCATTTTGCGTACTGCTGAGTTTGCTTATAATAATTTTATAAACCAAACCACTGACCTAAGTCCTTGTGAAATTGTATACGGGTTCAAACCTAGACAACCACTAGACTTTATACCCATGTATTCTATGTATAGGATTTCTGAGTCTGCATCATCATTTGCATCACATTTGCATAAACTTCATAAAGAAATTGCACGACAAATTGAAAAGAGCAATAATAATTACAAACTATATGCGGATTTGAAATGAAGATTTAAAACTTTTGAGGTTGGTGACTCCGTGATGGTGCAGATTCGTCCGGAACGGTTCCCGCAGGGAACAATTAAGAAGCTGCATGCTAAGAGTTCTGGACCATTCAAAATACTTAAGAAAATCAATGATAATGCTTATGTAGTAGATCTGCATGTATAATTCAACATCAATCCCTCCTTTAACATAAAAGATCTAATTGCATCTAAAGGTCCTGATTTCAACCCACCAAATCCACTCATACAACAGCCTTGTGTGACCCCACCTTGTGAGAACCCAAACCTACCTCCACTAATAAATATACCCAAATCACCCATGGCAGAAAAGATGGACTCGATCCTAAGTGATGATATCATCTCCACAAGGGAAGGAGGACGAAGGAGGTACTTGATCAGGTTGAAAGGCAAGCCCGAGTCAGAGGATACATGGTTGGATCGCGAGGAGCTGCACCAGATTGGCCTTGATGCATTAGAGATCTACGAGAGTACCAGAGACGCTTACTTGACAGAGTCGAGCTTTCTTCCACCCCGGGAGAATGATGGGGACATCAGATCGTGGAAGGTCTACAGAGACATGGCCGTCGATCTACGACCACGATTGAGTCATTGTATTTATGAGTTATTTTATGTATTTTATTATTTATGATGTCATATTGTATTTGCTTTATTAGTTTTCCGTTGTACCCCTTTTATTTTATGAGTCTTTGTACGAGGCTATTTATAACCTCATTGTTCTTCTTTTCAAGTTAATGAATGATTGATTGAAAACTTTGCTTCTCTTTCTTTGAATTCTCATGAGAACTTGAGAGATTGGAGTGAGATCCCTAGGAGAGGGAGAATTGTGCAACACCCACCAACCTAGACGAGTCGGGTTCGTGGTTCTACCTTCTATCTCTTTCCTTCCTCCTCCCCCCTACCACCACCGGCCTTACCTCCCCTCCATCACCTGTCCAAACTTTCACCACCAGCAAACCCCTTCTTCACCAACCACCGAACTCTCCAAGCCACCTCCACCTCACCGCCAGCTCCATTACCCGAACCCCAAGCAAGCCGCCGTCCCCTAGCACTTTGCCCTCTCTTAGATTTATTGCCTATTGTATATTGCTATAATTTGGGCATATTTTGAATTCAAATTCACCCAATTTGAAATTTAAAATCTTTCCTAAATTATAAAATCTATTTTAGGAAAGTTTCTAAATCCCTCACCATTGGATTTTAATTTAATTTGGAATGAGTTATTTCATTCCAAATCTAATTATCTAATTTAAGAAAGCATTAAAGCCTCCTTAATTCCCTCCCTAGCTCATTAATACTGCCGGCCCTCTATAGGATTAAATTAGGAATTGTTTCCTAAAGCCCACCTCCCCACCTTCAAACTTCCCCCCACCTCTTGGCCGAAATTCACAAGACCCCACACCTCTTAAATACTTTCCAAAACCTTACAATAAGTTTGGAAACAAACCCTCATCCTCTCTCTCCCTCTTGTCGCTGCCCCCATCACCTCTCCGTCCTCTTTAATTATTCCCAGTCAAGGGATTAATTAGAGCAATGTTTGGAGACTCTTTCCCTCATCCCAAACCTAAACCAAATTAAATCCTTCTCTCTTCAACCTTGGCCGACCACCATACTTCATCATCTCCACTTTAAGTTTAAGAGAAACTTCTTTCTCTTTAACGAAGTTTCAAGGTTGCTAGTGATCTTTGGAAGCGACTGTCATCTAGCCTTCATGAATGGCCGATCCAGATCTTGATTACGGCCTCACCTACTACGAGTAAGGATTTGTTTGCATCTTGCACTCGACGTTCTTCGATGTCAACCCACGCATCAACTACACCGAAGAAAAGTACGTAGAGCGCATCCTGGACACCCTGGTCGAGGTTATTGAAGAGCAACTTGGGACCGTACAGTGGAGAATTACATCTGAACCTTGACGAAGGTCTTCCAATCTCCCTCCTCTTGTAATTCCTTAGTCTAACCCTCTTTCTTGTGATTTGATTTAATTCATAAAGATTGGGTTCGCCTAATTATGTCGAGCTTAGTAAACATAGGGATTGAGTGCACTTCATTTGTTCCTAATCTTATTTTTAGATTAGGGATTCTCGTTGAAAGCTATTATATTTGCATGTTGTTGATTTCTTATGTTATCTTGATAGTTCAAATCTCTTGTTGTGCAACTTAGCCTAAACGGAAGTGACCGCTCTTACGTTTTATTTTGTCATTTTATTTGTTAGTAGTCCTAATCTTTATTATTCTAATCAATAAGTCTTGCAAGCTCTTACCAAATTACTTTTAGCATTGTAGTCCTACATCATTAACACACATAGGTAATATACTATGCATATGTATAATATATATTTCTATTTATATGGAATCGCTTAGGCTCGTAGAAATATTATAGGGGGATTTACAAACATACCATTTTATTTCATGCTAGTTATATATCTAAATAGGGGTGTCAATTTAGGGTCACGGGTCGGGTTTGGTTCAAACCCGAAACTAACCCGGCACTATTCGGGTCAACCCAAACCCGACCCGTTTTTGCAAACGGGTCAATTTTTGGGACCCAAACCCGACCCGCTTCTGGTTCGGGTCAACACGACCCGACACGAATTTCCGCGATTTGGTTGAACAAGAGCGCGAAATAGCTGGCGAACGGACCGACGGCGGACGCGACTGCTGGCGGACCTTCGGCTGCGAGTATGGCTGGCGAACGCAGTGACTCCGTTAGTCTGTTTGCGGGCGTGCGACATAGCGACGATGCGAGGGCAGCGGTCACCGGACGGGCGGACGGCAGATCATTGCACGGGAAACGTTCCGCGGTTCCGGAATGCCCTATGGGCTTGACCGCTTGAGCCGCTTGAGTCTTGACACGGACGGCCAACCGCGGACGAGATGTTGAACCCGACAGACTGTAGACGACGCGATGGATGGATGTGGACGTGAATGACACGAACCCGAGTCAAACCGGGTTGATTCCGGGTTTCTGGGTCAACCCAAACCCGACCCGGTTCGGGTTCGGGTTGACCCAAACCCGAAATTTCCGTGTCGGGTTCGAGTCGGGTTTTCAGGTCGTGTCCAATGTTGACACCCCTGTATCTAATACTATTACATGCCTATTACCCATAGCACAAACATGGGTACATTTAATAAAATATTAAAGTTTATGGGATGGTATGGGTGATTAGAATGAAATATAAGAGTGATATATTTGATATTAAAATTTTATATGAGTGGTAAGAATGTAATATTATAATTTTAGATGTTAGATATGTAATTATATTAAAAATAGGACTACACGTATAAATGTCATTGTGGTAACAGAAGATCCCATATTGAGAAACGAGTAAGTTCAAGAGTTCTTCTTATTGGATTTTAAGTAAATTCAAGTAGTATATCCTGACAACCTGTATACCAACTATCAAAGTTAGGATAGATCCCAATCAAAATCACATGATATACATCATGCTAAATAAGCTAACCAGGCCACTATAAGCTTTGGATGGCTCATTAGGGGATGGAACTTTTAGAGAAAAAACTAGCAAGCAAAGGTTGTCATTTGATTCAAAATCTCTTGCATTAGTCTACCAAGGAAGACGTACAAAACAGTTTGAAAAGCACGGATACCAAAATGAAAAATTTTAAAATTAATGACAATGAACAAATCATACTCTATGATATATATCATATCATATGATCGGAGTTGAACACAAATTAAAATCATCATGTAATATTTAAAATAATAAGATTAATTCAAAAATTAAACTATTTGTACTGTAGATGTACATCATAACATATGATTTATTTTCTAATTTAATCCAATCAAACAAAAGAAATTAAGTGATAATGATATAGATCAGATTTAACTAATCATACTGTATGATTTGAATTAGATCACATGAAAAATTAGAACTCAATTTATATGGTACATATAAGTAGTCTACATTGAACTATACAAAAAAAAAAAAACATCGAACTATACAATCTCCTGATTTTTCTTCAGAGTTTATCTTCAAGATTTAGTTTTAAAATACTTCATACTTCATATAAATACCTTCATAAAAAACCTTAACATATGAGAGAGACCAAAAAAATTGAAAGAATGAGAGGAGATGAGTTCAATTGTGGGAGGGAGACTTTTTATTTGTTTTACAAATTCTAAAAGGAGAAATCCCATTATGAGAGTGTGCTACATAGTTATTCCTTCTTTTCTTTCAGCTTGCACAGGCAGGATTCCAAAATGTTACAGATATTTCCTTAGAAAATTTTGCAGCTAAGCAGCATTGCATACATCTCAACTTGCATATATGAGATAATTAACAAAAAGTATTACGAAAAAAGCATACCTTTAGCCCTATTTACCTGATCCATCATTGCAGCTTCTGATTCCAAGATCACAGAACTTTTCCTCCCATCAGCAATGTTTATATTTGATTGTCTCTCTCCTATTTGCATTAGAGGGTAGAATAAGGCACCATATTTTATTTTGCTAAAATGGAACCAGGAAAAGATATGTGGAGATCAGGCAAGTTGTATAAAGCAACCATAAAAAAAAAGAAAATACAATACAGCTAGACAACAAGTGTTGTTCAAACATTCCATATCCAACACCTTTTGTAGCATTCTCCAAGTTAGCATTCGACAGCAAGCTTCTCCATATGACAATTAAATAATTCGAATACATAAATTTAGTGAATCCAAAGATGAACCTTATATTTTAACAAGTTTCACCTTCAGACTCCAGTACTTGAGCACGTTTTCTTCGCTCTGCCTCAGCTTGCATTTCCATAGCAGCTTTCACTCCAGGAGGTGGTGATATATCCCCTGCTCAAATGCGCTAAGACATATCAAACTAGCAGCAGGAACAGTAGATGCTGCACGTGTAAATTCAAATGGATAGGCTTACTTATTTCATAACGTAAACACTTCAAACCCCAGTCAGTAGCAGCCTCGTTAATTGCCCTCTGTTGGATTAACAATATAACTCAGATAAAGATAAACAAAAAAAATTATTATTCACACCAATTAATCATCATATTTTATACCACATCATTTTTTATACTAGTTTTAAGAACCAGTTGGTTCAAGACAATAAACAGTAAGCAAGCTAAAATAACAACATAAGTGATCTAAAGCTCAATAAGTTATCTACTAGAAAAGATCCTGAACAGTCTAAAAGAAAGTTCTTTCCAAGATAATTAAAATGTTCGCTACATTCAATAAAAAACTAAAAAAGTGCTAAAGATCTATTATACTTTTGACTGATGAGTTAAATCATACAATAATGAATTCATCAGTCAAAAGCCTAATAGATCATTAGCACTTTTATTCACAACACTTTGCAATAAAATAAGTAACCAAAAAACTGGCCTCAAATGCTAGCCGAAAGCAGCCAAACATATAAGCAAGCAGACAAGAAGGGGATTAAGCAATAGAAGCCAAAGATGCAAATCTGAAAGTTTCCGGTCGTAACAAATAGAAAATAGATGTGTAAAGAAGAGGAACGTGAAAGATGAACTTTTAGTTTGATTTTAGTTGTCTGAATATAGTTATATTAAAGTAGCATTTTAAACTGCAGTAAGAGTTACTATTTACATACCAAAGATGTTACCCTGTAACGGAAATTTGATCCCTACTTGGATCCGTTTTCATCACAAGCTTTCTGGAATTCCCTGCAGCTACCTTTGCTCATTCCTGCAACTTATTTTGGTAGATTTATAGTTCGGTCTTCTATTCCTATGGTTCCCTGAACTTATACCCCTCCAGCAATTTCAATGGACGCCTGTACCACCTCTGGTGGTTAATTTTTCTGGTATTTGTAACTTAGGCTCTAATGGTCTTACTTTTTGTGTGCATGATGAAGCTCTAGAGAGATTTCTTCCTATGATATAAAAATTCATTTTGTTTATGTAGCAACAATTATGTCAATCTTTTGGTCTCTTGTATCCAGTGGAAGTCGGAATTTTAAGGGGTTTTACGATTGTAAACAAAAGTCTGAGGCATATACCAACACATCATGGTGCTTGAATAAAACTTTTAGTTGAATGCACTATTTCTTCTATTTTTGGAGAATAAAAAGAAGTAATGTCAGATAAGTCAAGAAAGAGTGTGTTGATTCCTATTCTTATGAATAAAAGTGATGCACAAGTGTGGAAATTATAGAGGAATTAAGTTAATGTGTCATACATTAAAATTATGGGAGAGGGTAATTGAGCATAGGTTATGATGTGATACTAATGTTTCTCAAAATCAGTTTGAATTCATGCTGGATAGGTCTACTATGGAAGCTATACATTTGTTGGAAGGTTTGATGGAGAAGTACTTCAAAAGGGAGTAAGGAGGATCTACATATGATATTTATTGATTTAGAGAAAGCATAGGATAAAGTTTCAAGAGAAGTGCTCTGGAGAGTTTTAAGAAAGAAAAGAATTAATAATATTTATATTCAATTTATTAAAAAAATATATACATGAGTTATTACTAAAATTCAAGCACAAGGTGTTTCGACCAAATGTTTTCCTATTTTAGTTGGATTACATCAAGGATCAGCTTTAAGTCCATATATTTTTACTTTAGTCATGGATCTTCTTACTAGACATTTGCAAAAGGTTGCACCTCGGTGTATGCTTTTGTTGATTATATTCTTCTTGTTGATATCACTAGAGAGAGAGTTAATGAAAAACTTGAATTACGGAAAAGGTTTTCAAGTAAGTAGATCTAAAACCAAGGTTCTTAGGCATTTAAAATCTAATGTTGAAAAGGGGATTCTCCATAAAAGAAATATATAAAAATCTAAAACTAGAATTATATACGGATGTTGGGATCATTGATACATAAATGCAACTTTAGGCTATTGCACATTATTTGGAGGAAACCTTATAACATGAAAAAGTAAAAAATAACCCATTCTCTTAAGATCAAGTGCGAAATTTAAATTTAGAGCAATTGCTTAAAGAATTTATGAATTTTTATAATTAAAAATTAAATTAAAAGATCTAAAGATTAAATGAGAATGCCTTATAAGTATATATTGTGATAGCAAGTATGCCATCAGTATTGCCCACAATTCATTAAAGTATGACTGATCCAAAGACATAGAAGTTGATGGACACTTCACGAAAGAAAAAATTAAAGATTATCGTGAAGTGTCCATCTATTACACTTATTTCCTAACAAACAAAAAACTTGCTGATATATTTACCAAAGGGCTTTATAATCCTGCATTCAAGTGAACAAACTAAAATTAAAAGACCTCTACAACCATATTGAGGGAGAGAAGAATGCGGACAGTTGCAACATAATTACCGAAGAGGAACATGCAGCTCGCAGATTTAAGCAGTTAAAGGAAATATGGTTGGCGAACACCACAGGAAAGTAATTATAGAAGAAATGCTAAGAACTAATCCACATAATCATGATGGAAATAAATGAATAAGGCAGACCAAACTAGGAATGAATTACAGCATAAATAGGAAACATATATTCCACAAATTCTTCAGACAACCAATTGGAGGACGGCAGGTTGAATAGGAAGTAAGTGGTGTAATACTTGAAGAAATTTTTTTGAAATATAGAAGTGTTCCAATTATCACTCTTCCTAGAATTATATAAGCAGCTCTATATATAAGTACCAGTTGAATTTATGATAAAATTATCAAGCTTTCTATCCATCATTTATGAGCCGTGTATTGAAGGGGAGGCCACGAGAGAGCAATCAAGTAAGCAAATTAGTTGAATAAGAATTTATGAGGTTTTTTTAGGTGGATGGTGAGTGTTATGAAGTTATCAAAAGAGAGAGAGGTAATATAAAGAATGAGAAGGAATACCAAGTCTAAGGGTAATGAATAAGAGAGGGAATAAAAAGTATTACAAGAAGAGAAAGCCTTGCGTAGGTATGGAAGATAGAAGAGGATAGTGGGTAGTTCTAATTAAATTAACTAGGGGACTAAATTTCAAGGGAAAAAATGAGAGGAAGATGAGAATGAGCAGATGTGAAAGATACAAGTTAAAAAGGAAGAAAATTACATAATGAGGATTTATGGAGATCCTGTAATTCCACAGAGAAGGCGGTTTAAATGGTTTTGACATGCATTTTAGAGTTTGGGAAGCTTAATATGAGCCATAAAAGTTCTTGAGAATAGACTGCTTCCATTATGGCGGATGACTTAGAAATGGAAAACTATAAGAACATGAAATTCAGAACTTCATAAACTCTTTAAAATTGATCTTCATTGCAACACTGATCATCATCTTGTTGAATTGATGATGATGACTCCCAGAATGAAACTAAGCTCTAATACTAATTGATGTGGAGTGACACAATAGGAGAATTGCATAAATCTTGAGCAATTAAATAAGTCCTAATTTTAATCTAGTGAGCACTAGTTGGACGTGCTTCCTTAAAGTGTCGTAAAAATGTAAATAATGAATTCTGGAGGAAGCCATCTTGTATTGATGTGAGACCTAATGTTTTTCCTGATTTAATAATTTCATTTCTTATTTATTTTTTCTATCTAATTTATTATTGATCAATTGGCACTCTTGATTTTGGTAAAAATTAATGCGTCAAAAATCTAATTTTGTGAAAACAAATTTATTCTGATACTTGATTTTATTAATTGCTAAAATTCAGCTGAAATTTGTGAATTTTTGTGATTTTTTCATTATAAATTACACTTAAAGACTATTATTCTTATTTACATTAAAAGAAAGTGAGCTGGCTTGTTAGTAACTAGTAATCCATGAATACTTGATTTTTGTTTGCATAATTGGATGTTATGCATTATATTAGGCTTATTAGCTGCATTGAAAAAGCATATCCATGAGTCGTCCTGCATCAAATTGAGGTAGCAGAGTTTTAGGTTGTGTCACAATGTCATTTAAAAATAAGGCTAATTATTAGGCAGCTTAAAAGGTCATGAAAGTGATGAAATTTTGATAACTTAGCAAAATCAATAGACTAAATTGTAAAATAAACAAAATCAAATCTATAGTGACATTAATTCAGTTAAAAAAAGAACTAATAATTTGGAAGTCAAGAAAGTTTATGCACATGAACCTAAAGTGGATTCCAATCACAACGATAAACAAATTCACTATGTTAATTATGTTAGGAGACAAGGAAATAATCAAGATCAGCATTTAAGGCCTACAGCAATGATGTAAATGAAAATCATAAATATAAAAAAATTGATGCAGACAGCAGCATAAATATAAAAGTTAAAGTGAAAGCGTCTATCTATGATGCTAAACTTGATCCTAAAGCTTTTCCTAATTGGTTTCTAAATATAATAATTTCTTCGAATGGTAGAGTGTCAAATGCTAAAGTTTGCAGAAATAAAATTAACTAGTCAAGTATAAATTTACTGGATGGGAAAGGAGAAGCAAAGAAAGAGATTGGGAAGGGAACATATAAGAGACTGCTGGACTGAAATGAAGGAACTTTTAAAAGAAAAATATTTTAAATTGTCATAAGTCCTAATCAAAATTCTCCTCACTTCAACACCCAATAAACTTGTTTCCAAGATACTTAAAAGTGCTACCTTTATCTATACAAATCCTCAAAGTAGAGAACCTGATACAAGAGCAATTAAATGGATTTTTATTAGCCTTTTTAAACTCGAAAGAGTACAAATGCTACAATTCCCCAACGAGAAAGATGCATCAGTCTAATGATGTCACTTTTAATAAAAATGAATAATACTTTGTTGCTACTTATCCCATAACTAAAATATCATTCACAAATAAATTATTTCACAAAAATTGCCTCTTCTTAGCCCTCATCCCAGCAAACTTTACTCTTGAATTAGCCACTTATACATATATAAAATTTACACCAAAATCAATGCAATTCTAATCAATCGAATCATTTTCTAGCATGGAACTCGTTGAGAGAAATATTAAGCCTGTAAACAAAAATATTTCAACTAAACATTCCTTACACTTATTCTAATCATACAAAAATCATTTTTATCGCCATCAATCATTCATTCATAGCCTTCTTGCTAATTCTATTCCTAAACTATTCAAAGGCTTTAAATAATAAGAACTGAAATAATGTAATAGAAAAATGTAGGCCCGTCAAAAGTGTAAAATATGAGAATAAGAAACAGTACTAGTAAGAAAGAAACTAATAGAGCTGGGCTTTTACTGTAAATATAAATACTACAACAACAACATCAAGCCTTTATCCCACTACGTGGGGTTGGCTACATGAATCATTTTTCTCCATTGTGTCCTATTAAAGATCAAATTCTCATTTAAATCTAATAAAGAAAGGAAAAAATATAAATCTGATGGAAAAAATAAATAAAATCAAAATAGTGAAAAAACACTAAACTCAAACATAGGAATTGCATTTAAAACTTTTTCTCATGTTGCAAAAATGAAAATTGAGTTTTTTTTTACCATCAGCAGCTATCAAGAGTTAGAAAATATAATACTTCACTATGATGAATGTCCATTCACATGATGATCTAAAGGAGTAAGTATATATGGAAATCCCACCGTGATTTAACTCAAATTCAAGTAAAAAAGTATGCAAACTAAAAAAAGGATTACACTGATTAAAGTAATCTCAAAGGGCATATTTCGGAACGTTTGCTAAGATAAAGATCAACATGGGATACAAATAAAGTCAAGGAGATCATATATTATTTGTGAAACATATGACTTCAGAGGATACTACTAGTTATGTCATCATAACAAGTAGTAATTTGAAAGGTATGAAGTCAAAGAATTAGGTAAGACAAGAACCATTATATCCCAACATATAGGGATAACAGGTGTATTGAAAGAAAAAGATAGGTTAAGATGCAAGCCTGTCAATAGCTCTAACAAAAGTAACCACAAATTTAAAGATGCTTCAGAAGATAACCATAGAAAAAATCTCCTATAAAAACTTATGAGAAGGCTTTCCTATATCACATAGTCTTGACAATGCCTATGTTATTGGTATGATAAGTCAATTCATTCGCACTTGACATTATTTATGTTATTGGTGTGATAAATCAATTCATTCACAATTCACAATTGACAATGTTCATGTTATTGGTGTGATAAGTCAATTCATTCACAATCTTAAAGAATCAAATCTTTGGGAACACATTGAATCTTACAATGTATGAAGAATTTTATTCAAAATGGTGTAGAATTTGACACTTGAAGCCTCTACAAATGTCAATTATGCACAATCTAATATTGATAAGAGATCAACTTCAGACCATTGCATATTTTTATAAGGCAACCTCATAATTAGGCACCATAAAAATAAAATGTGATAGCAATTAGCACAAAAAAAGATGATTTAGATCTATGACACTAAGGATTTGTTAATTGTTAGGAGTAAAAGTTATCCTAAAAATTTATGACTTAATGGAATGATCAAACTCTGTTGTGACAACAAATCAGTCATTAATAGTGCACATAATCCCACGCAAGGTTTAAAATTGCGTAAATAAGCCTCGAGGCGTTTTTCGTCCGTGAGCCGAGGCGTAAGCCTCGAGGCGGTGTGAGACGTAAGCCTCACCGACGAAGAATTGCGTAAATGAGAATTTAAGGGTTTTAGCAAGTAAAAAATAGTTAGATTCTATCATACAATAAAAACATCTAAATGACAATTAAAATTAGGGGAAAGTAAGAAAATAGATGCGATAAAATCATGTCCCAAAGTACAAAACCACAAAATATTAGTCTATCAAAACTCCCAAAGTACAATTAAGAAAGAACATATAAAATCCAATCATGTCCCATCACTAAATGGGTCTTCAAGGGAATCTTCTCACCCCTTCCTCCTCTCCTACAGAGTCCAATGTCTTCCAATCAAAGCATGCACTCATGAAGAAGTAGACTAACACTAACAACTATTACTAAAGATGATGAATAGAACAATATGCCGGACTGCCGGGGGTCCAAGGGGGCGCTGCCCCCTGGCGGGGTTCGACCTGGGAAGATACCGAGTGGTACCGAGCAATTTTGAAGTTCTATTTATTTTTGAAGTTCGTAAGTTGTTTTTATGGGAAGATACCGAGTGGTACCGAGCATGTTCCTTAGCAATATCGAGCATGTACCTAGCGGTACTGAGCGGTACCGAGCATGTACCTAGCAGTACCGAGCAAATACCTAGCTGTACCGAGCATATACTGAGCAGTACCGAGCATGTACCTAGCAGTACCGAGCAAATAACTAGCTATACCGAGCATATACTGAGCGGTACCGAGCATATACCTAGCAGTACCGAGCAAATACCTAGCTATACCGAGCATATACTGAGCGGTACCGAGCATATACTAAGCGGTACTGAGCATATATTTGAGGCGTACGCCTCAGCCAGAATTGCGCAATTGCGCCTCTGAGGCGCGCCTCAGTCCAAGTGAGGCGTACGCCTTTGCCAGGAGAGGAATTGCGTAAGCCTCGAGGCGGTTTTGGGTCAAATTGCGCAGAGGCGCGCCTCTTATTGCGCAATTTTAAACAAAGATCCCACGCAACAAGACTAAACATTATATTGAAGTAGATGGATATTTTATAACGAAGACGCTAGAGAATGATCTAATTTGTACGTTTGTTGCTACAAATAGGCAGCTCGTAAATATTCCCACCATATGATTATTATAAAAAATATTTTAAAAATTGCCATGTAAGCTTAGAATGGATAACATCCATACATTCGCTAGAGGGAGCGGGTGGAAAAAACAATCACCATTATATTCGCCTCCATTAAGTTCGCCTTTATCAATTCTGCCTCCATCAATGTTCCCCAAAACCCAACAGTCCTCCAACTTCTTTATTCAATTCATGTTATCTCAATGATTTGTGAAATTATAAATGTCATTTGATCAATTTGTGGACAATTGTAATTATTCTATCACATCACTAATCCCTAAACTATTGTAATTTTTCTATAATTATTATTCTCAAATTTTATATATTTTCTATTAGAAGAAGCCCTCATATGGTTATATAAATACTACATACATGTTGAAATCAAGCTATTAATAAATTCTTCCTAATTCTTGCCACTTCTAATGAAGTTAAAATAATTAATGTTTGGTCAAAATCTATTAACATGCATCATACTCAGAGTTTCATAGTTTGGCCATTTTTTTATAGTTGATTCATCAAAAAGTTTAGTATTGTACGTTATGCTTCAAATACAAATTGACTTAAAAATAGGAATTTAAATAGACTATATTTATCGATTGTGCTTTTACAGTAACAAAAGAAAGATATATTAAAGCACTTATGCTTAACTTGTTTAATTTTAATAAGAAGCTTGAGGTTTCATATGATGCATCTAAATAGGTATTGGAGGAATGTTAGTTGAGAATGGAATTATATTGCATTCTTTAGCAAAAAAAACTAAATGAGATTAAACAAAAATGTTCAAATCATAATCGAGAATTCTATGCTGTAGTGCAAGCTCTTTGATATTGGGGACTTTATTGCCTAAGAAGTTTGGGTTACATTATGATCATCAAATTTTGAAATATCTCGGAAGAATTTGGGATCACAAACAAGCTAATTGGATCGAGTTTCCACAAGAATATTCATTTCTCCTTAAACATTGTGTTGTAACTGAAAACAAGCATGTTTATGTATATACATACAAAACAAGCTTTAGTTATTTGGTTTGATCATATCAAAGAGCATATTGCATGTAAGGATTAAGTGAGATTAAAGCTTTAAATTACTATCCTTAATAAAGGATGATTGTTTGTTTAAGGGTGCCCGTCTTTGTATTATTGATTCATTTTGAGAATTTTTTTATCTTATAATTATATATTGCGTCTGTTGTGTGCATTTGAGAGAAAAATATTGCAATGACTGACTATAGTTATTTCAGGCGACATTTAAAGAGAGATTGTACATAGTTTTCAGGACATCTCAATTTACCAAGGATAAAAAATATAACATAGGGTTATATACACCTTTATCAATTCTAGATTAATCTGAGGGCATAGTATGCTGCAAGGAAAATTGAGAAAACAAGATTATAATTTTGTAGTGGAAGATCATTTTTCAAAACTATCATATTTCATATAATCTCATAAAACTACGAATCAATCTCATATTCTCATGTATAAGCCTCAAAATTAAATCATTAAATGATTGAAAATATTAAATAATAAATAATATATGAGCATCAAAATAAGATGTTAAAAAATATATTATAAAAACTCATACAATCATTAAATCTTAAACATGAAGTCTGAGATAAATTAATAAATATAAACAAGAAGCCAAAAATAAACTACTCCTCTCACTTCTAACTCAACATAAATAAGAAGTTTAAGATCATAAACTCTTAATTCAAAAATCTCGCCACTCACATCAATTAGAGGATCTTCGTTAGAATCATCATTTTTGTTAACCACTTCCTCTCATTCATCATCAACGCTTGTATAAACATCCTCCTAATCTTCCTCATCATCTTCAATCTCAAACATCTTGTTCTTAAATGATCAACAACATCCAACAAGAATATTATTAAAAGAATGCTTATGTTGATGGTTTCAATTTTTATTACATAAAATTTTATATTAAACTTTTCTATTATCTTTTTATCAATTTTTGTTGTTCTAGTTTCTTCATCTAACACGGAAGTTAATATTGATATATTCCTCTTATAATTGTGATGATATAACTTCATTTTCATGCTTCACAAAGTATTCATCATCCAATAGAACATCCTTACTAACTAAGCGAGCTTCAACATCCTCCAAAACTTTTTCCTCAAAAGTATTTATTTTAATCTCTTTTTTTTTATGTTATATGTTTAAAAATAAGAAGCTTTGTTATAAAAATTGGTTTAATTTTAAAAATTCTGATAATTGGGAAATATATAAAGTGGCTCGTAAGGATGCTAAGAAAGCAATATGCGATGCAAAGGCATTAGCTTTTAGTGATTTATATAATAGATTAGATACTAAAGAGGGAGAAAGATATATGTATAAGTTAACCAAACAAAGAGATAGGAGTAGTAAGGATTTAGTTCAAGTGAAGTGTATTAAAGATGAAGATCAAAAAATACTTTTCTTAGAAGATGATATTCAACAAAGATGGATGAGATATTTTGCTAAACTTTTTAATGAAGATTGTGAAAATAAGATTGACTATAGTGACCTTAGCACCCTAGATGAAAATAAAGATTTATGTTTTTATCGGCGTATTAGTAAATCTGAAGTTAGAGAGGCTTTAAAGAAAATGAAGGGTGGAAAAGCTGTTGGACCTGATGATATTTCAATAGAGGTATGGAAATGCTTAGGAGATGAAGGAATTTCATGGCTTACTAAACTTTTTAATACTATTTTGAAGACTAAGAAGATGCCAGATGAGTGGAGAATGAGTGTGTTAATTCCTATTTTTAAGAATAAAGGTGATGTACAAGATTGTGCGAATTATAGAGGTATTAAGTTAATGTGACATACTTTAAAACTATGGGAGCGAGTTTTGGAGCATAGGTTGCGGCGTGATACTAATGTTTCTCAAAATCAATTTGGATTCATGCCGGGTAGGTCGACTATGGAAGCCATACATTTATTAAGAGGTTTGATGGAGAAATATAGAGAAAATAAGGATGATCTACATATGATATTTATTGATTTAGAAAAAGCATATGATAAAGTTCCAAGAGAAGTGCTATGGAGAGTTCTTGAAAAGAAAGGAGTCAATAATGCTTATATTCAAATTGTGACTTTGGGCAATAAAGTCATTAATAAGAGTACGCGTTTTAGATATCTTGGATCTATTGTTCAGAGTGATGGTGAAATAGATGGGGATATTATCAGCAGAATTCAAGTTGGATGGTTGAAGTGGAGGAATGCATCGGGCTTGTTATGTGATAGAAATGTACCCCTCAAACTTAAGGGAAAATTCTATAAGATGGTAGTGAGGCCTGCAATGCTTTATGGTGCCGAATGTTGGCCTTTAAAAGAGAAGCATAATACTAAGTTAAGTGTGGCAGAGATGAGGATGCTCAGGTGGATGAGTGGCTTTACCCTTAGAGATAGGATATGAAATGAGCATATACGTGAAAAGGTTGGAGTAGCTCCAGTAGAAGATAAGATTAGAGAAAGTCGCCTTAGATGGTTTAAAATTGCGCAATATGAGGCTCGCCTTGAGGCCCGCCTTTGCCCAATTCCAGTAAAAAATGCCTCGATGCTTACGCCTCGAGTTTTTTTATGAGGCTTGCGCCTCAACTTGGTTGAGGCCCGCCTCGCTTCACTGCATCAGGCTTACGCCTCACGCTATATATATTAAAACTTTCATAAATCTTGAAGTAAATGCCCGATATTGGACTCTATAGGAGAGGAGGAAGGGGAGAGAGCAGTTCATCATAATGATGATTTAAATGAAGAACCCTTAATAATGACAGTGCTGATGACTTATGAGTTTTTATGTGACATATCATTGCTATTTATTTTTGGAAATTAGAATTATATCCTAATGAAAAGAATACTGGGATTTGGGAAAGATAGAATTTTGAGTTGAACTACATTTCATGTTGTCTTATTATTTGGATATTTTGATTTCACTCATATGTTATGCTTTTTTATGTTTTATATTATTCACTCATTACTCATTAGTATATAAAAAATTTATCATCTTATGTTTACGCAATCTTTTGATTTTGAAGCTTACGCCTCAAAACGCCTTAAGGCTTACGCCTCGCCTCACAAATGAAAAACGCCTCAATACTCGAATACGCAATTTTAAACATTGCTTGTGTTCTCGTGGAGAAGGAAACACCTAAATTGATTGGAACACCTCTCAATATTGTTATAGGAGTGGTTGAACCATGTCCGATACTTCTATCTTCGCCCAATCTTCTTTTCCTTCCAAGCTTTTCAGCTCCACCAAAAATCTCACTACTTCACCCCTTCACCTCCTTGGAAGTGGCTTCAAAGGTGGCATTTTCTTTTCTTCCTCCAAAACTTCTACCTCGCAATCCTCCCTCATCGTCCATATATTCAGGTTTTTCCCCGATTACTAATTCGGTCAAAGGTATTCTCGCCTCCGCTGTTGTCGTTTGGGTGTAAAGCTTCAATATTTTCCTCATCATCTCCTCCAAGATGGCAAACTTCCCATAGATCTTCTCATTGATGGCTGAAATTTGAGTCTGAAAATCTAAAATCCTTTCCGCAAAATAAAATTTCAATTGCCCAATCTCCCCTTCCAACATTTCTACCTTTCTCCCATCCATAGGTACCAAGATCTATGCTCTGATACCAATTTGATAGGAAGCGGATGTAAAAATTGAGAAATTTAGGAATAAGAACACACAATAACACTTTTTATTGAAAGATCTATAAAGAAAAACTCAAGATACAGTTAGATCTTCAATTAGAGAGGAAGATCTGACTCTCCCAAATACCTAGCCGCCGACTAGAGTCCTCTCAAAAAAGACTACAACAAACATAAATCACATAATAAAAAAAATACAATATTGATAGCCTTAAGTGGTCTCCCATAATTCCCTCCCAAATTAGCCCAATTTCCCTAAATAATTCCCTTTCATATTTGAATTTAATTAGATCCCTTTCCCTAATTAATTTCCTCCCAATTGTAATTAAAAACTTTACTAAACAATTCCCCCTTAATTCCTCCTCCTCCTCTATAAATAAATCCCTCTTAGATTTTGAATTCAAATTAGATCGTTTACCCTAAATAATTCCCTCCCAATCAAATCAACCCCCTTTCCCAAATAAACAATCCTAATTCCCTCCTAGGTTTGGTCTTCTATGATAAGTAATTAATCATTTTTGAGCCCCCTCTCTCCTTGCTCACCGCCCACACTAGTGGGGCTCACAAGCCAACTGGTTCATCAATATTCACTTAAGAATATAATAACTAAAATTATGTTTTAAATTAAACTTAACTCCTTACCAATGAATCCACCAAATACTATATGATGAAAAGAAACCTTGAACTTATTGCTTATTTATTGGTTTTTCCACCTCACATATTTTCTACTCCTTTTTTATTACATATGATATCTTATAATATAACGAGTTTATTAAGCCTTGAAATTGGCAAACTAACATAATTGCATGAGATATAGGTCTGCTTTTAAAATTATTGCCATCATCAATTGCCTCAGCTAGTACAAATACAATATCATTATATGCACCTAAAATTAAAGATACTCTACCACCTATACATATATATAAAATTTGTCCCTCTCAGTACATCACAATGCTTTTAACTTTGTGGAGCAAAGTATCAAAGAGAGGAAAGTTGATACAAAACAAGCAAGGAGGCCTCTCATTAGAACAATTTTAATGGTTGATTATTATAATAATTAATTGTACATTATTTTTATCTTATTTTCTTTCTTTAAGAAATAAGGAGCCCATGATATAATGTTTTGAGAGAATATTTAAATATTAAAAATTAATTTGGAATCATATCAAGAAGCCCAAGTTAAAAATTCAAGATAATTAATCAAATATTTAATTGAATCCTATAAACTAGATTTGAATTGTTTATTCCCATGTATGAAGTGGTCTTGAGGGGAGACCATCATTATAACCTATAAAGGAGTTTTCAAGGAGGTACTTTGATGTATTTTCTTAGGAGTTTCCATCCTTTTTCTATAAAAATTAATGTATTATTTATACAAAAACAACATCAAGCCTTTGTCCCACTATGTGGGGTCGGCTACATGAATCCTTTTTCGCCATTGTGTCCGGTTAAAAGTCAAATTCTCATTTAAATCTAATAAAGAAAGATCATTTCTAATATTTTCTAACCAAGTCTTTTTAGATCTACCTCTACCTTTCTTAACATAAATCAAATCTAATAACTCAACTTTCCTAACCGGGTCATCGGAAGGCCTCCGTTTAATGTGACCAACCCATCTAATGGCGACTCTCTCTAATCTTATCTTCCACTGGAGCTACTCCAACATTTTCGCGTATATGCTCATTTCGTATCCTATCTCTAAGGGTCAAGCCACTCATCCACCTAAGCATCCTCATCTCTGCAACACTTAACTTAGTATTATGCTTCTCTTTTAATGGCCAACATTCGGCACCATAAAGCATTGCAGGTCTCACCACCATCTTATAGAATTTTCCCTTAAGTTTGATGGGGACTTTTCTATCGCACAATAAGCCCGATACATTCCTCCACTTCAACCATCCAACTTGAATTCTACTGATAATATCCCCATCAATTTCACCATCACTCTGAACAATAGATCCAAGATATCCAAAATGTGTACTCTTATTAATGAATTGATCGCCCAAAGTCACAATCCTCTCAGTAGGTCTATTGCTACTAAAATTACACTCTGTATATTCAGTTTTAGATATACTCAAGAGAAAACCTTTAGACTCTAACGTTGACCTCCATAATTCAAGTTTACCTTCAATATATATATACATATGTATATATATATAATTTGTCCCTCTCACTACATCACAATGCTTTAAACTTTGTGGAGCAAAGTATCAAAGGGAGGAAAGTTGATACAAAACAAGCAAGGAAGCATCTCATTACAACAATTTTAATGGTTAATTATTATAATAATTAATTGTACATTATTTTTATCTTATTTTCTATCTTTAAGAAATAAGGAGCCCATGACATATTATTTTGAGGGAATATTTGAATATTAAAAATTAATTTGGAATCATATCAAGAAGCCCAAATTAAAATTCAATATAATTAATCAAATATTTAATTGAATCCTATAAACTGGTTTTGAATTGTTTATTCCCATATATGAAGTGGTCTTGAGGGGAGACTATCATTCTAACCTATAAAGGAGTTTTCAAGGAGGTATTTTGATGTATTTTCTTAGGAGTTTCCATTCTTTTCTATAAAAATTAATGTATTATTTGTATCCCTATTGATTCAATGAAAAATAAATTTAATCTTTTGCAAAAACTTGTGTCTACAAATAGTTGGTGCTAACAGCTTTTGGATTGACTCGTAAATAAACTACAATTAAGATTTATGAAACCTAACATATCATTCTTCTTTCTTATTTCTTGTTCTCTAAATCCCCATTATCTGTGAAAAGCATTAATATTTAATACACTTTAACCTCACAAAAATTGAGACATGCCCCTTCCATAAAACCCTAACTTATAATCCACATACTACGACAAAGCCGCTTCAAAATTAAAAATTTTCTAAACACATTCAACAATACTAAAATGATCTGCACCCAAAACTTAGAATATGGAGGCCCTCAACCATTTTCATTAAAGAAAATTAATCATATATTGAAAGAAAGTCAGCCTAAAATTTGTCCACAGATTGTAAACTAGTCAATATTTTGCTTAGCCTTCTACCAACTATACTCCAAGAACCCTTGAAATATCTTAAAAACATCCACACTATAGATCTAATTGTGATAATTCATGGATTACTCCACAAAGCCTTAATATTCATGTCCAAATTTGTTTGATAAATATCAAATGCTAAATTCGTCAAAGCCAGATTTGTCCAGGCCTGGGAAATTTGATAAAACTTTATCCAACCGTTAAAGCTTATAGCTTTTCTTACCAATAATTGGTTTCTTTTGGTTAGATAACTCATTTTATTTGCATTTATGTTTTAAGCCATGCCAGTGATAAAGGTAAAAAAAATTGTATTAGTCTAAGAACGTACTCTGAACTTTATGTTAGCTCATATGATTGCCATAATTTCAAATTTGATTTAGTTTAATTAATTTACATATACCGTTGAGGTGGTTATGCTCGACTAATGTCTAATTTGGCCTCAAAAGTTCAATTCATTGTAGCTAAACTTTTTCAAGTCAGTCAGATAAATGCAAATGACCTTTGTCATTTAGATGGTAGGGTAGGATGGAGGCAAAGGATTTCTATGGATTATGTTTAGAAAATTTTAAATTAAATTGTGAATAATCAAAATTTAGATTGAGAATGATCTTGTATCGATCTTATCTATTAAACTAGGCTATGAAGGGTCAACATATAGTAATCTAAGAAGTATAATCAATAACTTTTAGCTTGAATAAAATTTTTCTTCTAGTTTTCAATATTGTGATTACAATTGGACATGTGATTCATTCGAATGTGCTACCAGTATGACAACATGATTTTGATGAAGTAATTTCCTTGTAACAGCATGAAGAGTGATTTTTCTCTAATTTCATAATTTCATTCATTATTTGTTTATTCTATCTATTTTATTATTAGCTAGTTTATTAATATTGATTTCGATCAAAATTGATAAGCAAAAAATCTGATTTAACCTGCAATAGAAAACCCTTATCCCAAGTCATCCTACATCATCACACATGAATCTTAAAGGCCTTACAGAAATATTAAGATGTTAAGTGTTGGAAGGGGAAATCGGACAATTGAAATATGAAATTTCAAATTTCCAAACTCAAATTCCAGCTGTCCACGAGAATATAGATGGGAAGTTTTCCATCATGGAAGAGATGATGAAGAAGATGCTCGAGATCCAAACCAAAATGATATCATCAGAGGCAAGGGCTGCCGCCGGCAGCCACGGGAGTGGGCAAAACCCTAATCCAATAAAGAGAGGGGAAGAATAAAAAAAAAAACAAGAGATGGAGATCTTGGAGGGAGAAGAGAGAGAGCCTCCTCTTGAGCCTATTCCTAGTGAGGAGACAAGTAGAAGGTATGGGGAGAGATGTGAGGCGGTTGGGTATGAGTGAATGGGTGATGAATCTAAAAGTAGAGGGGTTGATTATGAGCAAAGTGGTGCTGAATTTAAAGAGAGGGGTTGATTATGAGCAAAGGGTGCTTAATTTGAAAAGAGAGAGGCTAATTATGAGCGAAGGGGTGTTGAACTTGAAAGTAGAGGGACTGATTATGACCAGAGGGGTGCTGATTTTAAAAGGAGGGTTTGGATACGAGCATAGAAGGGATGATCGGAACACTTTGGCACGCAGGGGGGGGGGGCATGGGGAATAGGAGGTTATGGAGGAAATATGGGAAATAGAAGAGATCCGAGGGTAAAGAACCTGAAGATATCGTTGTTTAAGAGAGAGGATGCACATGGATGAATTTACAGGATGAAAAAATACTTTGCCGTCAAGACTGACAGTGGTCGGGCTGTGCTTGGATGAGAAGGCATTGGCATGGTACCAGTAGAGGGATATGAGACAACCCATATGAACCTAGAGAGAGTTTAAGGACTACTTGTTGGAACATTTCCTAACCAACAGGGGAGGAAACTTTTATGAGCAGTTATTCGCTCTGACTTAGGAGGGAACCGTGGTGAAGTACCGTGAGAGGTTTGAGCACCTCACCAACTGATTGGACTGACTTTTGGAGACTGTGCTGGAGGGAAACTTTATGAAAAGACTCAAATCAAATATTAGAGAGGCAGTTAAAGTGACAAGTCCTCGTGATTTGGGAGAGGTGATGGAGCTAGCCCAATTATTGGAGGATCAGAGGCACTTGGAGAGAGGCTAGAGGCAGCATCTCAGGAGGTTCATGCAGGATGACCACCATCGTTTTTGCTCCCAAGAGACCAACACCGAGTATTCTTAAGGAGGCCTCGAAGGAGAAGACCATAAGATGGTGAATTGGAGGAAACTTCAAAAAGCTCACTAAGACGGAGTTACAGGAGAAGATGGTGAAGGGGCTGTATTTTAGATGTGATAAGAGATATGCATTGGGGCACACGTTAAAGACCAAACTCTTTAGGCTCTCGCCATCTACAATGACAAGGAAACTGGGGAGGGTGGTGGGAGTGAGGCAATGGTGGAGGAAGAAAAGCTGCATATAGACATGGCAGAGGTCTTATTAAACTCAGTGTGAGATTCACTCCAAATCACATCATGAAAGTGGAAAGGATAGATAACAGACAGGGAGATAGTGGTGTTGATAAATAGTGGGGCTACTCACAATTTCATCTCCAACCAGGTCATAGACTAATTGGGGCTGAAATTGGTGGATGCAGGGTGCTACGGGGTGATGACGGCCACAAAGAAGGTGGATACATGCAGAGAAGTGTGTAGAGGGATGGTTCTAACTATACAGGGGGTCCAGGTGAGGGAGGACTTCCTTCATTGGAGTTAGAGAGCGTTGATGTCATCCTGGGGATGAAATGGTTGTAGACCTTGGGAGACACCATGATGCGGACATCGGTACGAAGATTTGGCGCATCTATCACAGGAGGCGTCGCAAATCGACGGCTATAATTTAAATCTTCAATTATGAGTTATTTTTCTGAATTTTAGTTCTTATTTGATGTATTTCCGGTTTTACCCATAGGTTGGTGTTGTGGCCCAAGGGGCAATCTTGTATTTTGAGTTTTCTTATATTGTGGCATATATATCGGGTCATAAGCTATTATAATAGGGATGAATTATTGATATTAAAAATTTGTGTTCAACACTTATGTTCTTTTGAGAGGATGATAGTGAGATTCCTATGGGAAGGAATCGGAGTTTTCACCAGCCGCAGGATGGGTCCGGGCTCGTGACTTGAAGTCCCTTGGAGAAGGGCAAAAGCATCACCCGTCAGTCTTCGAAAGAGTCCAAGGCTCGCGGTTCTTATCTTTTATCTTTTGTTTTATGTCTTATTTTTATTCCTTGTTGCTTCTAGTCGTTTATCTTCTTCCTCTACCTCCGTCCACCATCGTCGTTTCCATTTCCACCATAAGCCGCCGGCCACCTCACCAGAAAATCCTCCAAACCACTCGGCCTCATCCTCACTTCTCCGTCTCCTTGAAACTTCCTAATTAGGTTGATGATTTAATTGGGATGATCAAAGATTTCAAATCCGTTTGAATTTGAATTCGAAATCTTTCCTAATTTGATTGTTCTATTTTAGGAAAGTATTCGAATGACATCCTTTTGAATATTTTATTCATTGGGATTTAAATTGAAATTTTCCTAATCCCAAAACCTAAATTAGGAAGGTCAATTGACTCCATAATTTGCTCCCCCATCCTATGCTAGCCGCCGGCCTCATCCTTTTCTCATCTCTCCTTGGATTTCCTAATTTGGGGTGCATGATATTAGGACTTAATTTGAAATTCAAATTGCTTAAAATTTGAAATTTAAATTTCTTTCCTAATTTAGTTCACCTATTTTGGAAAGTGCTTAATTGAAATCAATTTGAATTTTAAATTAAATTGGATTAGATTATTTACTTTCCTAATTCTTTAAACCAAATTAAGAAGCCTTAAATGCTCTCATTAGATGCCTCCCATGCTCCTTCATGCCGCCAGCCCCTACAGAGAAGGTTTTGGATTTATTTCCTAATTCCTGTTTAGCTTCACTTGGAAATTTTTCCTCCAAATTTCAGCCACCTCTCTTAGCTGACTTTGAATAAATTGATTGCTTAATTGATTCCCAAAGAAAGCCCACTCAATTTGGAATTAATTTGAAGGCCTCCTCTCCCCTTGCCGAAATTAATTCCAACTCCTGATCAACATCCCTCCTAAAATCTGAGATTATTCCAAATTTTGTTACGGGATTATCTCCAATCCCTTATCCCTCTTCAATCTTTCAAGAGAATTGATATTTGGATTTCCTTCCCCAAGTCCCCAATTCTTATTCATAAAAACCTGAAATTTCTCTCAGAGTTTTGGATCAAAAGCTGAGATTGTTTTCAGATTTTTTAAGAGAAAGAAGTTTGGAGCTTGCTTCCCCTCCTCTCTCAAGAGAAAATCTGAGATTCTTCTCAGGTTTTGGGCAAAGAAGTCAGAATTTCCTTCAGATTTTGGAGAATAGATTCTCTCCCTAGCAAAGCCGTTTTCCCGTTCTACATCACACCAAGGTCAATTGAGAAGCACTGACTATGTAAATGATGGTTGAGAGAAGGAGAGTAGTGATCAGGGGAGATACAGGGCTATCCAAATCCACGATTTCTCTCAAAACCATGGTGATGACCATACGAGAGGTGGGGGGAGGATTTCTGGTAGAGTTGCAGAGTTTGGAGGGGATCATGGTAGAGGAGGGGGGAGACATCATTCTTTTAGTATAGCTGATTATATAGCAGTTCAGTTAGATCTTTCATCCATCTCCAAGATGGCTACCAATGAGGGAACATGAGCATCAGTTGCAGGCTAACCTGAAGAACTTTTGCTCTGCACAGCCCAGTGTGAAGTACATGAGGTACAAATCAAAGAGGAGAATTTGCCAGAATATGAGGCCACATGGGATTCGTATGAGATAATCAGGAGACAATTCTCATCCTTCCACTATGAGGACAAGGTACATCTTTGGGTGGGGTGGCGTGGGGTGGGGGTGTGCGGTGGGGTGGGGTGGTATTGTTACCCCCAGACCATGGGAGGGCGAGAGCCTTTTGCCCAGTTCAATAGAACTGAACCCAACTGAGAATTGAAAGGGGCCCCCTTAGTGGGGACCATTAAAGCTTTAATTCAAAATGAAAGGTGGAGAAATAGAGGGAGAGATATTTAGGAAGAAAAGTATGTTGATTTGGGAGGGAATTAGGGAAGCTTATTTAGAGCTAATTATAGGGTGATTTCAGGATTATGTGATTTGTGTTTGTTGTAGTCTTTTTTGAGGGGGCTAGCCGTCGCCTAGGGATTTGGGAGAGCCGAATATTCCTCTCCAATTGAATATCCAACTGTATTTGATGTTTCTTTCATATATCTTTCAATAAAAAGAGTCTTGGTGTAATCTTCTTACATTTTTCTTAGTGTCATTCGTTGATTTTTGAGGAAATTGCATCCACTTCATATCAGAAGACATTAAATTATAACAATGTTAGAAGCAATTGTACCTTGACTAAGAATCTTCCTAGCTAAATGATGATGCGGTATCCTCCCATCATTTCTTTCAAGGCAATTAAAGCACTAAGTTCTTTCCAAAAGTAAAAGAAAACACTGTTTAGCTCTAAGAGATGCGTTATTAAGTCACAATATTGATGCAAATCAAATAAAAGAAAATTAATAGAAGCCCATCAAGCTATATAAGTACTCATCAACTTTATCTGTTATTGTCAAATATACAAATAACTTCAAAATAGAAACAGAAACTTCATACTAACTTACCTACTATATCATCCGAAAAATTACTAACATCTACAAGATCAACCATCATTTGGATCAAGTTAACTCACAGTTACAAATGTCACAAGCAAAATAAGAAAAAATAAAATGAAATGCATATCACCGGAATTAAATGGGCTTTCAAAACTTCAAAAGCGTACCACAATGTTCTCATTAAGAGTATCCCGCTCTTCAAATGTCTTATCAAGAGTAATCTTCCCAAGTTCACTCCTCATAGTAGTTTGGGCCAGCTGGATCACCGCATATATCGGGTTCTCCACTCCGTACGAAGCAAGACACGGGTCAACAATCTAGAAGAAGCGATAAGCACTGCTCGAATCAGTAACCAACATATCGAATAACTCAAAATCCGCATCCCTAATAGAATAGCCCAAACCTTGACGTACAAAACTCCATCAATGAGTATGCTGACATTATCCTTGGTAATGGCAGACTGGTCCGGGATCGGGATCGCCTCCTCCTTGAGCGAGTGAACGTAAGCGATTCTATCAACGAAGGGAACAAGGAGGTGAATCCCAGAGGATAGGGTTTTAAGATACTTCCCGAATCGTTCCACTACGAATGCCTTCTTCTCGGGGACAATGCGGATGCCCCAGTTTGTCGGCGGCCCTGGTTGCTCATAGCTGCACCGATCAGGATATATGGTTAGGTGAGAAAGGGAACAGAGGAGCATGGAAGCTTTGAAGGAGAGTTTACCGAGCTGCCGAGAAGTCATCGCGGGAGCGGCCAGAGCGGAAATGGCGGATTAGGAGGACAGGGGGAGGATTTTGGTTGAAGGGGCTTGAGCGGCGGAAAGATGCTGCAGCGTGGTGGGCGATGGAGGAGGCAAGAGCGATTCCGGAGGGTCTTGCTCTCCACAGAGCCATTTTCTGTTTCCGGAATGATTTTTGGATTCTGGAAGAAAACCCTCGCAAAAACCTGGACCGAGGTGTATTGAGCTTTTTCCTCTAGCTGGAGAGCAAGCTTCGCAGACCGGGGTGATCGGTCCGTTGAAAACCTGGACCGGGGAGTTTTGAGTTGAAAATAAAAGCTAAAAAAATTAAGAAGATTGCCCGAGGAAAAAAATTTATTTGCAGTGATGTTTTCAAGTTTTATGTTATTTACAGGAATAATATCAAAATATAGATCTTATGTGCGGAGTTCTAACGAGAGAACCGTCCAATTTTTATGTCCAGTAAAAATACAATAAAAGTGGAGTATTGTTCACAATCATTGTGTTTTTACTGTGCACACTCATAAAAATCGGACACTTTCGATTCGGACTCCGCATGTAATAATCTCCACTGCTACCACCCATCAACCACCATCACCGCCCTGTACCACCTCATGCTAGCTTCCAACGAAAATTATATAACTATCATTCATAGGAGCACTGGAGCATCCGATAATGAAATTTTATATACTAATCTATGAAATTCTTAATTTCTTGGATGAGTTACTTCAAATTAAATAGAAATTTTTATGTTATTATATTAAAGTTTTGTTTGAGACCCTTTTTTATGACTTCTTAAAGCAATAATATTTTTATTAGAAAAAAATCATTTCATAAAATTTTAAACAATAAACTGTTAAGTTATTGTTCTTGCCTTGTAAAAATTAACTTTTTATATATAGTTTAATAGCATATTACAAATTAAAAAAAAAATTACATACATATCAATAAATTTTTATATATTTACATATCTAACATCTAAATTTATATATTTACTTACATATTATTTTAAAATTTCAATAATATTTGAATTTATACAAGAAAAAATATATATTTTATGTTAAATATTAAGGTTTCGTTTGGGACGACTTTCTTATTGCTTCTTAAAACAACTTTTTAGTATACAAATTTTAATTTTTTTTACTATTAAAAAACTGTTTTAAGAAACAGTAATAAAGTTAACCCAAACGAAGCCTAAATTTCCTTTAAAATGAATAAAATATACAAACAATTAATTAAAAGTTGAAATAAATTCATGAATTAGAAACATTTTTCAAAATAAATTAATATTTCACTGAGAAAGAAATTCAAAATACATTTCTTGAATAGAACAAGTGCAGGTAGCCAATCAATAATATACTTTTATTTGAATATCTGATTACAAATTCAAATCTAAAACTCCATGCTTCAATTAGCTATATATATATATATATATATAAATATGGAGAATTATTTCCTGTAACTCTTCAATAACTTAGAACCTAAAACCAAGACATGGTCTGCCAAATTCAGATAGAGGGAACAAATCACTCCAAAGGCAGAGAAAGAGCAGAAACAAAAATGTACAGGAGCATTCAAATGGACTCCCATGATCAACTATAACTTATCTGCTATCCTACCAAGAGCATCAGCAAGCTTGTTCAGAACACCAAGAAGGCCATTCACCTGATCCTTCCTCTGTTCTCTGTCTAGTTGGGTGTTTATGTTCTGCGATTCGAGCTGTGTCGCGAGCATTCTATTGTTTCGATCAAGCATTTCGATAATCTGGAACTGCAAGCTGGAGCTGTCTTCCTCATCTTCATGGGATGTTCGCCGCCGTTTCCGGTTTTCTCGCTTCGGAGACTCCTTGCTCGAGTTTTCAGCAGGAGTTTGCTGCTTATCTTTGGAAGGACCTGTAGCTTCTAATTCATATGAAAATATGATATGATGCTTCAGTATAGTGAATAACCAAGAGCTTAAAGTTTCATAATTCAAATAAACAAATTGTTGCTAGTTCCAAAACATGGGATCAAATACAGCAATAGAGAAGTGGACATTCTTAAAATGATAATACCACAGCTGATGAAGATACCATAATTTAACATTATAGAATAGCATAAAATAGATAATGTAAGCAATAATTTAGTCTATGCTTTTTTTGATAGATATAGTATCCTTTATAGACATCACACATTAGAGAAAAATAATTCCAAGGGGATGTTTGGTTGCAGGGTTTATCCAAGATTTAGGCTTCGTTTGGTACGGCTTTCTTATTGCTTCTTAAAGCAGCTTTTTAGTACAAAATTTTAGCTGCTTTAAGAAGCAACAAGAAAGCCGCTCCAAACGAGACCTTAGACTGTATTTAATGTAAATACACCCAACTGGATTTTTTTCTGGGTAATTACTTGATAACTTCCCAAAAGGTTTGTTAGATACCACCTGGAACCTGGATATGGCCATTTGTCAACGCAAATTTGCTTTAGAACATTGTTATGTCATATATAATCTAAATGTAAAAAAAAAAAATCATAAATCTTAATTAAAAAATGTATGATTTCAACATTTTGTAAATTTTCAGCATTATTTATTATTTATTCATCAAGCTGAATAAAGATGATCCATACAATAACAACAACAACATCAAGCCTTTATCCCACTAATAGATGATCCATAGATTGAGATAAATTTAATATTAAGTTTAGAATAAACATATTTTGATGAAAGCATTCTCTACACCTATTTATATTTGAAAAAAAAAATTTGAGATAACACAATTCATGTTAGGATGGGTATCATTGACCTTGGATGTGCATTGAAATTAGTGTTCTATATGATACTTAAGGAATGCACCAATCTTAGCACAAACCCAAGAGCAATGAAGTCCATCTTGACGTACGTGAATTCTATCAGGAGAATCTGCCACAATGTCTTTCCTTCGGATTTTACGCGATATAAAAATAGTGATATGCAAGAACCAAATCAATAAGTTTTACTATAATTAAAATATTTTGCTTCAGTTCAATTCTCAAGTCCTATCCAAAGCATTAAAACTTGGGATTAGTGACATGAGAATTAAGTGTAAGTGGATGAAACAGTTAATATGATCATTAGGGGGATACATAGCATTCAACAAAATCTCAAGGGAGGTATATAATAATTACCCAATTTTTTTTAGGCTTTCTTCATAAATTTAGTATTTCAAATCCAGAATTTGGTTAATTTTGACCTTAAATTCTAGCTTGTGTAAATTTTGTCAATAGAAGGATTTAAGGTACTTGAAAGTGTAGGTTTTAAGGATTTAGAAAATCCATGTACTTGCATCCAAATAGTTATAGGAATTTAATATATATTAAAGATATTGACAATTAAGCTTTTTTTTCTCAGAATTTCATATATTTGGATTTATAAGATTTACTAATATTTGCTTTTCCATATTAGATTTAGGCCATGTTTGGGGCGGCTTTTACTGCTTCTTGAAACAATTTTACAGTACAAAAGTTAAAATTTTTGTACAAGATAGCTGTTTTAAGAAGAAATAAGAAAGTTGTCACAAAAAAAAGATTTAGGAAATCGATGTACTTGCATCCAAATAGTTATAGGAATTTAATATATATTAAAGATATTGACAATTAAGCTTTTTTTTTCAGAATTTCATATATTTGGATTTATAAGATTTACTAATATTTGTTCTTCCATATTAGATTTAGGCTATGTTTGGGGCGGCTTTTTTACTGCTTCTTGAAGCAATTTTATAGTACAAAAGTTAAAATTTTTGTACAAGATAGTTGTTTTAAGAAACAATAAGAAAGTTGTCACAAAAGAAATCTTAGATGAGAATTTGACTATTAATCGGACACAATGGAGAAAAAGGATTCATGTAGCTGACCCATAGTAGGATAAAAACTTGTTGTTGTAATACTAATATTTGCTTTTCCTCCATGCTACCAAACAGCCCCTTCAATGTTAAAATAGTTGTACCTCATCATTACTCAATCAGACTACTTTTCACAAAAAAAAAGGTGGAATTGTCACAGTAAGTTAAAGGAAATTCTGTCACCACGCTGCCTTTTCTTTAAAATGACATGAATCTTCGAAAAACTTTCACAGCTACACATATCCAGAATAAACAAAAAAACAATATTTAATAGAGCGTTTCTTAAAATGTATTTTTGCTAAAATTTGATTCAACGAAGACAGTTGATATTGATCAATTTGTTGTTACTCCAAAGTTGGAACTCAGATGAATATCTTATGATAAACAAGAAGATAACTTGAAAACAAAAGTCGATTTCATGGTAAAATTAGCAGCAAAAATATATTAAAAAAAAAAAAACTCAATGAAACAAAGCATAACCTGGAGTAGATTCCTCCTCTTGAACTAATTCCAACTTCTTCTCTGCAATCAAACGAAAAAGCCAACAAAATGATCAATCTCAACAAAAGAAATTAAATTTAAGGGCAAAAAAATCAACAAAAAGCATGGGAGTATTTTAAAAATAATTAATTTGTGGGCCAAATTTTAGAAAGAAGCCGGACATTTCTTAAAATTAGTTTAAGGAGCGCATTTAAAAAAAAATTTAAAAAGGAGCAAAATAGCCAAATCATTTGGCGTATTCTGAATACGTTAAATGATTTGGCGTTTTCTGAATAAGCTAAATGATTCAGCGTATTCAGTTAAAAAAAAATTGTCATGTACAGAGAGAATGTGTAAGAGTGAGAGAGAGACAAGATGAGGGAGAGAGAAAAGGGGGAGAGAGAGGGCCAAACGGCATTGAAAGACAATAGAGAGAAAGATATGAATAATGTACTTTTTTATATATAATATTATGTAAATGTTTTTTTTAATATTAGTAATTTAATTTATTAAATAATTATTTATAAAAACTTTTTAATTAAAATAAATAAACTTTTTAATTATTTAATTTTTTAAATACTTAAGCAATTTAATTTATTACAAAATCTTTTAAATTTTCATTCTAATAAAATATTGATAAAAATTAAAATTATAATTGAATATTATTTTTAATATAAATAATTTAATAAAATATATTCTAATGAATTTTTAATATTACAAATTTAATTTATTACAAAAGCTTTAAAATTTTTATAAAAATAGAATAAAAATGTAATGAAATATTATTTTCATTTTCATTACATTTATATTAAATGGCCTAAAAAATTAATTAAAAATTATTTTTATACCTATTTATTTTAATTAAAAAGTCTATAAATAATTATTTAATAAATTAAATTACTAATATTAAAAATAATATTTACATAATATTATATATAAAAAAAACACGTCTTCCATCTCTCTTTCTCTCTCGTGTCTTTCCATGATGTAGCCCTCTCTCTCCCACTACCTATCTCTATCTCTCTCTCTCACATTCTCTCTCCATGCCAATTGTTTTTCTTTTTAACTGAATACGCAGAATACGCCAATTGATTTAACTATTTTGCTCTTTTTTAATTTTTTTTTTTAATGTGCTCCTTAAACTAATTTTAACAAATACTGTGCTTCTTTCTAAAATTTGACCTCAAAGACTCATATAATTTTTTTCCTTCATGAAATTTACAAGAAAATATCATCTTATATGAGTTGCTATTAATTTATCTTCATCAAATAATACTAATAATTTCTCTCACTATCACCACAATATTCAACACGCAACAGTTCCATTATTCATAGAATAAAAATAAAAAAGTAGAAAGCAATACCAAACGAACGCTACATGTGCTTTGAATTTAGGAAAATTCATAAGCCTCAAGCATGTAAAAATATTAAAAGAACCTGATAGATCTACTGGAAACAATCCTGACATGACGTCAGCCGGCTATGTAAAACTGATGACGCACCTCTGCCTTCGTCTTCAACGGATGAGCTCGACTCTTATTTCCAAGTTGCTTCCTTTTGCCCTTTCTCATGGCTTCATGGCGTATCACACTATAAAAGCAGCAATAGAGCAACCATACGCCCATTCTCACCAAAGAAGTTTCTTTTTTTTCTGCTTTGTCACCAAGGAAGAGGAATGGCCTCCTCAGAAGCAGAAGGCTCGTTACCGCCGGCGATGGCGCTGGTGATTGATGAGCTGACAAAAGGCCGTCAGTCCGTAGCCACACTTGCTACCCTGCTTTTTGTTGATCCGCTGGAGTTGCAAACCGCAAAACTCCTCCTTGAAGAGACTATGAGCACAATCTCCAAAGCAATTGCAATTCTGGAGTGTGTAAATAGCCAACAAGACCACACGGCGGTTCAATTGGAGTCCCCTTCTTCTGCTGTCACAAGTAAGGGTCCAGTAGGGAAGAGGAAGATCCAGAGCACAAGGAAGGCGGCCAGCAGGAAAAGGTAATTGATGATTTCAATTATGGGAAGGGAGTGTTTGGTCATTAACCAAGAAGGAACAAGTGGTTGTTGTAGAAGTACTGATACTAACCAATCAAATAGGCTTTTGCAACTCAAATTCAAGTGTAGGGACAATTGCACCTGCTTGTTTTCAATATTTTCAATCTATAAACTCTTCTTCTTCTTCTTCTTCTTCCTTCTGTTGTTTTTTGAAGCTTAATAGCTTATTCAGTTATTTTCTGTTTGGCTTGCAGAGGGAATCCATATTCCTGGAAAAGGGTTACTTCAGCTACCATTGAAGATGGTCATACATGGAGGAAGTATGGGCAGAAAGAGATATTTAGTGCTAAACATCCAAGGTATTACTTTATAGAAGGGGAAAATTAGAACAAACTAATCAATTATCATAAAAACTTCCTGCAGTTTCTTCAGAAAAGGCTTATGATTAACTTCTTGAACAGCACTAACTATCTGCATACCATGTTCTTGCAGAAGCTACTTCAGATGTACATACAAATATGATCAAGGCTGCAAAGCGACAAGGCAGGTGCAGAAGTCGGAAGAAGACCCCTTTTTATATGTGATCACTTACTTTGGGGAGCACACATGTGAAGCTGCGAAAGAGAACAATCCTAGATGCAGAGAACCATGTGTTGTTAGCTTTGAATCTAACAAGATCAATGAAATCAAGCAAGAGATTGCCTTCTCTTCCTTCCCATCTCACAAGCAAGAAAATGAGGAAGAAGTTGTAAGCAACCTCACCTCCGTTGATTCTCGTTCAAACTGCTTGGAGCAGCCAGCGATGGAGTTACATAAGTCATCTATAACAGGATTGGAGCCCGGCTGGAGTGATTCATCTTCGGGCTTGAACTTTTCCATCAACAGTTATGATGTGGAATTTATGGATCTTGAGGACATATTAAGTTTTGAACTAAATGAATTTTTTGCATGGTAGGTTAATGTGGAGACCTCAGTTTCTGTCACTGGAATGTATGGAGTTCGTTCAGAAGAGAGTTTAGCATCCTCTTTCCTGTTCCAAAGTTTCGAGTTTGACTTAGTATAGGAGAAGAAGATTTGATATAACTTCAGCATCGAGACAGTGAATGTAAAAAATAGCTACTGCTTTTTGTAGCCGTCCCTGATAAAAGTTATTTCGGTGTTCTGTAGATTTGGTATCACTTATTTGTAAACAGTTTGGAAATTTTGATGATGTAGAGACCTTAGAATCATTTCCCAACTGCCTCAGCAAGAATCTGAGCACCGCAACCTTCCGTGCAACTTCGGTTGAAGTGGTTTTAGCTAGTCCTTGTTTCACACCATTAGATTGCCATCAAAAGTACAGTCTTCTAATTAAACCACTCTTTTTTTGTCAGAACAAGTAGATTTCGTTTTGATATCATCTAAAAATATTCAGCAGAAACCAAATCCTTAATTATTCCAGGAGAACAAACTAATCACAATGATTCGAACCCTTCAACAAGTTTCATATTTCTTTTGAGGCTTCTTAGGGAAGCATGGATTTCTGTGGTCAATGCAGAGGATGAATCCCCGGAATTAAAAACTTGAACTTTATCCACAACCTCAATCCAACTGCAACCTGGATTCTTGGGCATTCCTGCTTCTTTCATCTGAACTCTAAGGCTTGCAGCCTTCTCCCGCAAGCCCATCTCCCCATAAAAATTCAAAACTTGAGTGTAGCTTCCACTTTCTTGAGGCTTTGCTTTAATTAGGCGACCACTGGCTATTTCTCCAAGATGCAAGACCCTGTGAGATCTACAAGCACTTAAAAAGCATAGCCATATCCTCTGATCAGGCTCCACCGGCATATCTTTAACGAAGCAATAAGCTTCATCCAGGCAACCCGCACGACCGAGTAGGTCCACCATGTTTGCATAATGCTCCATTGCAGGCTTTATTCTGTAACAATTTATCATAGAATCGAACAATTTGCGCCCTTCCTCTACTAAACCAGAATGGCTACAAGATGAGATTAAAGATAGAAATGAGGTTCCATCTGGTATTATCTTCAATTGCTGCATCTCATCAAACAAATTTATTGCCTTCAAGCAATGCCCATGAGAACCATATCCAGCTATCATTGTATTCCAAGTAACGAGGTTCCTAACGGTCAATCTGTCAAAAATCAGTTGTGCATATCTCAGGCAACCACATTTCATATACATGTCAATGAATGAGTTCCCAACAATTTCATCACAGAAAATTCCATTTCTCACTAGATATCCATGTATCATTTTCCCTTTACCTAATGCTGCAAAAATGGAAACTGAAACAAGAACACTGGTAATAGAAACAGAATCAGGAAGCAAGCCATTTTGAGCAATTCCAGCAAATGCGTTGATTGATTCATCCAATAGGCCGTTGTGGCTGTACCCTGATATTAGAGAATTCCAGACCACGAGATTCTTTTTGGCAATGGCACAGAAGACGCTCGCTGCTGATAATGGCAAACCACACTTAGAATACATACAAATCAAAGCACTAGCCACAAATGGATCACATATGGTACCATTCTTTATAGCCAACGAATGTATCTCATAACCAAGTTGTAGCCAGTCCATGGTGGTGCAGGCAGATAAAATGCTTGCAATAATTACAGAATCTGGAATAAATCCTTCGGCACAGAACTGATTAAACATTTGTAAAGCATGATTATAATGTTTATTTTGGCAAAAGCCAGTGATCATAGAACTTAACAAAACAACATCCCATTCCTTCACTGAATTGAAAAGGATGATACCATCATGGACATCTCCAATTCTCATGTACATGCTTATTAAGGAACTTTGCACCGCAATGGTACTTAATTCTGGCATTTTTATCAATAGCCCATGAATTTTTCTTCCAAACTTCCAATGACCAACCATGCTGCAAGCA
The DNA here is from genome assembly GCF_001605985.2 of Dendrobium catenatum. NCBI lineage: Eukaryota > Viridiplantae > Streptophyta > Magnoliopsida > Asparagales > Orchidaceae > Dendrobium > Dendrobium catenatum. The sequence continues at coordinate 6,836,192 of NW_021319315.1, read as the reverse complement.
GAAATAACATTTGTTATCGTAATTGAATCAGGCTTGACGTTGCTAGCTCTCATTTGATTATAGGCATCCAAAGCTTCTGAAGCACAAGAATTACTGAAAAAAGCAGAAATCATCGAGTTCCATAGTTGAACTTCTTTGCTGGGCACAGAATCAAAGAGTCTGAAGGCCTCAACCATCGATCCAACATTAGCATACAAAGAAATCAAAGAACTGCAAACGTAAGAATCCAAATCAAATCCCATCTTTATGGCACAACAATGAACCCCTTGACCGAATCCACTTGCATCCAACATTGTGCACGCCACAAGAACACAAGAAGCGGTCTCAGACTGGACCTCGAAACCCTCAAACACCATCAGCACAAAAAGTTCCAAACTTCTGTCCCATAGACCATTATAACATAACCCTGAGATGAGAGCATTCCACATTGAAATGCTCTTATCAAATACCCCATCAAACACTTTGCAAGCTCTACTTACCTTCCCAGTTCTCGAATACGCATGCATCAATGCAGTGAGAGCAAAGGTGTCATGGTCCAATGCATTTCTAACAAGAAAACCATGAACTTGTTCACCTTGCTCGAGGCCCAATCCGCCATCGCTGCAAGCCTTGAGAAGAATGGTGAGAGAGTGACAATCAGGCCTCAAACCCGCAAGCTGCATTTGGCGGAGATATGCGAGGCCTTCGTGATAATGTTGCTGATGGAAATAGCCACCGACCATGGAGTTCCACACGGTGGCATCTCTTTGAGGCATTTGGTCGAACACGAGGTTGGCATCTGACAGATGGCCGCATTTAGAATAGAGGACGATGAGGGAGCTGGCAATGTAGAGATCTGAGTGGAGACCAAGTTGGAAAATAATGGCGTGGATTCTCTTCCCATGGGAAATGTCAAGGCGGGAAGAGCAATTCTTGAGAAAAGAAGGAACAGTGAACTTGTTCAGTTTAAAGTTGTAGTGAGCCGTTAAATGGAAGAGCCGGAGCTCGCCTGCCAAGGAAGAAAAATGCGGAGCATGCAGACGAAGAAGAACAGTAAGCATTTACTGCAATAACTTGGTCAGGAGTTGATATAAATGTATATTTAGGAATACAATAAAATGTTCAAAGTATAAAGAATTTCACTTATGTCATCAGATTAGAGATAGCTATCTTAGATGATTTGTCAATAAAACATCTTGTCTTCTGATAACCTATTTAAGGAAAATTTTTTACGTGAGGTGTCCGGATGCATCCGGAGGTCAATTCGGACGCGTCCGGAGGTCAATCCAGATGTGTCATGTCATCCAATACATAGTGCATTGGATAACATGACGCATCTGGATTGGTCTCTAAACACGTTTGGACACCGCACAGAATAACCTATTTAAGAGATTATATTAAAAATGATAGAGGTTGATCTAAAAAGATTTTTTTTTTGGAAATAGGTATCCACTTGTTGTCACCCTTTAAAGGGTGCTTGGCGGCGTGATTAATCCTCGACTGACCTAGAACAACTACCCCAGAAATCTCCTGGTTAACCCTTGATTGGGCCCCACTTAAGAGGCGCTACCGTTCAAGGAGAATCAAGCACGGGTTGGAAGGTTTCCAACCGTTCTCACCGACCAACCAAGCTAAGCAATGATGGGTAAAAAAGATTTTATTAGAAAGCATCATAAATGACTTTTTTATTATGTTTAAATGAGAATTTGATTTTTAGTAAGATACAATGGAGAAAAATAATTCATGTAGTCAACCTCATATAGTGTGATAAAAGTTTCACGTCATTATTGTTGTATAAATAATTTGATTAAAAATATTAAATATTTTTATAGTGATTATATATATATATATATTTTAATTAAAGCTCTTTCTATTTCAGTCATGTTTTTTATGATAATTTCGGTCAAAATCGAATCTCATATATATTCACATCGGCCTTAGATTTTTGTTTTTTTGTTTCAAATCGTAGGGCGCATTGGCTGTTTCACATTTCTTCTATAGATTTGACGTTTATGAATGTGGAGAATTCTAAAGATCAAATTTGTTTTCTTTCATTTGGTTCACACTTCACATCTATTGGTTATTAAGCAAATTTGGGCCAAATAAGCAACTGCTTTTAGATTATCTCAATTTATTTATTCATTTTTTTATTTAGGACAATTTTATTATTACTTCTTAAAGTAGGTTTTTAGTATATAAATTTTAAAAAATTACTTTAAGTAGTAAGAAAATTTTCCCAAAGCATCTTTTGGGACAGCTTTCTGATTGCTTTCTAAAGAAATTTTCTGGTACAAAAATTTCATGAATTATAAATTTTTGTACTAAAAAACTACTTTGAAAAATAGTAAGAAAACCATCCAAAATGAAGTCTTAGGCTTAGTTTGGCACAACTTTTTTGTTACTTTTTAAAAATAGAATTTTAGTAAAAAAATTAAAATTTTGTATTAATTTTTTTTTAAGAATCAATAAAAAAGTCATCACAAACGAAGCCTGATCATATTTTCTTCTCCATGATCTTGAGTTAAGGGATGTGTTGATGTTGTCCAACAACGATCATTCTAACCTTACTCGCCTGCCGACCATAGTCGCTCGTCTACGGTCCTTCCAATCTCATCCGCCCACCAACTACGGTCTTTCCGGCCATCATTGCTCACTTACAGTTCTTTCGATCATTGTTGACCGACTACAGTTCTTTCGACTATGGTCATCATTTTCGCGGTAGATATTGTATTTTCTCTTAGATAAAGTTGTGTTTTCTCGTCTCTCCAATCTTTTATAAAGTATAACTCTTCATTCACCACTTTTAAAGTTTATTAGATTATTTGATATTTGTACGATTGTGAGCAGGGGCAGATCTACCTAAAGCCCAGGGGTGGCAATTGCCCCCTAATTGCACCAAAAAAAAAAATTATTATTATATGATTTTTAGGCAATTTGTCCATCGTCATCTATTTTTTGTCTTTATTACAAGGGTTTTAAAGCAATTGCACCCCCTCCCCCCCTAAAAATTTTAAAATACTATCGTCTTTAGGCAATTACCTCCAGCATAATTAAACACATTATGTAGATGTGTTATTATTAAAGAACGATGAACCAAATACAAAGAGAAATAGTAAAATATCCTTACAGCCCAAAATTTATTCTGGGCAAGTCGAACCCCACGACCTGATCAGGCATGTCGAATTCTATTAGTGGGCGATGCCGCCTTAGACCCCAAGTATATCTATGAAATCTTTACACTTTTACTTATAAGTTTGTCCCCTGAAAAATTAAGGCTGATTTCGCCCTTGATTGTGAGCATAAGAGTTAATTTACATAAAATTTGATTTTCTATTTAATGGTACTTAATTTTTATTTTCAATTACTTTATGATATTCATCATACTTGCTCCTCCATTTATATATATATACTCGATTTCCTAACAACTAGTATCTAAGTAAAGTAATGAATACTAGAATGACATCAAATTCAATATTGAAAAGTTTAGTAGTTCAAAGAATTTGGCCTTTGGAGAACCAGGATGCATGGTGTAGTTGTCCAAAAAGAAACTATAAAAGCACTCATGGTACTTAACTAGCTGCTTAAAATCATAAGAAGTCATGATAAAGATGAATGAGAAGGCTCTCTCAGTCATTCAAATGTGTATGCCATATGAGGTCTTATTAGAGGACTTAAAAAAAATTATAGAATGTTTGTGGCTCAAATTATTGTCTTTCTATATGACCAAAAGCTCTTTGATAAACTTTATGAAAAATATTGATCTTATTTGCTTTACATGGAGGAATGTATGCCAATTAAGTCACATTTCAATGAGTTTTATTTCATCATTATACTTTTAAGTAATATTAATATAATTAATATTATGCTCTTTAGCTTTCTTTTACAAGTATATTTGAGATATATTATATGATAATGATACAATAAGTTTAAATTATATTAATAACTAAATTCTTTCGAAGAAGGTGATTTTAAAACTCAAGGGAGATGATAAATCAATTGGAAATTTATTACAGATTAGAGGGAGATTCTATGAGCGAGTGTTCCCTCTTAATTATGTTAGTAGTGAATCTCAAAATAAATTTAATGAGATTATTTACTTCAATTGCAAAGAAAATAAGGACAAGTAGAAAATAGAACAATAATAAAAAGAAAAAAACCAATTGATGTAATTATTGTTGCAAGTTTTTTCAAATATAAAATTGGTGGTACCCTTTTTTTGACAAAAGATAACATATTTAAGTAGCAATGGATTATATACTTATCTTATTCTAATCACATGTATCCTGGTCTAGATATATTTGTCATGTAAGAGCTCATTTTTTTATGTCATTGAATTTCGAAAGAAAGAATTCTATCCCAGATACATGGGAATATTGTAGTCGGTAAAATGGGATTCACAGAGTTCACAACCGCAATATTCAAATTATCCACGACATTAACAATGTCAATGCAAGTATCCCCATTAACCATCAAACCATTTGCATTCCCATCAGAGTTAATAGGATTAGTATTATTAGAAGTAACAATCATCGAGATAGAGGATTGCTGGGGACGACATTCACCCTTCAAATATTTGATATATTTACAGATAACATAAAAGGGAGGAGTAGTAGAAATAGCTTCCTTGAGATCGGCATCGACAACGGTGGCTAGCGTTGCCGAGAGAGAGCTAGGAGAAAACCCTAAAGGAGCAGGGAGCGAGGAGAGCTGTCCTCTTACCTTCTATGTTGTAATGTTTGAGACTCAAATAAAGAAGCGAAATAATTACATGTTTACCTTCATTTTTTTCTCGTTCTTTCTAACAACCCGAGGCAATAGAAGGGGATTTGATGTTCTTATCTGCAAAAGGCTGATCTTTTGAGCTTGAGCCAACTTGATCAAAGAGGGAGTTCAATTATGCTTGCTCTAACAAGTTAGAAAAGTGTTAGAGGACTACTTATTAGTAGCAAGTGTGCCAAGTGAAATAAAATGAAGAACCTAGGATCCAAAGTATGAAGAGAAGAGTTGGGCCTCGTTTGTGACGGCTTTTTTTCCGTTTCTTAAAGCATATCTCTAGTACAAAATTTTAAAAAAAATTATACTAGAAAGCTGCTTTAAGAAACAAAAAAAAGCCGTCCCAAATAAAGCATTAATAGTAGTAGAAATGAGATCAGTGGCAGGGAATGAATGCACTACTACCGCAATTTAGTAGATGATGCACAAGATTGCCATTGAGAGGGCAAGTGAAAATGTGAAATCTTCATGGGAGAAGGAAACACAATTCTTACAAGATTTCAGCTTTCAATCATATTGGTTTTTCAACTAGGATTTCATGAGTTCATTTAGATTGGTTGAGAAGAAGTCTGGATATTTGAGAAAGGCAAAACATGAAAGCAGACCCAAACTAACTCAGCTTGGAATTGGATATCGTTAAATAACTAAGAGCAAGAGGATTCTCACACAACTTGTAGATAAATAAATATTATTCCAGCAACTGTGAGGGGACATTTGGTGGTTTAATTCATAACGGAATATGAAAAAAAAGTCCTCCTTGGCAGGAACTTTTATTCGGTCAGGACACCTGACGTAGCTCTACATTCGGACGCCAATAAAATATCGCCACGTGCTCTTACTCTTTACCTCGCGGCCCGACGACCTGGCCCGGACCGGAACACGGTATTGCTATGTATTAGCTGATTTGTGCAGACCAGGGTATTGCTCGGTAACGAGAAATACCACTATGTCAAGACCAATACCTAGCAATACCGAGTAATACACCTGTTTTGCTAGGTATTGTTTGGTATTGGTCTTGGCATAGCGGTATTTCTCGTTATTGTCAATCAATACCTAGCAATACAGAGCAATACCTAGCAATACAAGAATATAGCAATACTGGTTTTTGGTCCGAGACGGGTTGTCGGGGCGCGCGGTAAAAAGTAAGAGCACGTGGCGACATTTTATTGGCGTCCGGATGTAGAGCTACGTCAGATGTTCTGACCTAATAAAAGCTCCCTAGGCAAGACGAATGTCCCAGCCCCATTTTTATAAGGGAAATTTACATACATACCACTTTATAGCATCCTATTTACATATCTAATACATATTTTTTTAATATTACATGCATACCACCCTATATTATTTTAATATCAAATATACTACTTATATTTCTTTCATACCACTCATATATTTCATATCTACCACTCATATTTCATATGAAAATGAATTATAAATGATATGTATATAATATTAAAATTTCAAATGTTAAATATGTATATAAAATAATATAAAATGATACGCATGTAAATCACCATTTGGATAGAGTCTTCTAGAGTTCTTTTGTAACATGAGAATAAATGAATAATTACCTCAGCACGTCTGCAACGATGAAGATGCATACACGTGGCGGTCAAATCGACCGCTCAACAGCCACAACCGCCCCACAGTCGTTAAGTCCTAGGCGGAAAAAAAGCTCGTAAGATGCGAAGATCAGTTCCCTTGGATAAAGCTAGTAAAATTTCCGAAGATTAAGCAGCGCGTCTCTTAAATCTTCGCAGTTTGCAGCGAACCTCGCTTCCGTCTTCTCGTTTTTTATTTATTGAAATCTTCAAATCTGTGAGATTTACCGCAGAAGCGAAGATTTTGAAGTCCAGTCGCCCCACGCGGTAGATCTTTGCCTCCAGGTTTCTCTAATCGGGTGCTGACAAGAAATATTTTTTTTTTTACGTAATAAGGTGTGAAGAAATACGATTTTCTTATACGGTTCCGTTCAAGCGATTCTCTGCACGATCTGAGCCAGTTTCTATCTAATTTGGGGCATTACAAGAAGCGTTTTTACCTAAATCTAGGGTTTCGTGGGCGCCGAATCGATGAATTTTGGAACGAGAATGAGAGACAAGATGTGGTTTTCTGTATGGGTTCTGTTTCTGTTTGGATCGTGTTGCGGAAGATTTGTGGTGGAGAAGAATAGCTTGAGGGTGACTTCGCCGGACGCTTTGAAAGGGGTTTATGAATGCGCTATTGGGAATTTCGGCATCCCTCAATATGGAGGGACAATGGTGGGATTTGTGGCTTATCCGAAATCAAATCGGAAAGCATGCAAGAGCTTTGACGAGTTTGATATTTCTTATAAATCCAAGCCTGGAGGGTTTCCTACGTTTCTTCTGGTTGATAGAGGAGGTGATTAATCCAAGCTTTGATTTTGATTATGTTGTTATATATATTCATATTTTCCCTCACTGCATAATGCAAAATATCAAATGAAAAATATTTAATAAATCTTGGGTCGACATCGAACCAAGTTTGGATTGAATGTTTGTCGTCAACTCCCATGGGTTTTGAAGAACTCTCCTCCTGAGAATTAAGCTTGATTATTCAATTAGAAGGCCTAGGGAGATGTGCTCGAGCTCTTCAGGAGGAGAGATTATTACGTGCGGTGTCTGGATCATTCGAAGGCGAATCCGGATGCGCCACATCACCCGGATGCATCGGGCCCCGGGTGACGTGGCTTGTCCGGATTCACCTCTGAATGAATCCAGACGCCGCAGAAGTCACTCCTGACTCATCTGATGGTTGTGGTTGATGACCTTTCCATTGAATAAAATAGGGTTGTACAGGCAAAGGACCTAGAATAACCTCATCTAATAAAATTTGATCAATAACTAGAGTTGGCTACATTTGGCGCTGCTATTGGAGATGTTGAAGCTCCATTTGCAGAGGCACCTGTGGTTAATTTTGGAGGCTCAAATTACTTATATATTTTATTGCATCCTCAATATTAAAAATTGGTTTAATATTAATATTAACAGATAGGGGAGGAGCCAGGATTTTTCCATGTGGGGGCACAAATCTTTGAAGTAAAAAAAAAAAAAACCCTCATCCTTTGTCATCAAAGCTTGGGACCGGTGTTGACGGTTTTAATTTTTTTAAAAATCATTAGATTGTTTATAAAAATATAAAATATATGATAAAGCCAAATACTTACAATTGAGAACAGTAAATCTTGTGATTCTTCTTTTCTATCATCTTTAATTTCTCCTGCGGAGTATTAATTTTTTGAAATCGTTGTATAATTAAGTCATTGTCAATTTATTTGTTTTTAGATTTAGAATTTGTTTAGTTAAATTACACTAGCTGCATCTATATTAATGACATTTCTCTGAATTTTTGGCAATTATGCCCTTCCACCCATCAATGGTGGATCCATGCAAGAATATAGAATTGGTACCATGTGCTAGATGATTGCAAGGGCAAAAAGAATTCTAAAGCACGGATTGATGCTTTGATATTTTTTTGTCAAATTTTCTGGTTTCAATAGCCATGTTTCATTAGTCTATTGTATATTTGGGCAATGAGTTTTTTCATGCATATTCAGCTTCTATAATAAATTGCATATTCATTATCAATGTATTGTTGATTTATGATAGATAAAGAAGATTGTTTTAGCAACTATAAATCTGAAGCGAGGTTGCCTTTTTAAGTCAAGAAATACATTTATGCACTTTTTTTTAAAAAATATGGTTCACCACAGCAGGACACCCCACAAAATATCAAGCTTCATAATCTATATTGCATGATCAAGATGGACAACAAGTAGCCTTAGCACACACAAGGTGCACTTCTAAAGTTTCACTTAATAAAATAGAAGCTGTAAATGAAAATACACTAATAAAAATCATAACTGAAAGAACCATTCTATTATTTTCTAGCTGAAATCTTTTTCTTCATTACTTACAAAAACTTTGTCACAAGTACTTGATCTTGTGTTTTCCAACCAATTCCCATTTTACCCTGTTTTAAATTTGCTGCTTCATTCTTTGTTTTAAATTAATGTCTCATTTGTTTAATCTGTTTCCAAATTTTAAATCCTAGACTTCAAATAAAGGGACCAAAGACAACGGGAGCTCCACCGTATTTTCACATCAGGAAACTGTGTATTTTTGTAATAGTTTAACAAAAAAATTTGTACACTCTAAAAAAACTCAAAGTCATAAAACAGAAATACCTACAGGAATCGGTCGCCGTCTTGTTGGACGCCCTGCCTACTATGAGAGTTAGATCCGGCCTTCACCAGCTTAATGCGGTTTTCGACTGCCTCCTTGTTGGACACCACCGTGAGTCAGGAATCGGTCGCAACTTGGTCACTACTCGCTCAACGCGGAGAAAAGGCAGACTGCCGAGTGCCGACTGCGGACCACAGAGAAATTGGGAGGGAATGGGAGAGCCTCGTGATAAAGGCAACAAAATAAATATAGTTTATTTTATTTATTGTAATTAAAAAATAATTAATACACTTAAAACACTCATTAAATTTTCAGTAGGGGTTCGTGGCCCCAAGACCCTCATAGTGCATGCGCCCCTATCAACAGACAAATCATTCATATATGTATTTGGTCTAAGTTTTCTAAGTATTTTATAAGGTTTTGAGGCTCGAGCATTGAGTTTCTTAAAAGAGTTCTGTGGAAAGCATTCAAAGTGAATACAAAACTAACACATAATTACTTTAGTTTATTCTCAAAATTTCATATGTACATCTGCCATAATTTTATATTTTCTATTTCACAAATCAATTTGTACATTAGCATCAGAATATGAATGCATGGATAAGGGTATGTGATTTATAAGCCTCTTAGGTTGTGATCGATGCATCATCTTAAAGGTTAATTTTTTGTGGTAGTGTTGACAAAGTTATTGTAACTAAATTGCATACTTGTTAATAATAAATCTTAACTTATCCAACGGGTCGTACAATGACACCTTGACGGGAGACACGTACCCTCCTAGAGAAAGTTGTGAATCCAAACATCCACAGGCATGGAAGTCCGGACATGCCTCAATAAACTTGACGTTCTATAGGTCCGTCGGTAGTGCTGAAGAACCATGAGGTAGACATGCAGCACCATCAACCTCACCCTCCTATCGCCATCTGCTGAAGGGACCCTCTAAAATAACTGCTCATCTGGGGGGATGCACTCCTCAAGACGGTGGAAAAAAATTGGTAACCCTGACACTGTTTGAAGGTCTTAAAGGGTAACTGTGAGCTCCTCTGCTCCAATCCAACAAGTACCATTGCTCGAGTCCCATAACTCAACCAAACCACGGGCCCAAGAAGAAGGGAGACGCCCTTAGTCGAATAGCGAGGCATATACAGCCTTGAAAATCCCTACCTCCTTAAGAGTATCCCTATGTAATTATAGAACGTAGTAGGCCTAATGGACGTAGCCACTAGCTGGACTCTGAACCTGTTTGACAACAGAATCTCGAGGCCACTCTAAGGACGTCGATTGTAGCTGATGATGGCTAAGAAGCCTCGACTGTCCGACTGACTCAGTTGTATCTACTGCTTGCTCCAAAACATCACAAATATTCGAACTGAGCTGGGTAATAGTACTCTCCAGCAGTTTGTACTCTGTGGGTTTCTGAAAGGATGCTGCTTGCGAGGGTCAGAATGCAAAGAGTACAATCGCACTATTCCGTAGGACAAAATGATCATAGGCCTTTACATTATACGCAAGCAGGCCAATGGGATCATACATACGATTAACCATAAATGATAGTGACTTTCACGTATACACGCCTCGATGTGTAATAATATATATGACCTAATAATCACAAGATTTTCCCATCCGATACATTAGCTCAAATGAGGTTTATTTGATATGGGTGTCAATTTCCCTTGGGCGCAAGCCTCCGTTGTTAATTACATCTTAGGTCTTGACCTAAGAATACTCTCGATTAAGGACGCTACATTATTCTCTTCAGGGTTTGGCGCATAATGGAATAGCTAGGCTATCATAATCCAAAGGGAGATAGGCTCAATCAGGCTATTCAACATGCACGGATCATACAAGCACTTGGCCGGTCCAGAGAAGAGAAATCAAAAGAGGAGTCATCTCATACCAAACATGCATGGAGAAAAATGGAAGCAGCGTCATCAGTGTGATGCGGATGAGTGGGATTTATAGTCTTCGAATAGTGGAGAACCTACCCAACAATAAGGCATACAACGGTATACCCATACCGTTAGCCTTTAACTCATACAACTGAAATATTCTAAAAATGTTACGCACACTCAAACGATAGTTGCTCGCACAACTAAAATATTCCAAAATTTTCCTCACACATGCACTACAATATGTTTGCATATAAACACAAGGAAATACAAAATGCCTCCCAAACACCCGCATGGGTCCTGATGAACGTATTATGGGTACACACGTGACGTTTAATTATGCTGCGCTGGTCAAGAAATGAACTTACATTCAAGTCTAGTCCTCCTCCTTGATAGGACGGGAGTTGACACGACTTAAACCAATGAACAAGTATACGGTTGCGACGTTGACCGAGATATTTTTTTTTATAATTCATATTAAGCCTTCAAGGCTCATAACAAAAAATTCATTAATAATGGCATAAAGTCAATGACAAACCCGATCCTCTATCGATAAGTTGACAGAATCGACAAGGTTCAATAAAACAAAAGCAAAATTATTCATGTACCTCAATGATAGTTGTGTTGAATGTAGGCCTCAATTGGAGGGGTTAAATTCCAAATGTTCAAAATACAACCCAAATGCTCATGAAAGCTCAAAACTCCAAAAATTCCAAAACTAAAAAATATTTAAAAATCAAAATAAGCCATCAAACGCTTAAAATTAAATCCATCCACCCTCCGCAATAATTTGCTGAGGTGGACAAATTCAAATATTATTTCAGTTCGCAAAGAGCTAACGTCTGTTCGAGAATATCACTATGATTCATTTTCAAACAATCTCTTACCAGTAAGGACGAGACACATGTCCTCTAACCGACAGTTTTGCCGTCAAATGGCACTGCAGGTAAAAGGTTATGACAGGAGCCCTCTGAACCAAGTGGTTTGCCATCAAATGACACCATTAAATTATGGTTATGGCAAGAGCATGTAAGCTCCCCAATGACACTAAATCTTTAAGATATGAATCAATAGGGTATGATCGATAGGGCACAAAACCGTCTATTAGCTAAGGTGGATTCAAATTTGTCCCCTTAGGCAAATATTAATCCCAGGTCTGCAAGGTCCCTTGGACGAAGCAACTCATCAACAACAACAACAAAATGGGATATGATCGATAGGGCACAAAGCCCTCTGTTAACTAAGGTGGATTCCAATTTGTCCCTTTAGACAAACATTCAACGCAGGTCTACTAGGTACCCTTTGATGAAGCAAGCATTAACACAATTTAATGATCCTTATATCAGGTTGGGTCGACTACCTCCTCTGACTAAGTGCACCAAGGACCGCGATAGCCTGAGATGACGAAACCATGGGATCTTGATTGGGTCCATCATCCATCCTCCCACCATCCACTTTAAGTGCGAGATGGTAAAATTTCAAATTTTAAATATCAAGTCTTCATACACCTAAACCAATGTTGCTACTATATGTCGGATACCAAATATCCTCTACATATCTACGAATATGATGTATTTATTTGACGACTAGCCTTAATCGAAAGTTCTCTCTTATTATTGGGAGAGGTAATTAACAATAGGGGCTTGCTCTTAGAGCAAACCATAACTCTGATCATAAAGTCATCGCAAAATGAGGGCGAAATCTCTGGGTAGTGACTTATTTTAAACCCAATATACCTTCTGAAAATTTACCTCGGAACCTAAAGCGTTAAAACTCCCCCGAAAGCAAGGAGGCCGGGTCGCGAATTTTCGAAGCCCACAGAGGCCCAAATTAACCTATATATTGCACAAAGGTGAAGCACGAAATTTACCCATGTACGAGGATACGTACGACAAAAAAGTTTGTCCAAGTTGACACACCTTTAATTTGTCAAATCCTGGTATCACATGCAATCTCTGGAATCCTGCATTGCATATCACGGTGACATGTTGCTCATCCCATCTTCTATCCCATCTCATCTAGTACAAAAAAAGGGGTAATCAAAACCTATCACCCGGAAGAACTCGTACTGCTCTCCTATTTTCTCCACCTCTTGCTCTTACCTTTTTGTTTGAAACCCTCAACTACAAAGAAATGAGGAGGTCACAGAGGGAGCTTGTTGAAGAAGGCATCGATGGGCCAACACCTCTCCTTTTATCTCTCACCCTGCGATCCTGCTCCACATCTCTTCCTCCCAAGTTGCACAAATCCCTCGGCGATGCACGAAACAAGAATTCAAGCTAATTAATGAAGGTGTTGGCGAGACCAATGGCATGTGAAGGAGAAGCTTCAATAGAATCTTACAAGTGAAGCCATCGATGACCAACAACGCATGGAGGAGAAGTGTGGGTGAGGTATGCAGTGACCAAACTCGTTGGATTTCCTATGCTCTGAACCACCCCACCTCACTATTAACCTTTTATCCTTCACAGAAATTGCCAAAGCCATCACGATCATCCACCTACTTAAATTTTCTCCTCGTCTCTAGTACCCAAACACCCATGAACTTATCTTTTGTCAATCATAAGACATCATCAACCTCCCAACCCTCATTGTAATTTTTGAGTATGTCAACTCCCCTCCTTAGACACATCTCTCTCGGGCCCACTCCCTTTGCTGCTAACACTCACCAAGATCTGCACAATATTCTTTTAGTCCTGCTTCATCAACGAATTCCCAACTTCCGCCAACCTCCTCAATCGGCCTATGGCCAACAAACATTGCTAACAACAAACATGCAAACAACCTTCTCAAACATCTGCCTCTCTATCTTGGAAAAAAATTATTGAAGTCTAAATTGAAAAAAGGAAAACAAAATTAAAAAATAAAGCAAAAAATATATTTCATGTATATTTCAATTTGCAAAATTTTCAACATCTTGTCTTCTATGGCATCGCTTCATGTAGGTATAAAATGAAAAACCCCAAAACTCTAAAATTCTTATTGTGATGTGTTTGATGCTACAAGCAAAACGGTCTTGTTTGTTTTTTTTTAAGACTTCATAGGTGAAACTAGTAGGTAACTCTTAAGACGCAATGGCCTTGTGCGCATTATTTCAACGTGACGGGGAAATATTCCAAATTTCAAATAGATAGACAAAAACCCATACATGCTTTCTTGGCATAGTGGGATAGAGGACCATTGGTTGCGATATCTTAGGATATCGATAACTCGCATCTTTTTTGGTGTGGTGGGCAAGCTCGAACTCCTTATAAATGCTCCACATGTGTGACAGATGTAGAGACAATATTGTAATTTATACTGAACACACCCATAATGGGCTATTGAAGGGACCCCTTCTTGAAAAAAAATGAAACTGAAAATGCTAAATACAAACTTACAATGTGCACGATATGAGCACTTCAAATGCGACACACATTTTCATTAGGCAAGATTTGAACAAAAACTAGACTTACAGTGGATTTGCAATGAACACAATAGTTAACCTATGTGCAAAAGTAGAACCGTACTACACTCTTAGAACACATAAAGCATCTCACACTAGAGGCTAAATGAACTTGAATGGTGAAAAATGAACAACAACTCATCTCTTATTTATAAGAGGGAGAAGTGATTCTCCATGATGTCCATGATATTAAATTACAACCACATAAAGACAAAAAAATTATGTGTCTTGATGTATCTAAAAGATTCTAATTCACCTCATACAACAATGGATCTAAAACACATGCATAAAAGTGGACAGAAAATTATTTTTAAAAACTCAAAATGAAAATTTGCATGCATCCTAATGACCAAAAATTTATGCAAATAAAAAAATTGATGTATTTTTAAGTTATGCACACACATCTCTGTGTAACTTGCAAATTTAATTGCAATGTCTTGAAAAGTGTGCAAATGCATTATACAAATTCATTAAAAAAACATGCAAGTGCCATGTACAAACATACTGAGAAGCATATAAATGCACGAAAAAAAGTACGCAAATGTATTGAAAAATGTAAAATGTATCGATAAGCATGCAAGTGCTTCGTGCTAAATACACATAAAAATGTGCAAGTCCATTGTATGAATAATGTGCAAGTGCATAAAAAATTTTATTGCTTAAAGTTTTTGCAGGTTGAATTTCTTTGAATTTATTTGATCATTATATTATGGATTGGCTTCTCATTCTCCTGATTCTCATATTTTCTTATTTACTCCTAAAGAAAGTAAGTTTTTGCATATTTAGTTTTTTAATCTATGATTCCTAATTTCTTTTGTGCGATATATATTTATTGCATTTAGCTACAGTAGAAAACCTAAATTCTAAGCTGCCTTGCATCACTTTGACTTAAATTCTCTAAAATTTTCAACGACATTAATTTTGTGATCTCGTTTTTGTGATGCTTTGTTGTGAACAGATTGCTATTTTACAACAAAAGCTTGGAATTCACAGAAAGCAGGAGCTGCTGCAATCATTGTTGTTGATGACAAAGAGGAACCTTTGATCACAATGGACATGCCTGAAGAAGATAGTGGTCGGGGTGATTATTTACCAAATATATCAATACCATCTGCACTTATAAACCAAAGCTTTGGGGATAGACTTAAGAAATCACTAGAGAATGGCGACATGGTTAACGTCAATTTGGACTGGA
The DNA here is from genome assembly GCF_001605985.2 of Dendrobium catenatum. Lineage (NCBI taxonomy): Eukaryota > Viridiplantae > Streptophyta > Magnoliopsida > Asparagales > Orchidaceae > Dendrobium > Dendrobium catenatum. The sequence goes on along the minus strand of NW_021319315.1, from coordinate 6,820,706 downwards.
GGGAATCTTTACCTCATCCTGATGACCGTGTGGAGTATGAGTTTTGGACAAACAGCAATGATGAATGTGGACCTAAATGTGATGGCCAAATAGATTTTGTTAAGGCTTTTAAAGGTGTTGCACAAATACTGGAGAAAAAGGGTTACGCTCAGTTCACGCCTCATTATATTACTTGGTATTGCCCTGAAGTTTTTACTTTAAGCAAGCAGTGCAAATCACAATGCATCAACCATGGAAGATACTGTGCTCCTGATCCTGAACAAGACTTCAGTATAGGATATGATGGGAGGGATGTTGTGATCCAAAATCTTCGACAGGTCTGCTTGTTTAAGGTTGCCAATGAAAGTGGAAAGCCTTGGTTGTGGTGGGATTATGTGTCTGACTTCTCCATTAGGTGTCCAATGAAGGATAAGAAATACACCAAGGAATGTGCTGAAGACGTGATCAAATCACTGGGTATGTTTTCTAAGTTATTTTAACACTCTCCGGTGCTGCGTGGTCGGAATCCTTCGTAATTAATGTGGACAGGGCAATGTTTGTGCTCAAGCTGGTGACTACTTTTTCCTGCAGGTGTTGATCTGAAGATGATAAATGATTGTATTGGAGATCCTGAGGCTGATGAAGACAATCCTATACTAAAGGCTGAACAAGATGCTCAGGTTAGGAAAATTTTGTGAATTTCTAGGAGTCCAAATGATGAAGACAATCCTGTACTAAAGCTTTGTTGACACCTTTATTTGATATTCACTACATGTTATCGTATCCTAATTACTTTTTATTTTATCCAATACTCTTCAACTTTATTGCTTTCAGATTGGCAAAGACTCCCGTGGGGATGTTACTATCCTGCCCACACTACTGATTAACAACAGACAGTACAGAGGTGTGTTATTTCATTTCCTGTGCATGTATTGTGTTCACATTGAAGGTTGTGGAAAATCATCATCCTCAGAATTGTTAACATAATCATAAAATGCTGTTTTCATGATCATTATTATTAAGGTAATCATAATTTTTCTGTTTTTTCTTACAGGGAAGTTGGACAAGAGTGCAGTGCTTAAAGCAATCTGTGCAGGATTTCTTGAGAAAACAGAGCCAGCCGTGTGTCTTACTGAAGGTTCGTGTGAATTTTGTAGAATTTCAAGTTACCCATTTTCCATTAAAGGACATGAGGACCTTTTCTAAATTATTTTATATTTTAAATAATTTATTTTTATTTATGGCATATGTCTTCATCATTTTTCCAATTTATTTATAGACATCCAGACAAATGAATGTTTGGAAAACAATGGTGGGTGTTGGCGAGACCAGGCTGCCAATGTTACTGCTTGCAAGGTATCAGCAGAATTTTTTTAGTTTGAGAAGTCGAAGCAGAATTAAATACCTATATATGTCATTGAACTTTCACATTACAGGATACGTTCCGTGGAAGATTATGTGAATGCCCAATTGTAAATGGTGTTAAGTTTGTCGGCGATGGGTATACTCATTGTGAAGGTACTTTATTAATAATAACTTATTGACAATAATAGAATATTCTACGATACATAGCATTGAATTTTATCTTTGCGTGGAAGAATTAATGTTACCCAAATGCGGTTCTCATGAAAAAGAATGGAAGCTTGTAGGTCTTTGTTATTGAAGTGAAGATTTTCTGTGTTCTATATTCTTGGAAGAGGGAGTTTAGTTCTTGAATGAGAAATGCACCGTATCCAAATTCCCATCATTTGCTAACATTTCTTTTATGAAAAGGATAATCAAATATCATTTAGATTCTCATGACAACATGAGATTATGCGAATGCTGTAAGAGTTGTTAGAATAATTCAAACTCATTATAATATTGAGAAACTTGGGCAGCATCATCTATTTGTTAAAGTGTAATCATTAGGTACAATTCAATCCACCAAGAGGCTAACTTTGAAGGAATCAATGAGGATTTGAGTTTTTTGTCATGGCTTCCATGAGGTTTGAGGAAGGGCTCATTTGGGATCACTGTAATTATCTATAAATTAGTTATTGAATTATTATAGGGTAAGTAGAGTTTTTGAAAGCATCTGTCTTATAGAATTTTTTTTATTCACTCCAGAAAAATGTTGGACAATAGCTTCCTTAAGCTTTTACACTCAAAGTTGTTGCCAAGTAGATGAATGACAATGATCTATAAAGTAAAACATGTGAAAAACTTGTCCCAAATGCACCCAAGTCTAGGAGGAATCTTGTGGTGTGGTGTCAATCTTGGCTTTTTAACGTTTCTTTTTTTTTTTAAAGCTTTTTAGATGAGGAATTGACTGTTTCCATTTAAGATATAAACTAATAAAGTCCTCAAAGTCTTGAAGGACTCTATAAGAACTCTATGAGAAGATGATCCTTAGAATTCTTGGCGAGTAGCAGTTAATAGTAGATATTTTAGTTTGATGCTCTCTAAACAGTTAAGCAAGAGATCAAAAAGAGGTTTTCCATATTCATTTGGTCTCAATGTGTTTTCTCAGCTTGCTACAATAGATCTATAGGGTACTGGGCCTCTCTAATTGCATCTTCTTGTGCTTCTAGGTGTTTATGCATACATAAATTGTACTTTTAGTTTATTATTAACAATCTTGTTTTGATCTTTACCTATAAGTGATGTGAAACATACATGCATGGATGAATTGCTTTAAGGAATTTGCGCACGTAATATTCCTGGAACAAAGAATTATATCTTAATGTTGGATTTAACGACACAATAAAACACTAAGAGCGGTAAGACGAGCTTAGGACGAATCACGTGCATAAAAGTTAAAATCAGAAAACAGTCAATTTAATCTAACGTTGCATACATGGATGGTTTTAACAATAAATCCCTATGCTAACAATAAGATTAGTCACTACAAGAGATCCCTCACTCAACTCTTCTAATTACTAGGCTTTAGCGGGAAGCATTAATGTGATCGTCATGAATCTATTAAGACCACAATTGAGAAGCGACATCGAAGATAAAAGAGTCGGGTGAAGAGTTTACCGAAAGACAAGAGAGATGCGAGCTCCGGGTAAGTCGTTGGAAGGTTGAAATGAAAGGGGACAGCAGTTCGGTTGGAAAGACAGCATCAGAGAGGTTCAGGATCCTCTGGACAGCAATCTTGGCACGTTGGAAAGTTCTGGACAGCCACCCCGCAGTTTCCAGAAAATCTGGACAGCAAATAGAGGCCTTCCGGATGGCGACACAGCATTAGGAACCTGCTGGAACCTTTGGGCAGCAGCTGTGGGGCTTCAGGACAGCAAACCGGAGGTTCTAGGAGAGAAGGACAGCAGCTCGTCTACATGAAATTGAGAAAAGGGACTAATAAATCCAATTTGATTTATTTTGAAATTGAGTTCATGAATGATACTTTCCTAATTTAGGATTCCCTATATGGAAAGAATTTGAAATTCGAATTTGAATTTCAAATGAATTCAAATTTTCCCTCTCATGCTTGAGCTAAATTAGGAAGTCATTATGGTGATTGAAATCATCATAATGAGGGGAAATTATGATGGTGGCCGGCGGCAAAGGGGGAAGGGGGGCGGCTAGATGGCGGGTTGAGACTAGGTAGGTGGGTGGGATTTAGGTGGTGGAGCTAGAAGATGAATTGGGTGGAGGAGGTTGAGCCACCGGTGGTGGGGAAGTTGGAAGGGGTGGAGTGAGTGGGGAAGAAAGGAGATGACAACAAAATAAGGTAAAAGTAAGCTAACGAACTCACAAAGAGATCGTAAAACCGCGAACCTTGGACTCTTCCAAAGGTTGACGGGTATTGCGATTGCCCACACCTTGGGTCTCTCCTCCCATGAACTCACTTAGAGATCAAGCAAAGAAAAATAAGATTTCATTTCAATATTCATCATCCCCTCTCCAAGAGGAGGGAGAAGGCTTAAATAGCCAAATATATGAAGGAAAATAAAAGACACAATTGCCCCTAGGGCAAAAAGACAAAGCCCTCAAGTGAGGGTAGAAAGGGAAAAGTACAATAACAAATCAAATACATAAAATATAAAATAAATAGACACGATCGTAGCCGTTGATCTTCGATGTCCTCATCAATAAGATTCAGTTCATTACTTTGAAAACTTTATTTACAGAGCAATGGAGAGACTCTGTGGTGTATCCATTGGTTCAGTCACCTTATTCTTGTAGTTTCTTTTTTAATTTTCTGAAAAATATCTGGTCACCTTATTTTTTGTAAATTTTTAATGTGTGGCATTGCTCCTTTTTCTTCTACAGCTTCTGGATCTGGACGGTGTGAAATTAATAATGGAGGGTGTTGGAAAGAAAGTCGGGATAGCATGTCATTTTCTGCCTGTTCTGTAAGTATGGATTAGTCATTTAATGTTTTCAACGAACTGCTATTTGTGTGTCCAGCCTAAGCGCTTACAATGCATTGAACAGGACACTGAAGCCAATGGATGTAAGTGCCCCCCAGGCTTCAAGGGTGATGGAGTTCACGCGTGTGAAGGTATTGTTTTGTCTTATATGCAAACCATTTTATCATCCTTTGCTAATGTAGGATACTTTGACAGCACAAAAGTTGACATAAAGCTATCTTGGCGACTTTCAAACTAACTTTCTTTTGTCAAATAAACCTATTTGATATTTTTATGCCTTACTTTTGCTGTTCTTTGAGATTGCTCTGTGAAGCTATTAGTAAAATTACCAACAATGCCTTCGCTTTTGATTCAGGTGCTGTTTGTTTTGACGTATTAGGAGTGTAAACTAAAAATATATATAAACATAAACAATATCAACATCAAGCCTTTGTCCCACTATGTGGGGTTGACTACATAAATCCTTTTTCTCCATTATGTCCTGTTAAAAGTCAAATTCTCGTTTAAATCTAATAAAAAAAATATTATTTCTAATATTTTCTAACCAAGTCTTTTTAGGTCTATCTGTACCTTTCTTGACATAAGTCAAATCTAATACCTCTACTTTCCTAATCGGGTCATCAGAAGGGTGCCGTTTTATGTGACTAATATATATATGGGGTATTAAAGTTTTAGGTGTTTGTTTCAAAGGAAAACGAGTGCAAAATAGTTTTTTGAGGAACTTGGAATACCTCCAATAGGTTATTTTTCCAATTTGGGCAGATTCAGAATAAGCCGCATCAAGAAGAAACTAGTCTCAATCAACAAGGTTAAATAAGCTTTAACTTATTATATTTCTGTTGTAGATGTGAATGAATGCAAAGAGAAGATTGCTTGCCAATGCCGAGACTGCAAATGTAAAAACACTTGGGGAAGCTACGAATGCAGCTGCCGTGGTGATCTTCTATATATGGAAAAGCACGATACTTGTATAAGTGAGTATAAATTGTTTGGCTGCACCACCTTCTTTGATTCATGGATTATATAAAAGTGAAACCATTCTATATGTATTTTAGAGAGTTCTTAAGCTCCTTAAACTTACCTGCACCCATGTCTGGACAATCTATTCTATTTTCCTACCTCATTTTTTCGCACTGTAAGTAGTTATATTTTTACTTTGCAAAATGATTTGCAGGTAAGAACGCATCAAAAGAGATTAGCTGGAGCTTCTTGTGGGTTATTTTTCTTGGCTTGGCTGCTGCTGGAATTGGAGGATATGCAGTCTATAAGTACAGGATCAGGGTAAGCTTTGTTAAGGCAGTAGTAAAATTTTATTTTCTTTTACATTATATCCTCTTTTTTTTTTTTCTTAATATGCACATACTTCCCAAGCAAAGTGGTGTTCCTATTTTTAATTTTTGTTTGACACTTTATATGAGACAGCTTTCTCATTATTTTATAAGACAACTTTTGTAGAAAAGCAAAAAAATTTTGTACTAAAAAATTATTTTTTAAAAATAATAAGAAAGCTGTCTCAAATGGAACCTTAGAGTTCAACTCTTGCCTCTCTCTCATTAGTCATTACACTATTTGTTATCGACTATTTAGATGTAGGGTTTTACTTAGAACAAGTAACCCATGCATTGGAGAGAAAAAAAAATTGTAGTCCATCCTTAAGCGGCAAGAGTTGGAGGATATGACACATCCTGATTCGTCTTCGAACCGTCCAATTGCTGTACAAAATAATTTCTCTAGCCCACCCTTAAACTATTACTTAATGATATTATTATATCATGAGGATTTGAAAATCATTTAGTTTATTTTAAGATTAATATTTTTTTTTCTAAGTTATTTTCTCACTATTTTTTATTCCTCGATGCTGATATAGAGTTATATGGACTCCGAGATTCGGGCAATAATGGCACAATACATGCCATTGGACAATCAAGGAGAAGCACCAACCAATCATATCCACCATCCTGATATTTGAATGATAGATACATAAAGAGAGATAGAGAGAGAAAAACTTCATTGGATATTAATGTAATGTACCTTTACCACGTGTAAAGTTTATTTATAATGATAATGTATATTTTGAAATAGGTTAATCTTTGTTGGGTTTAATGTTAATTAAATGGTAATGTGCAGTAATAGAATAATGATGGATTATCTGAGGTTATGATATAATGGAAGTTTTTTTAATAGTCATTTGTTCATTGATTGCAGCTTCATTGCTGATTTGGATTTAAATATTTGTGATTTATTCCTTAAGCTTTGCTTGAAACGGTTTTATTATTGCTTCTTTAAAAAAAAAATTGTATTAAAAAGTTGTTTTAGAAAATAATAAAAAAATTAGCTCAAACGAAATCTTAAGCTTTGTTTGGAACGGCTTTCTTACTGCTTAAATTTCTTTGCTGATTCTATGAGAATTGGCAAGCTTACATCATCTTGTACAACAAAACAAATCAAGAAGGCCATTCCAATGCCCAAAAAGCTTGAGGTCATCTGAAGCAAAAGACCTCTGCTCATGCTCTGCTCATGCTCTGCTCATGTATTGTCCTGTTCTAGTGTCTATCATTATCTCCTCACCTCTTTCCACAAACAATGGAACATTTACCACAGCACCAGTTTCAAGTGTAGCTGGCTTGGATCCTCCTACAATGTCAAACATATCCATTTAAGTTTAGACAAGTAGGTAATAGTATGATTTAGAGTAAAGTTTTGTTTGGGACGATTTTTTTATTGTTTCTTAAAACAGTTTTTTAGTTGTACAACTAAAAAGTTGTTTTAAGAAGTAATAATTAAAATAAAGCCTAAATTTGATATGAGAAATATTCAATAAAACTGTAAAGAAACCAATCATGAGAAGAATCCAAGGAAAGAATGGCATAATCTACAACTGGAACACTAGCAAGAGATTCAAAGTAACTCTAATCTGTAGAGCTAAGTTCTATGCTAAGGTTTTATTTGGTTTCAAAGATTGTGAGGCTCCTATATTACATCATTTGTTTGGATGTTGTAAGAAAATAATATGTATTTTGAACTACAGAGACCTTTGAAATCTCTCACAGATGATTATTTTCTTTCAGACAAAATGAGTGAAAACTAAATTATCAGTTCCGGAAACATATTTTTGATCTATAAGCAACCTACAACCAAATGATCCAAGTGTCAAATCATATCCATTACCTTGTGCAGTGTCTCCTCTTAAACCTGGATCGACATCAGTTACTGTTAGCTTAACAGTGATGGGAAGTTCAAAATCAATAACCTGACAATAAAGATACTTAAATCAGTACGTTACTTTTTAAGAGTGAATATTCATGCTTAATCAATTACACAGGTACAGACATTTGTGTCCAAAATCAGTCAAGCAAATGTAGTACACGTGGCATGCATCAATATCAATGGTCCATGGATGTGTATGGTAGTTTTAGGAGGGTGCAAATTTGGAGCCCAAGTTGAGCCCAAAATACTTATGGAAGGACCCACTAACCCAAAAGCAAAAACTAATAGACAAGGGCCACTACGAGTACACTAAGGCTTCGTTTGGGACGACTTTTTTATTGCTTCTTGAAGCAGCTTTTTAGTATAAAAATTATAATTAGTGTACTAAGAAGCTGCTTTTAAGAAGCAATAAGAAAGCCGTCACATACAAAGCCTAAGACCCAACTCAGATGATTTTCTACTCTCATTGTATCTCAACAATCTCCATCACATTAAATTCATTCAAATCTAGATCTTCATCCCCACCCTCCCTCTTCACTATCATCAAATCTCACCCACTCAATAAACATATGCTCAACCAAAAACCACATGAATCCTGCATGGGAATCACTTCTTTTTTTTTAATCAGGAAAGAAAATATCAAGACCAATGATACTGCACTGGACACTTAAATCAGCTCCAATACTTCTTAATTGTTAGTGGACAGAACAAAGGGTACTAAATTTAAGCCTAATATACCAATGGATATATACCATCAGCCCATGTAATTATGGGCACAGGTAAGAGCCATCAAACAAAACTTTGGAAATCGACACTTCTTTCACTTTTGATTTGAGACTATTCTTCACTTGTATGTGCATATTGAGGGTAGCAAGCATTGAAATAAAGAGGTTTATATCATAGATGGCATAATAAAGTAATCTCCAATTGTAACCTACTAGAAACCTATGAAGCTACAAGCCTAATAGTTTGGAAAATAACAGAAATACCCGTCCATTCCAAAATAGCAAATTGCATGCCGTTCCTTCTTTCAACCACTTCATTTTATCACCTACTTCTGCATCACTCAATCGGGTTTCTTCATAAGTAGCCTAAAAAACAAACATAATAAGTTAATAAGTTCTTTTAAACAGTAATTTAATTGAAAGATGAACTGTCATTATTCTATACCAACAACAATAACAACAACATCAAGCCTTTATCCCACTACGTGGGGTCGGCTACATATATCATTTTTCTTCATTGTGTCCTATTAAAGGTCAAATTCTCGTTTAAATCTAATAAAGAAAGGTTAAGCCCGGTGCATTCCTCCACTTCAACCATCCAACTTGAATTTTGCTAATAATATCCCCATCTATTTCACCATCACTCTGAACAATAGATCCAAGACATTTAAAACGTGTACTCTTATTAATGACTTGATCGCCCAAAGTCACAATCCCCTCACTAGGTCTATTACTACTAAAATTACACTCCATATATTCCGTTTTAGATCTACTCAAGCGAAAACATTTAGTCTCTAATGTTAACCTCCATAAAAAATATCATTATTCTATACCAGTTGTACCAAAAAAAATTTTGTAACTATGTGAAACAGAGAAAGGCAGCTGAAAAAAGATGAATCCTATGCAGGAGGAGAATCGGAAAATTAGAGAGAAGTGGAAAGGACTCCGAGTAATCTAGGACAACTCAACAGCCGACAAAAATTGCTATTGAACTCCCATAATTCTAATCTTCATATTCTGAACCTGAAAAATTTCAGAGCTTCTTAAAATTCACTTGGAAGATCAGGTTCTAACATTCTCCAAGTCTGCTTATAGCATGAGAAGATGACAAATAGCTTTAAAACCATTCCAACGTTATAAGCACCTTCTCATGAAGAATTGTATTATGAATATGCTTGAAAGCTGAGAGAGGCAAAACAATACCAGATCCATGAATATATAATTGGAGCCATCTTTGTATGTATATTGCTTGGTTTCCTTTACCACATTTGCTTCTTGAAGCTGAAAGCATCAAGGCAAGAATCACATTATGAATGAAACATATAGCATCCTAAAGTCAGCAGAGAGGATGGGCAAAACATTTTAAAAGTTAAAACCTCTACAAAAAAGAGAGTAAAAGTGGAAAAGAGAAATTTATTTCCCGCAACATATTTGCTATTAAATTTTCACGCTTCAGAAGTTACTTGAAGCATCAAAAGCCCATATAAAATAAATAAATAAAAATGCTACCAATGCATCTTAAGTTAAACCATTTAATAGCAGAGTAAAACAGAGAAGCATACATAGGCAAATGAAATGAGTAGGAAAATAAAATGTTACCGTGCTTCCAGCTCGAAAGGTCTTCTCAACTGTGTTGCCCGTTATGTAGTTCCGTACTTTTGTCCTCACAAAAGCAGCCCCTTTTCCAGGTTTGACATGAAGAAATTCTACAAAAAACCAACATGGTAATGAGGTTGGAAGTTCAATAAAAATTGTGAATCTAACACAGCATACAATTAAGTTAATAGTTTGATTAGTCAACTAAATATATCAGTTGGTCGGAGAGATGCTTCACAATCATGATCAATCTAAGCAACAGCAACATGTGTTGACCTCTGTTTCAGCTTTGTGCTTTCAAATTCGTTCGTGCCTAGTTTAGCCCAATTAACGTTATTAGTTGTTCCCTCTAAGATTAGCCAAGAGCCTACTAGACATGCTGAAGGCCGCTTCTTGCCATAAAAAAACACAAAACGACCCTCAAGAGCATCTCCATAATCCCACATTCTCTACCCTTAAGTGACCGTGAGAGAAGTCTCATGTGGTCACATAAAACCACTTATATGATCACGATAAACCCCTCTCGTGAACATGTCAAGTCTTTTAAACTCAAATTTTAAAAAATGACAAATTATACATCATGGGCTATTTTGAAAACACGCTTTGTCCCACATTGTGAGATAACACTTAATCCCACTTGCATGGTTGTAGAGGGGGAGGGTAGAGATTATTAAGCTTCATATATACTTGAAGACTGACAAATTGATGCAATAATTTTTTCATTGTGTGCCTTCTAGAAAAATAGTGCTCTTAAATTAATAATTATTATTTTGTATGCTTTTTTCATGATTTTATCTATCGTAGACGCTGATAAATAAAAGGTTGCATTGAGCTCCAAATCATACACATATTTCATAGCATTGTAGGATGGCTCAAAACTCTTCTTACTGAGCCCCTTGTGGGGGTGATGTGGAACCGCGGCCAAAAAATCCACCAATAAGACAAGCGTTCTGATAGAAAATAGATGCACTTTTTACAAAATCAACAAAAGAAATACGAGAAATTGGGGAGAAGAATGCCTAAAAAATATTTTTATTGGAAGAACTATGAAGAGAAAAGCAAGATACAGTTGGATCTTCAATTGGAGAAGAAACTCTAACTCTCCCAAATCCCTAGCCACTAGCTAGAGCCCAATCAACCTAAGAATAAACTAAAATACTAAATTCAGCAAACAAGTCATAACCCTAACCCTAGGAAAATTGCCTATTTAAAGCATACAATAATCATGTAAATCCCAAAACAGCCCCTCTTTTGAATTTTTCCTCCTAATCCCCACTTAATTTCCTCTCTAATTAGCAGTTGAACTTGAACCCGATATGTAGCGAGGCCAAGAGTCCTGGGAGGAACTTTTGTTCTGCCTCTTATACACAAGAGTCGGTCCAGGAGGGACCGTTCGAACACATTCGTCCCATAATACAAGTGCCCCACCAAATAACTGCTAAAACAAACACTTGAAGAGCCAAATTTAGGCACACACTAACATGTAAACGAGTAAAAATGAACCTAAAAGTAATTATAGAACCTGTAACAATACAAAGTGGAACAAAACAAAACACTTCAAAAGTCAACTTAGGCAGACTAGTTTCATTCACAAGGAACAAAAATTGGACCCAAGTCTAGTTGCAAATAAGGTTAAGTAAACCTTCCCACAACCTCCTCCCCACAAAAAAAATTGGATTAAAAAAATATTAAAATACACTAAGACTCTCATTAAAAGTTCCATAAAAAGTTTATTACTCTAAGCTTACTAAAATTGTGATCATCTTCTACAACTTCCATTAAAAGTTCTCAAGATTGGTACCACATAAAAATGACAATTCACAATAGGAAATTCCATTTGAGTAATAAGATATCCTTTGAGGATGACCTTCCAAGCATGCAAAAACTAAGATATTATTAGTTTATTTGCATAACTGAGGTCAGGAGAACGGCAGAACGAATCTAAAAAAGCATGAGGATTTTCAAAGAGGCCGAATCTCCCTCCAGTGGCACAATGTTTGATATATACCATTGCATCTCCTGGCAAATTTATTTATAATACTACATACAAGATACAAGCGTTTTCAAAAGATAGTTTAACACAAACAGTAACAAAGTAAAAGGGTCCGGATACAATGGGCAGAAGCTTTTCGCAAGGAGTTAAAAGTAGCAAGGATCAATCTTCTCATAGACCACTCTTCAACTAATAGCGTAAACAAGCCAGTTCAAAGTAATCCGCAACAAATTCCATCATTGAGATCTTCTCATCGCAAAAAGCAATGGTTTACAATTTCACAGCAAAAGCACGAACTTTACATGAAAAAAAAAAAGAATTCTCTAATTCAGTTACTATCTAAAAAACAGGGTAGCGTTCTCAGAACATACAAAAACATGATGTGAAATCGAATAAAATTATTAAAAAAAAAAAAACATGTATAAATGGGAATCAAATCTTGAATTTAAAGCATCGATCATACCTAAAACCCTCCAAGGAGCCCCATCCACTTCTATACTGCTGCCAACCCTAATGTCATTACTCGAGAAGGCATATATTCCTGAACCCGAAACAAAACCGATTAGCAAAAAGACTTAAACCCTACCTAGATTGAAAGCGGTGCGCGGAACTCACTAGGAAACCTAGAACGCAAGGGCATTCCCGGAAGAACCCGAAAGCTTGCCCGGGAATTAGACGGGACTGAATGTGAGAGCAGAGAAGAGCAGAGGAGGCGAGAGTTCGAAGAGAGATGGGCGGAAAGGATTCCCGCCATCTTCAGATGGTTCTTCTCGCTCTCGCCAGTGCGGCCGTCAAGATAAGTGATAAGCGGTTGCCTGTTTCACCTAGCTCAAACTAGCATTTAATACTTCAAAACATTTTGTTTCAATATATATATATATATATATATATATATATATATATATCTTAAAATTTTTACATTTATATATTTCTCATTTAATTTTACTATCTATATATAAATAATCTAAAATCCTAAAATAAAATTAAAATATATATATATATATATATATTACTCATTTTTAGAGACTTTTGAGATAGTTAAATGCAAACTCAAACACAAGTTCCGAATTAGGGGTGGCAATATTGGACACCAACTGAAAATCTGACCCGAACCCGACTTGAAAATTTCGGGTTCGGCCAACCCGAACTGGGTCGGGTTCTAGTTAGGGATTTCATCCAGTTTGTAAAACCAGCTCAGGTTCGGGTTGACCCTGAAACCCGGAAACAACCCTGGTGACCCAGGAAATGATGTATGTCAGTCGTCACGCGTCCACCGATCGCGTCCGTCGTTCAGTCTGTTCGCAGTTGCTGCCTCGCCGTCCAGTCCGCTCGCTGTTCATTTGTCGGTTGTGTCGCTAAAAACGACAACGCGATTCACCGAGATTCAATGCAATCGCCGCCTGAAGCCAACGCGATTCAACGCCGCCGTCCCGTTGTCTCGCCGCCGACCTCTCTTCCTTGTCGCCTCTTCCTTGCCGTCGTCCCGCTATCCCGCTGTCGATGTCCAAACTCTAGCCTTAGCCTTAACCCGAACCCACCGCCGTTAGTCGCGTCCGCTTGTAGCAAACGCCGCTAAGTAGCAGTTACAGGTCAATTCTGAAACCCTAAGCGGGTCGAGTTCGGGTTAATCTGAATAGTGCCCGCTTCGGGTTCGGGTCCAAAAATCTAACCCGTTTTAAAAAATGAGTATGATTCGGGTTGACTTAAATAGTGCAGGGTCAGTTCCGGGTTGAACTCGAACCCGACCCGTAACCCAATTTTGAGAAGCAGTAGGACATGATCAATTGTACCTTGGAGGTAACAGAGAGTGCGTTTAAGCAGTTGAAAATGACAAAATAAGAGTTGATGTATATGTTGACACAATCAATTGATAACAAAGGCCATATCGGGTCGTGTAGTGGTGAGGTATTGAAGATAACCTGTTAACTATTGGAACAATTCAGGTTGGTTGAACGAAAGTTTTAAGGTTGGACCAGTTGTCCAATTTGAAGTTTTAAGGGGGTAGAGAGAAGTTTACATGAAGTCATAGCAGCAATTTTTAGAATTTCTTGAATGTAGCTTTGCTGTGACAGAAGATAACTAGTGGTAGTTCTAGAAATGTCAATGCCAAAGTAACCAAGAGAGTAAGCTAAGATTGCGAATCTGAAATTTGAGCTGAAGGTTGTGATTGAAATAGAAATGAATGTGGATTCATTTCCAATGACAAGGATGTCATCCACATAGATTAGCAAATAAACAATTATATTAGTTTCCTACAATATGAGAAAGGAAGAATCTTTTGAACTCGTATGGAATCCTTCAGTAAAGAGATAAAGAGGATAAGATAGCAAACCATTGTCTTGTTGAAGATCATAAATGACTTTATATAACTGACAAACATGATTTGGATGTTGAGTATCTTAAAAATCTGGAGGTTGATCCATGTAGATCATTTCAATGAGTTTATCATGAAGAAATGCATTGATCTCATCTAGTTGGAGAATGGACCAATCATGATGTAGAGCAATGGTGAGCAGCATCCGAATGGTGAGAAATTTTGCAACGAGACTAAAGGTCTCATGACACTCAATTCCATATTCATGTTTAAAATCTTGAGCCACAAGATGAGCTTTATGTCGAACAATTGAACCATCAGCATGTTTAAGTTTGTAGATCCACTTGTAGCCAATAATTTGCTAATTAGCGGATGGAGGTACTAAGAACCAAGTATCTTAGGCTTAAAGAGATCTAAATTAAGAAGGCATGGCATGTCGCCATTCAGGGAGCTTGACAAGAGATGTATTACATGTTGGGGTTGTTTGAACTATGCTGGAGATCCAAAATGTTGTGAGGTTTTAAAGAGCCAGTTTGGAGAGGTGTAATCATGGGGTGATGAAAGGTAGGTTTGGTGGAGAAGAGGTGGAGGACAATGAAATTGTTGGTGAAGTAGAAGAAGAAGTTGGAGCAATGGATGGAGAACGCGAAGTTTGTTTGATTGGGTTGGTTGGAGTATTATGTATAGAATTTTGAGCTGGTGATGGGATAGTAGAAGGGAATGTAGGTAATGTTGTTGGAGATACTGTTGTAGGAGTTAAAGTAGTGGTATCTGGAATTGAAGTAAAAATAGTCTCATCATCGATTAACAAGATATAATAATGATAACCATCGTGTGAAACAATTGGGGAATGACCCAAATATCTACATGTATTAATTCAAGAGGAGCATAGGATACATGTTGTGACTCAGAAAATGGTAGCTTATGACTCTTAACTACAACACACAAGTTACAAAGAAGGAGAAGAAGAAATGCCTAAGTGATAGAGCAGCAATAGTATTGAAACTCGGGTGTTCCAATCTTCTATGCCAAAGGTGAGCGGAAGTCGAAGCAGTAATGGAAGTAGTCGCAGCAACTATGTGGGAGGAAGGTGTTGAGGTAGTGATCAGCTACAAACCATTATGGCATGGACCTTGGAGAAGTATGTGATTGATCTTCTGATCCTTGACAGTAAAACCATTTTTGCCAAACAAAACGGTGCAGTTATTGTCATTGCTTAATTGAGAAATGGATAGAAGTTTGTGTGAGATGTGGTACATTAAGGGGTGGTTAAGAAAGAGCTTATCGGATGTAGTTAGAAGTAAACATTTTTCGGAATAAAGGATGGGAAGAGTATTACCATTTTCAACAAGGACTTGATATGTACCAAAGTATGCAGTAGAATGTTGAAGAGAAAGTGAATCCGGAATGAGATGAGCAGTGGCATCGTTATCCTAGTACCAAGGAGAAGTGGTTGAATCAGCGACCAAAGACACATTTGAAGTTATGGAGGGTGGCGAATACTAGAGATTAGTTCGATGCCAATAGGAAATATCAGAGTGACCACGTTTGTCGCAAATTTGACAGTCACCTGTGAAACGAGGTTGACGAAGGCTAGAAGAAGAAACATTTGAAGAATTAAACCTAACACATCCGTGAGAGTGATAGAGGCATCCATGACCACGACCAAAATTTGAAACAAGAGCAAACTAAGGGTCGACTGCGTTGGTAGATGTATTAATTATAAAATCTTTATAGTATCAGTAGCTTTATTTACCTATTCACTACAAAGAAGAGAGTAGAAATCATCGAGACTAATATGGGTCATCTTGGTCCTAATTGCCATTTTGAATGCTTGATAAATTGGGGAAAGACCGTTCAATTTATAAAGAGTAACATCTTCAGTATCAACCGCGTTCAGTGGTGGCTACATAAATTGACATTGATTGATTTTGCTTAAAGAGAGTGTGTAGCTTGTTCTTGAGTTGAATAATCCTGGATTTGTTTGAAGAGTGAAATCGTCTTTGTAAGGTAGTCCAAATGGATGCACAGGTGTCTTAAGTTGAGAGTGTAATGTAAGATGGAATGAGAAATGGTAGAGAATAAAGTGACGAAGATATTTTGTTCTACTAAAAGCCAAGAAGAAAACTGAGGATTCAGGGTAAGTAGAAGACATGAAAGTAAGAATGAGTATTTCATTCTTGTATATATCAACAGTAACTATATGTCTGTTTGTATGTCTAAAACTTGAGTGTACAGAGAAGCATGCCCAAGGCGGTTACGTAAAGCAGTAAAGTCATCAAAGGAGCAGAGGGGAGTGGCGACAATTCCTAGCAGAAAGCATAGCAGGAGCCAAAAGCTTTTAACCAGCTTTCTAATGTGATGAAGATGTAGAGCTCTTAACATAAATATGTAGAAAAAAACAACAGCACATACTTCCATTGAAGACAACTCATATACTCATTTTATTTACAATACTTTTATTCTTCAGTGAGTGGACGAGCAGATAACCTTACATAGCTGAAACATTATATAACACTTTAGATCATGACATTTCAAAAAGATACAAATATAAATTAAAAAAGAAAAAAATAATGAAAAAGTTGTATACAGCAAGCAATCAGAACCCCTCCACACCAGGCCAACGGAGGCTGGGAGATGGCAACTTCTTGACAGAAAATAGCCTCGATTCCTCCATAGTGAGAGTGGAGGCACAAGTTACAGGAGGCACTGATTCTGTAAGTGAGATTCTGGGTGAAACTAATGGCCGGGTCATTGAAGATGGCGGTGAAGGTGAAAAATACATTGCTGGTGCTGGAACTATGAGACCGTTGAGGCTTGTGGACTTCGACATCTGCTTTCTTACTACCGCTGTTGGTTCTTGAAGCGGGTAGCGACAAGGAGTCTTGATATCTTGGACGTTACTGAGGACTTCAACAATAGTTCTCATGGTAGGTCTCTCTGATGGATCTTTCTGAAGGCATTTTACAGCAATGTCAGCAACGGTTCGAACAGCCTTTGGCGGGCACCGCCCTTTAATTCGAGGGTCGATGATGAGGGAGAGGCGGCAATCATCAGCGAGAAAAGGCTTACTCCACTTGACGATATTTCTCTCTTCTTTTGGGTGGCGGGAATCGAGATTCTTCCTACCAGTGAGGAGCTCAAGAAGGACAATGCCGAAACTCCATACATTGCTTTTAGGTGTTAGCAAGCCTTTCTCTAGAGTCTCCACGGATAGGTTTGCACTGGCCTGGAAGAAGAGCAATCATTATTACGATAATGTGCATCAGAAAACAAATGTAGCATTGAAATAATTGCATCACATTTTTACTCTCTTGAAATATCAGTATGTGATACTGTGATTTTAACAGCTCAAGATAATTTACATCACTTACCACTGAAGTGTTTACTATATCTGCCTCTGGATTATAGTTCATAAATCCATATCCCGATAGTTTTGCACTGAAATCTTTGTCGACTTGAATATTTGCAGTTGAGAACTCATGAAACATGGCCTGCACACATAAAGCAATCTATGAGAATATGATAATCATGCACAACATGAATAATAAAAAAATGAAAGTAAAATAATAGAATGGCAACATTTCTGGTACAAACAAATCGAGCACAGGGCTGAAAGAAGGAACTAAATTTCAAAGCATGTCTAGCCCAAGTAGTTCAAACTGGGAAAGGACTGGGTTTAAATTTTTTTTATCCGCAAGGAACCCCATGTTTTAGCTTAAAAAATCACTTCTGTAACAGTTAATCCATCATGAATTACATGATCAGATTATGCCTGATAATGCAACCTTACCAAATCTGCCAATTAATAACCAATTTAACCAGCATCCCAAGAGTAATGCAACTTTTGCTTTAAAAAAACATAGATGTGTTGGCCGCTGAAAGCCACTTTTAAGGCTTCGTTTGAGACGATTTTCTTATTGCTTTTTAAAATAGTTTTTAGAACAAAAATTTTTTAAACAAAAATTTTTTTACTAGAAAGCTGTTGTAGAAAGCAATAAGAAAGTTGTCCCCAACAAAACCTAAATCTTTGATATAAAAGTTACATAAACCAAAAAACCTATCCAACCATAACTTGTTCAAGAAAAAGTAGGAATTGCAGCAAAATGAACGAACTATATTTTGAAAACAAGCAGGTAATTTACAATTAAATTGGCTAAAATCAAACAATTGATTTGTAAAAATAGCGTCTAACCTGGAAGGGCCCTTCTTCGTGCAAGAAAGCAAGACCGCGTGCAGCACAAATGGCCAGCTTTATCCGTCCAGGCCAATCAATTGTCGGCCCATCAGATCTCCCATAGAGCAGTCGGTCTAAACTTCCATGGTAGAGCCTCTCATAGACCAACATTCTTTGATCAGAACCCTCACGTGCATGGAAACCAAGCAACTTACAAAGTTGGGGATGCTGTAACGATGCTGTAGTGTTCACCGCATTGATAAAATCTTTTAAATTCTGCAATATCAAGTATTCTCAATTAGACATTACAATAAATAAAGTATCAAGGAATTGAAGGTAAATTAAACGCCGATGTAAAAGCAGAATCAAGGACATTGTTATGAAAACATAGAGAAATGCATGCAACATAGACATACCATAGAAAATGAAAATTGTAAAGAAGAATGCTAATACAAAAATGTTAAGGACATTATTAAGAAAGCATACATAAATGCAAACAATATAGATAGTTCATGAATACTCCACCACTATTTCATCTGTCAAATGAAATGGTAAAGAAGAATATATACAACTTCATAAATAGCTATCATAAATAAAAGTTCAAACGGTGAAAAAAATTTTGAAAGTTGGCTTCAAACTCAAAACATAACGTGATTATGCAAGCCAGCCTATGGGTTAATTTGATGCAGGTTGTTTAAAAAAGTTACCATTACTCTCTTTTAAGACAAGCAACGAATGAGCCGGGTTAAGAACAAACAAAACTTGAACAAGAAGTAAGCAAAGGCTCAGAATTTGAAAAGCAAGATTAAGCTGGGCCTTTCTTTAAAAAATCTTCATTGATGTAATTAGTTCTCTTATAAGCAAGGAGTTAAATAAGCTTTTTAAACAGTATACATAAGCATATGAATCATTTAAGAATGCATTTGGATGAATGGATACAACACTTAAATGAATAATAAAGCTTTATTTAAGCCAAAAACATACAAAACACAAATAAGCCACCATAAAATACAGAAACAAACAAGTCATAAAGTTCTAAAAGGCAGTTTACTGAATAACTGAGTTTATTCATACGAAACCAATATTCAAGTTTGTCTTGCTAGTTCAATAAACCACTCAATTTCATTTAAAATCGTTAAAAACGGCGAGTAGCTAAACATAAATGTGTAATAAAAGCCCCAATATCATATCTCTAACTTGAATTTACCAGTTCACTTACATCCCTATTCTTTACGAAAAGCAACATATCATCATCATTCACCAACATTAGCCTTACCTCAAATATTCTAGATGGTATTAAGGGAATTACATATGGCTTGAGGCCTTTAACATGTCAAGGAAAATTTCCCTATTCTTAAGCACATTACATGATTGTTATGCTTGCACACTTGTAAAAGAGAATTCTGTAGAATTATATAACATTTCCCTCAAGTACAAGCTAGATACATGTTCTTCAGAATTACATCCAGTAATCTAATCTGCAGCTAGTTTCAAGGACTCTAATTTGTTGAATTGAAAGGATGCAATCAACCATGTTTCTGGTAATTCACATTAGGGAGTACATGAATAATAATAAAAGGGTGTCAAACATCATTCCATTCTCTCTTTTTTTTTTTCCTGAAGTGGCAGAACAATCACAATGAAAAGCACTGCAATGGCATGTCATCAAATAGCACTTACTGTGAAGCCTATCAGAATAATTCATACAGATATTTCATCAGGACAATCGTCAAATAGTAACTTATGCGCAGCAGAATCACAGAGAATACTAAAACAACCAAATTTATATAGTACAAGCAATCCCTGTTGGGTGATTATGCAAAATATGCATCAGCATTACCTGAGAGGATGGAATTAGACGAGTGACTGTAGTCTCAAGCTTCTTTGATCCCACCGAATCATCTCCAAATGTTGCTTTGTAAAAAGTTGAAGAGATACCTTCAGAAACACACCTATCAGCTGAGAAATGTTGGCATGCAGCAGCAATCTCTTCATAGGTGAAGTTCCGAAGGCCTCCTCCCCCTAATGGAGGCAGAGGCAGTGGACCAGAGTTTGGAACAGGACCAGCACCATTGCTTGATTTGAAGCTTCCCATATTCTTCAGCACAGAAGTACCCTGTGTAGATGGCAACGGGAGAGGAAGAGGATTAGAGAACCGCTGATCCTTTGTTGGTTCACCTCGAGTCTTCATTTCTTCTTGGTCCTCCAATTCAATAGAAGAAGAAACATACTGCTCAGCCACAATTAAGCTTGAAGGCGCAGAGAGTGCCCGAGCTCTATTATTCGTTGCTCGGGTGGATGAATGAACCTGTTTTGTCCGATTCCTAAAACTAGGAGGAGCGGACTGGAGAGATGGTCCACAAGTTTCAGGTTCAGGAAGTGCAATACTGATATTCTCAATTACAGAAACTGGCTTCTTGCTCAAAGAATGCTGGTTTTTCTTCTTCTTGCCTCTCATAACTGTAAAGCAGCCCATCCTGCTCAAAGAAACGAGGTTTGACCTGATCGTGGAAAGAGCAAAATTGACATTACAAATCAGAATAGTGCAAACGCATAAACAAGGAGTGACAGCGTCAGTTAGAACTATATCCAATATTAGATAGCATAGATTAAGATTTTATTAGACAGGTCATATTAAAAAAAAGCAGTGATGGAATATTATCACGGATAAACATAGTAAGCATCATGATGAACACGAGTAGCAAGATAACACGTTTAATCAGCTTGAGATGTAATGATGTATCCTTAAAAACTTAAATGTCAACCATCTTGACACACGATATTATTGAATTCATTGGGTTGTGTTATGTATTGATTTAGTTTTAGGTTATCTTGTTCAAGCATGCTACCACACCCATTTACATCTCTATATATAGAGGCCTTGTATGATGTATTGGTTGGGAAAAATTAATGAAACTTTAGGTATTTTCCTCCCCAATTGCTGTCTATCTCTCTCCCTCCCTCTCCCTCTCTATCTCTTGCAAGAAAGATCTCAAGATCTTCCTCCTTGGTTCTAACAATTTGATATCAGAGCCCTGGTGGCGATCTTCAAGAAGGAATGTGTTCTTGAGGTGGAGCATTCGGTCGTGGGTACGCGAACATGCGGACGCAGGCTGGCTGGTGCTGCAATTTCGTCGTGGGCTTGAACAGAGGTGGCAGCACTGGCAGAACGGAAGACTTGCATGATCTTGACGGAAGGCAGAGCCTGGGGATCAGCTGACGGAGGCGATCCAACGGCTTCTTGATCAGCTAGGTCGGCACTGGGATCGTGGTCGGAGATGGGCTGGAAGAGGATAGTCGGAGTCGCGTGCGGTGTCGAGTTGTGCATCTGTTCGAGTGTGAAGGCTCGGGCAAGGAGGGTTCGCGGCTACAGGCGGGACGACTGGGTCTTGGGAGGCTTTGACTGTTTGACTCTGACAGTTTGCATAATAGGGTCGGAAGGTCCAGCTGCTTGCAAGATGGGGCGGATCTCATAGAGTTCTTGGAGAACCCAAGATTTGAAACAGAGGCCATGGCCATTTTCTCTGGGGTTTGTCATTTAGTAGAGGCGATTATTGTCGAGGTTTTCTTGCTCAAGTTATGCTTGAAGGTGAAAGGTGGAGGAGCTTCAAGGAAAGATTTGCAAAATTGAAGATCGGGCTCAAATGAGGGAGAAGGTAGAGATTCATATTCAGGTGGAGTTTCGATCAAGGTAGAGAATTATAGGAGCATGTTGAAGCATCAAGAACCTCGTGGAGGCAAGATGGTCGTGAACTTGGGATTGTGACGAGAGGAGCGCAGGTGAATGCGCAGGGCTCGATGCATGGGTAGATCGTGCGAAGTCGCAGGTAGGAGCGCGCACGGATGTCCAGGGCGATCGGTTGGATTGCAACAAATTCTAGTTCTTGTGACGAGTGGTTCTTTGTTTTTGTAAAACTAAATCAAGGTGGAGATTGTTATGTATTGATTTAGTTTTAGGTTATCTTTTCATGCATGCTACCACACCCATGTACATCTCTATATATAGAGACCTTGTATGATGTATTGGTTGGGGAAAATTAATGAAGCTTTAGGTATTTTCCTCCCCAATTGCCGTCTATCTCTCTCCCTCCCTCTCCCTCTCTATCTCTTGCAAGAAAGATCTCAAGATCTTCCTCCTTGGTTCTAACAGGTTGGAATAATAGAAACCAGCTCCCAAAAAAGATAATAACTCTTTAGTTCTAGACCAGTTTGTAAGATTAAAAACATAATAATAGAAGATACAAAATATAAAAATGTTCTTCAATTTAGACTTCATTCGGGGCAGCTTTCTTAATGCTTCTTAAAACAGCTTTTTAGTATAAAAATTTAAATTTTTATATTAGAAAGTTGCTTTATGAAGTAGTAAGAAAGCCGTCCCAAACAAAGCCTTAGAATCTGATTGGAGTGGCTACAGCTATTTATAAAATTAGTTGAATAACTATTGTGTAAAACAAATTTTCTTGAAAATTATCGTGGGTATATTTTTTTCCTTACGAAAAATTAGGGCAACAGTTTTCTTATGACAAACTCACTCTAGCCATACAAATTTTTAAAAGCAGCAAATAAATTGTAGCAAATTAATAATAATAATTTTCTGAAAAACAAAATAGTGAAAAACCAGCCCCAAATCAATCCTTAATGCAAATGGAAAAAATTTGGTTAATTGGTTTCACTTTCTCAAACCAGATAACTAGAACAATTGTAAGATGGGAAACATCTCATTTAAGTTGATATGTATAGCTACAGGACAAATCCATCTCACACAGTATAACTGAAATTACCTAATTACAGATATTTATAGTAATCAAGCATGGCACAACGAACCTCCATTAGTTACAGCTGCCAAAAAGCAAAAGTCTAGAATTTATGATAGAGCTCCTACACCTAATTTCAGAAATTATAGGATCCCAAAATGGATCAACTATTGATGCCGTTAACGTTTTTCCGCAGTTATCTTAGTATGATCGCATTAACACTTGCCATCAGCCACTCCGCGCTGTAAGAAGAGATCATACTCCGCGCATTAAGCTCCACCAAGCGATGAATTCAAACTGTACTGCCATCCAAGCAAACGAACTCCAGGATCCAAGAACAAATTACGGATGCTGAACCACTTCTGAAATTTCTTTCCAAATCTGAATCACATCCAAAAAGCTTGCCGAGAGCTTCTAAAGTAAACTTATAAAACATAAATTTCTCAGATTCACCAGCCAAAATACTTCACGAAATGAAAATGGACAACCAATCTAACTTCTTTCAGCAATCGCAAAAGGCCAAACCTAAATCCCAAGCTTCATCTAAGGATTTCAGTAACAACTACACATTTTTACGGAATCTACCGATAACCAGTACGATTCTGCAGCTACTCAAAAACCCACAATGTAGCAATCAATCCATGCAAATTCGAACTCACTTGCAAAAAAAAAAAACATACAAAAAGACCAAAAAAATATTGATAACCTAACCTCAGAAAACGCTCTCTGTGCTCGCCAATCCGAGTCCAATATGAAGCAGAGACTTAGCTTTTTTTTTTCGCAAATTGGGGAGACCGGAGAACGAAGGACAAGCAGAATAAAGGAAGATCGATGAGAAGCTGAAATTTAAAAAATAAAAAGAAGAATAGGAAAATTCAAAGGGAGGAAAGGTGTAAGACAGACGAAAAAGCAGCAAGCTGATGGCGACAGACAGGCTTTGGTCAAAGCTACAACGCCGACTACCCTTTAAAAAATCTTATAATGCGCCTACAAGAAATGCCCCTGCTGTTGCTTTTCTTATCTAAATTGCCACTCCTCATGATTTTTCATGTCTTTGTTTGTTTTTTTTTTCCCTAATATTTTCTTAAAAAATACTTATCTCTAATAAAATCCAATAAAAAGTATCAAATGAAAATGTTAAAACGATTGTGGCTGATATATCACCAAAAATTGCTCTCATCAAGCACGAATGAACATCCAAGCTCTGATTTCAACATATTTATAGTCGAATTGAACATCTCGAAGAGATGAGCCCAATGATACTAAAATCAGTCCAATTCGAGCCCAAATCAAATATCCCAAACATATTTGGAGACTTCAAAACATTAATTGGATAACTAAATGACAGTCGAATATAACATGCTTATAGTTTAATCAAGCGGCTCACGAGACGATTCCAATGAGCCCAAGAAAAAGGAGGAAGATATATGGTGGAAGAGAAGATTTGGAGAGCTTTCTTGTCGTCAACCACCGTCGGCGTTCTTTCCGACCACCGTCAAAATTCTTCTAAACTGTCGTCGTAGTTCTTCTAAACCACCGATAAAGTTCTTCTCGACCGCCGTCAGAGTTCTTTCTTATCACTTTGAAGTTCTTATTGACAGCCGTAAAAGTTCTTTCCGATCATCACCAAGCTTTTCACCAACCATACTCGTCTGGAGATTGATAAAAAATTTCAAAACATTGTATTATCCCAATTCTCGGATTGGAGGATAGATTGATTTTGATAATCTATTCAAATTCTAGTATAACAATTTCAACTGGGTAAGGCACCATAGTTTTTCTCTTTTTCAGAATTTTTCACGTAAAAATCTCGGTGTATTCTTTATCATCTTTCTGTGTGCTGAGAATTTTATATATCGCTAAATAAACTATTTTCACTCCATTGTCTCAAATTTTTCAGCCCGCAATAATGATTATTAATTAATTTCTTTTTTTTTTCTCAATCATATTATAACCATTTTATAAAATATAATAGATTTAAATTTCAATATTATTGAGGGGGCTCAAAAAATTAAATTTATTTTATTTCTTTTACTATTATTAATTAAGGAAATTAATTTTAAAATATTTTAACAGGAAATATTAAAATGTTGATTAATTTAATTTAATTGAATGTTATTTATAAATTGCTTATTTATATTATTAATAATTTGTATAAAATCAATTCTAAGAAATAAATTATAAATTTAGATGCATGGAGGAGTAATCATATTAATATTCATATCATTATTATTCTATAAATTTTATGTTGATTGTCGACTATACTAACTAATGTAACTTTTCTTTTCTTTTTTTCATTCAAGAATTAAAATACAGCAACAACAACGTTAATCTTTGAGCTCTAAGTGTTAGTAGTTTAATTAATAATATTAATTAGTACAATTTTATAATTTTTTGACATATATGAAGCTCAATTAAGTTAATCATTAATACAACAACGACAATATCAAGTCTTTATCCCACAACGTGGGATCGGCTACATGAATCATTTTTCTTCATTGTGCCCTGTTAAAAGTCAAATTCTCGTTTAAATCTAATAAAGAAAGCCCATTTATAATATTTTTTAACTAAGTCTTTTTAGATTTACTTCTTCTTTTTTTAACAAAAGTCAAATCTAATACATCTACTTTTCTAAACGGGCCATCAGAAGGTTGTCGTTTATGTGACCAAACCATCTAAGACGACTCTCTATAATCTTATCTTCCACTAGAGCTACTACAACATTATCATGTATATGCTCATTTAGTATCATATCTTTAAGGAAAAAGCTACTCATCCTCCTGAGCATCATTGTCTCTGTAACACTTAACTTAATATTATGCTTCTCTTTTAATGACCAACTTTTAGCATCATAAAGCATTGCAAGTTTCACCGTCATTTTATAGAATTTTCCCTTAAATTTTAGGGGGACTTTTATATCACACAATAAGCCTGAAGCATTTCTCAACTTCAACCATCCAAATTGAATTGTTGATAGCTTTCTAATTATTTTGTTTTAAATATCATAATTATAAAATTTAATTTAACAATTATTTATTTATTATTTTAAAAAATTATATTAAAAATTTATTTACTATAACAACTTTAAATGTTAATTTCTACATAGCAGTTTCCCGAAGAAGCCTAAATATTAATGTAAATTGCTGGTTAATAATTAATACTTTCATGCGTGTATTTTTTCGTAAATAAATGGGAACAATAGGGCGTTAGGAATATGCTAAGAATAGATTAGGAGCGTGGCTGTTGAAAGCGACTGCTCGGTCAAAGAAGGGAAATGCAAAGCTTCCAAGTGCATTTTTTAGGTGCAGTCAATGAAGAGGACGATGGAGTTTTGACTGCAAGTTAACCGTTAGATCTCCGACAATAAAATTTATATTAATTAAATCTAATTATAAATAATATGAAATTAATCATGTTCAAATAAAAAAAATATGATAAAAATTTGATGACATTAATTTCACTATCTTTATTCATTTATTGCATGAAAAAAAACTTATGAAACTTCTTTATTTGCATGTGATTTTAAAATAATCAATAATGAAACTTTGTTTTTATATGTGAGGTTAAAAATCAATTATTTGTATCAAAAAATTCATTCATTTACATACTAAACTATTATGAAAGAGTTAAAAGAAGACTCTAAGAATACCAAGTCATATTTTTGTTTGGATTTGAATTGAATTCAAATTGATTAAAATCAATAATTATTTTAATTTTGACTGCCTAATAATTTTAAAAAAAATACCCGTAGAAACTAATGAATTTTAATTTTAAATAAAATTTGACTAAAAAGTTTGAACGGACATCAATTGCGATTGCAGCTATCGTTAAAGTAGATTAATTGTGAAGTTATTGTACAAAAAACTGCTTTCTAAAATTACTTATAAAAGTTAATTTATTTTGTTAGTGAAGTATAACTGAGTAGTCGTTGTATTGTTGTTGTATGAGAAAAAAATGCGTTTATACTTGTTGCGTCCTGGAATATTTGCGGTGATTGAGAAATATATAGTTTAATGTCTTAGCTTTGTACGAAGATCCAACACAGAACCAAATATAATATAGGGTGCAGCATTTATAAGAGAAATCAATATTTTTACGTGGAAAACCTTGAATAGGGGAAAAATCATGGGGCCTGACCCAGTTTGAATGAATCCACTAGTATTTGTAATTGATTAAAAAAGAGGCACCTTCTCGGGGGGAAGGCCTTGACTTGATGTAACAAATATATATCATACGGAGTGCATTACATGGTGGGAATAGGAAGAATCTCTATTGACATGTTCATTTGGTCGGAAGGATCATAGTTAGTTGAGGACGGAGGTCGGAAAGACCGTAGTCGGGTGATGGTGGTTGAAAGGACCATATTCGGCACGAGACGGAAGTCAGAAAGACCACTATATGGTGATAGAGGTCAGAAGGATTGTGTGGGCCGGGTGAGCGACTGAGGTTAGAAGGACCGTAGTCAGTGGGCGACAAGGTCATAAAGATCGTTGTCTGACTATGGAGTTTGAAAGGACTGTAATCAACTGACGGTGGAGGTCGAAAGGACCATAGTTGACGGGCGATGGAGGATGAAAAGACTGTACCGTAGCCGGCGGGCTATGAAGGCCATAAAGATTGTTGTCTAGCATAAAGATCAGAAGGATCATTATCAGGTGGAAGTCCAAGAATAATTGGAAGATGGGTGGAAGTTTAGGATTAATCGGTGGTTGAGTGTAAGTCCATTGTCAGTCAGTGGCCGGGCAAATGTCATGCATTAGTTGGTGCCCGAGAAGAAATTCAACATCAGCAGGTTCAGGCAGAAGTGCGGCATCGGTTGATTGTCGGGTGGGAGTCCAGCGTTGAACCGCTCAATCCGACTATAATTATGTCATGTTTGAAAACTGTTTGGTAATCCAAATTATGGTTTGAATCATCCAAATGCGCTTTGAGTCTTTGAATTGGACTCACTTGGGCTCGGATTGAGTCGAATTTGGTGTCGTTGGGTTCATATTTTCAAGACGTTCAATTCTACTATAAGTTTGCTGAAATCGGAGTTCATATTGTAAGCAAGTACAGTTCTTGTAGCCGTTACAAGAGTTACACGTCAGCATTAACTCTAAATGTATCTATATAATACTCCTCTGTAAAGGTTCTGAGTAATAAGATAATCTTTTCCTTTTCACTCTGTCAGCCGTTTTCCCTTTCTCTGGATATCATCATGGTATCAGAGCGGCATTGATTCTCTACCTGTATTTTTCTTCCGGCGAACGCTTTCGATATTCCGTCTTCTCCATGGCGTCGCCTTCCCACTCCAATACTCAAACATCGGAGAATCCTGTCTCCTCGTCAATTCATCCCGTATCTCAAATTCAACCATCTCTCAAGTTCTTGATGAATACCATCAAGAATGTCATTACTCAACCCCTCTCCACCGACAACCATCCATTATGGCGTACTCAGGTGATTAAACTCTTCCGGGCAAACTCCTACGAAGGCTTCTTGGACGGCTCAAATCCACCACCTCCCAAAACAATCACAGATTCAACCAGCAAACTGGTGCTCAACCACGAATACACAGAATGGCTTCACATTGATCAAAATCTTGCAGCCTCCCTATACTCCGTCATCTCCCCCACCATCCTGCCCTACGTCATATCGGTTGATCACTGCGTCGAAATTTGGAAGACCCTCGATCACCGTCTGCAATCCAGCACAAGATCAAGAATTGCCCAACTTCGACACGAGCTTCACTACGTTTCCATGAAGGACAAAAACATGACTTAATACCTGCTCGACATCAAAACCAAGGTCGATTCCCTCGTTGCCGCAGGCGCACCGCTCAACGTCGAAGACATTATCCATTACACGCTTGACGGTCTTCCTCCAACCTATCAAGCTTTTAAAACGGCTATATGCACCAATCTTTAGCCGTTAAGTCTGGATGACTTGTACACGCTACTCTGTAGCGAAGAGCTGAACCTGGCTCACGAGATCACTCGTGATCTTCATTCCCTTCAAATCGCAAGCAATCCTACAGCTCTCACAGCATCTAGAACTCGTGGTCGTGGGCGATCAAACAGCAATCGCGGCCGTAACCAGTCTCAATCAAGAAACCAACAGACTCAAAATAATACTGGACGCAGAAATCAGACATCAAGAAATCCAGTTACATGCCAAATCTGCGGGAAATTTGGGCATTCTGCAGTCAAATGTTGGTATCGACACGATGATCAATACAACTCTGAACCATCAAATACCGCTCTACTCAGCTCTCACAACAACAATCCTCCAACTGAATGGTTCCTCGACAGTGGTGCCTCGTCGCATCTTACCGCCGATCAATCTCAACTGCAATCATCTCAACCGTATACCGGATCTAGCCAAGTGACGCTGGGTAACGGACAACAAATTCCCATTCACAACACCGGACGCGGTATCCTTCCTACACCGCAAGGTAAAATAATTCTTTCCAATCTTCATCTTGTTCCTAATCTATCTTTTAATCTACTATTTGTTTATCAACTAACCACCGATAACAACTGCATCATTACGTTCTCTTCATCCGGCTATGAAATTAAGGATCCAAGGACCAAGCATCTACTACTCCGGGGTCCATGTATTAATGGCCTCTATCCTATTCATGCTGCACCCGTCCAGAAACTACAACAGCATAAACTGACGGCGGAGGGGAATTTACCGGACATAAATTTCAAGCTCTACTCAAACACATTGGTATCATACACTAATTTACTTGTCCTTACACCCCACCCCAAAACGGCGTTGCCGAACGCAAGCACCGTCATCTCACCGAAATTACACGGGCTCTCTTCATTCAAGCTCACCTTCCTCAATATCTCTGGGTCGACACTTTGCTCACAGCCGTTCACTTTATCAATAGGTTACCATCTCCAAACACTTTCAACAAATCTCCTTACGAATTACTTTACAAACATCCACCTATCTACAACCATCTCAAAGTCTTCGGATGTCTTTTCTATCCTTGGCTCAAACCCTACGTTAACAATAAACTCTCACCCTTGTCCTCTCCGTGTGTGTTTATCGGGTATGCTGTTCACCAAAAAGGATACCGTTGTCTAGATATGAAAACTAATAAAATTTATGTTTCTAGACACGTGGTCTTTAACGAGGCTGTTTTCCCGTTTCAGAATATTAGCCAAAATAATCACTCTATGAACAAGCCTCTACCCAACATACCACCCCTGCTTCTTATTCCCACCTCTGGGCTACCTGGACACCTAAACAACTCTCTTCAATCCACGCATTCTCCTCAATCTTCTTACACTCAACCACATCAGTCAGTTACTACTCATTCTGATTCGCAGCCTTTACAGACCTATGTCTCCAATCCCTCATCCACGGAACAGATTATTTCCACTCAGCCCCCTGCACAGCTGCCACAACAAACCGGTCATACCATGCTGACCCGACTTAAGACCGGACACAGTAAACCAAAGAAACTCTTTGATCTATCACACATCATTCAATCACTTGAACCAACCAC
Source organism: Dendrobium catenatum (assembly GCF_001605985.2). NCBI lineage: Eukaryota > Viridiplantae > Streptophyta > Magnoliopsida > Asparagales > Orchidaceae > Dendrobium > Dendrobium catenatum. The sequence goes on along the minus strand of NW_021319315.1, from coordinate 6,790,099 downwards.
AGAACCACATATGCACAGGCTGCTAAATCGGAGAACTGGAGGCTTGCTATGTCCAGGGAATTTCAGGCTTTACAGGAATAAGGAACGTGGGAGCTGGTTCCGCCTTCCCCACAACAAAATGTATTAGGTTGCAAATGGACCTTTCGTATCAAATTAAATTCTGACGGCACGGTCTCTCACTACAAAGCTCGACTTGTGGCTCAGGGATTCAATCAAGAACATGGCATTGACTACACCGAGACATTCAGCCCCGTCGCAAAAACACCCACGGTACGTGTCTTCATTCTTATTGCTCTTCATTACAATTGGAATATCCACCAACTTGATATCTCTAACGCGTTTTTACATGGTGATCTCACTGACACGGTCTACATGAAACAACCCCCCGGCTTTCAAGATACACTCCAACCCAACCACGTCTGTCGCTTAAAGAAAGCTCTCTACGACCTGAAACAGTCACCGCGCGAATGGTATGCCACCCTGTCCTCTCATCTTATACATTTCGGTTTTAAACTCAGCTCTTCTGATCCTTCGCTCTTAACTTACCAAAATGGCTCCAACCGGATGTACATACTCATCTACGTGGACGATATTCTTCTCACCGGAAACTCGTCGTCGGACATCAACCGGCTACTCAAAAATCTGCATTCTCGGTTTCAAATGAGGGAACTCGGAGCTCTCTCTCAATTTCTGGGAATCCAATCAATATCTACTACAACCGGCGTACTCCTGCACCAAAAACTCTACGCCCAGCGCATTCTTGAACGTGCTGGCATGCAAAGTGCTAAACCCGTTCCATCTTCAAGCTGCTGCAAGACAATTCTCACCTCAAAATCTCACGAACCTTACGAGAACCCACAGCTCTACCGTCACTTACTTGGCTCATTGCAATACCTTACACTCACTAGACCTGACATTCAATTTGCCGTTCATTCTTTAAGCCAACACATGCATCATCCTTTACACCAGCACTTTGAAGGGCTTAAAAGACTGCTCCGCTACATTTCCGGCACTCTTCAACTCGGCTTACCTCTCGACCGAGGACCACTTCAACTCAAAGGCTTCTCGGATGCAGATTGGGCAAACAATACCGATGATCGAAAATCAATATCAGGTTATTGCAACTATCTTGGAAACTCCCTTATCTCTTGGCAAGTGAAAAAGCAAACTACCGTCGCAAGATCTTCCACCGAAGCAGAATACAGATCTTTAGCAGCCGAAGCTGTCGAAGTCATCTGGCTCAGGTGATTATTAGAAGACTTTCATACACCTCAAACTACTCCTACAATCATTTACTGCGACAACACATATGCAATCGCCCTCGCCAACAATCCAATCTATCATGCCAGAACCAAACACATCGATGTTGATTGTCACTTCATTCGAGACAGCATTCATGCAAAACATGTTACTGTTCACCACATTTGCACCGACGATCAAACTGCTGACATCTTTACCAAGCCACTTCCTATCAACCGGTTTAAAACCATCATCACCAAACTAACGGCGTCTTTACCGCATTAGTTTGAAGGGGGATGTAAGCAAGTACAGTTCTTGTAGCCGTTACAAGAGTTACACGTCAGCATTAACTCTAAATGTATCTATATAATACTCCTCTGTAAAAGTTCTGAGTAATAAGATAATCTTTTCCTTTTCACTCTGTCAGCCGTTTTCCCTTTCTCTGGATATCATCACATATAGTTCCAGATTTTATTTTTTTAATTTTCAAACTTGATTTTGCCTCGAGATTTGTGCCCGATCAAGATAATTTTTTTATGATATATTAATACCCTTAATGTTCATTTGATCCTCCAATTAATGTTACGAACCTCCCAAATAGGTGTCGGGTGCTCGATTTGAACTCATGTGGGTTCATATTTGACTAATTTTGATGTTATTGGGTTCGTCTCCTTGAGATGTTCAATTCCACTATAAGCTTGCTGAAATTGGCATTTGGATGGCCCCAAATTCTATTTTAGAAGATTTTGATTCATATTTGTATCGATATTCGTGTCCAACTAAGATAATTTTTTTATGATACATATATATATATATATAACCTAAGCCTTTTATTTCAAATTAGTTTGAATGTTAATTATTATTAACAACCTAATTCAGTGTCCAATGTAACCGGGTTTATTCCTGACTTATTCGACAATTGTTTTTGACGTTAAAGAGAACACAAAAATTAAAACTCTGATGAAATTCTCATGGCGATTAAATTTATGAACATAGAGATGTGGAGAATGGAGTCGTACAGTCAAAATTTAACGTATTTGTAAGAAACAATCTTTGATGTTTTCAAGGCCACAAAGAGCTGTTCATTTCGTATTTATTAGTGTCTTATTAATTTTTTTTCTTGCTTACGTTGAGAGCTTGATCGACCATGCATATATTCATCTTTTTATTTTTTTTATAATTTTTGCAGGCTAAAAAAATTTGTGGAATTAGAATATGAGAGCTCTATATTTTAATTTTACATGAAAGTTAACACACAAATATATAAATAAAAAAAAATACCAATAACACTAAAACTTTAATGCTGAAAAATAAAAAAAGAGAAAAATTATAGAGCCCTATTCAACTGAAATGATTACATAATTCGAGCATTGATTACAAAGGTTTACAATTGATTTAGGCCAGGTTTCGTTTGGGACGGCTTTCTAAATTTGTGGAATTAGAATATGAGAGCTCTATATTTTAATTTTACATGAAAGTTAACACACAAATATATAAATAAAAAAAAATACCAATAACACTAAAACTTTAATGCTGAAAAATAAAAAAAGAGAAAAATTATAGAGTCCTATTCAACTGAAATGATTACACAATTTGAGCATTGATTACAAAGGTTTACAGTTGTTTTATTTTGTTTTAATTCGCAGTTTATTTATCATGTAGTCAATATGGGATGACATGCATTCGAACGATTTCGTTAAGTGACAATTGTCCTATGATGTTGGTTAGGTGATGGAGTTGGTCCAATAATGATGATTGGGCAGCGGTGGTCGGGCGACAGGCGACAGCATGTAACGCTCCCGGATCTAAAGTGTAAGATTTTTTTTTTCTCTCTTGTCATTATCTTCTCATTTAACAATCAATTATTAATCATTTAAAATCAAATAAATTTAACATCCCTAGCTGAATAATTGCATTATATGAAATAAATAAACAACAAAAATTTTACTCTTTCCAGGGTTCAAAATAATATATACAAGACCTTTCATAGACTAAAATATATATATATGTAATCCAGATGAACTAAAAGAACCAAACTAGCAATCCTAAAAAGAAACTATGCATGCTATCTAATGCCTCCTGCCATTGGGTCCTTACCATTTCCTGTAAACATGTAAAAATCATATAATGAACATAAAAACCCAACAAATAATTAAATTCTTACAACTGAAATTAATGCAAGGCAAAAGAGGAACAATATACTTTAAATTATATAAATAAATCTATGAATCAATATATGCTATTTGTATCGGTCACATGTATCAATCAACCATTATGTCTTTATCATACAACATGTTTCATTCAGTTATATCATTCAATCATTCTTGTTAGTCTATCAATTATACAATTATACAGTAATGTCAGTATTTCTATTTAGTAACAATAAACAGTAAAAGAAATCAATATTCATAAGGTTAATAAAAAATAGCCAATATAATTATTAGTAATTATTATTCTATAAGATATTCACATGATGATATATTTTATCTTGTTCTTGCACTTATAACTCACAATCAGTGTACTCTTTATAGCTCTCCTTAAATAACGTGAATCAATTAACATGACTCTTTATAACTCTCAATTAATCTCCAACTTCTTATGAGTACTCCCATCATTGAATCTTGATATTATCGCATGGGGTTATCATTGGGTATATCATTTTCTATAATAGCAATATAAGTACAATACATCCTTTCAGTTAGATCACATTACCAAAAATATAGGGATATTGCAACACATGGATTTTAATATTATCATATCAAATCACCGCACATTAGTTTCAACTCATTTTCAATATGCCTTTTTTTTTTACTCACTACAGGAAAAGAAGTCAATATCGGCGGACTAAATCCGCTGGTAAGAACAGAAATGCGCTGGAAATTATTGGTTTACGGCGAATTTTCGGTGCAAAATCCTCTGCCGGTAAATCACGCGTCGGAAATTTTAACAGGCGTATTATTTTCGCCGGAAATATTTTCCGGCGGAATATTTTGTAAATTTTGACGTCTGATTGTTTTCGTCTTCCGTCAGCTGTTACGCTGGAAATACCGGCTGATATTTCGTCGTAGATAAGACGATGGTTTTGTAACTGCCGGATATGACCATCGAAATAACTGCCAGCAGTTCCGTCAGATATTACGCCGAAACAGACGTATCGTCTTACCGATAGAATTTTCGGCGGAATATCCGCCGGAAACCTGAAGCATAAAGAAAAAAAAACTTCATTTCTTTAAAAAGTGATTTCCACCAAAAAAAAAAATCTGCGTAAAAGAACACATAAACAACACAATATACATTTATACATCAAATTCTGATCAAGAACTTCACCAATTACGTACTTAATTAAACATGTCCAAATAACAAATAACTAAACATGTATACAATAAACAGAAACAAGATGTTCAAACAACACATATATAAACATGACAAAAAAACAAGTTACCTACATATATATATATTAAAAGAAGTGTAAATAAATCAGTTTCAAAATTTTATACAGCTCTTCAATGGTAGGCAAGGTAACTATCTACTAAGTAGAATTTTTAATATTTCAGAATATTATTAGATTATCAGGGATTGTTCAGAATGTTATTTTGAATCTTTAATTGTACTTCAAATTTAGTTTTTAGAACCATAATTATTTTCTAATTTATCATAAACCCTATATTTTCTAATCTAATCTATCTTGTGAAAAATTTTTAAAAAATACCTAAATGTCCAAAACTTTCGTATCTTTAACATGCTAAAAGTTATTCGGTAAAATTTTTATAGATATAAAGTTATCCCAATTGATTCCTAACATAATTATTAATTAAATTATAAAATTCTCAAAATTATTGTATTTTTTAAAACGGAGATAGGCATAATATAACATATCTTGAGCTCGATAACTTTGGAAACTTGACTGCTAACAAAAAATAGATCGAAATTGCCCAAACCATAGCTTTTTCTCTTTAGAGATCTCCTCTCTCTCTCTAGGTCAAAATGAGAAAATTGATTTTGGAAAAGTGGAAATGAATACTTTAATATTGAAATAGGATTTGACAGCGCGATGCCAAAACCTACATGCTCCTCTTATAGGAGCACTTCGCCGCAGCACCTAAATTATTTTGGCCAAAAATAGAGAGCTCAAAGTTGTGGCGTCGCCAAACCCAGCACAATGACACCTCAGGAGATAATTTTTAGATTTTTAAATCATGAACATAGATCTCTGGGACCCACTTAAGACCATATTCAGACACCCATATGCACACAAAATATTATGAGACACATGCAAAGGGTTCAATAAAAAAAATTATGGAGTTACATTTATCAGGTTGGGTCAAAATAGTTGTAATTGTGCACATATTTGATAGGTGTTACAGGATTATAATCAGACTATAGTAATTAAGGGAACATAGGTTAATTATATAACCGAACGATATTAGTTTATAGACCGTAGTTAAACGACGGTGGTCCGGAGATCTTAATTTAGCGATATATAGTTGTTGATAGATCATAATTGAGAGATGATAATTAAAGGATTGTAGCCAATTGAAGGTATTAGGGGGACCAAGGTGGTAGTTGGAGGGTGGATGTCCAAAGATGACGGTCAAATGATAATAGTTTGACGATAGTGGTTGGATGATTGTGGTTGGATGATTGTGGTTGATGATAGTGGTTAGAAGACAATGGTCCAAAGGCAAAGGCCAGACTATAGTAATTGGAGGACAACCAAATGGTGGTAGTTTGATGATGGTAGTTGTATGGCAATTGTAGGACAAATTCGTCTGATAATGGTTGTCGGATTATGTTGACCATATATAATTAGTTGGTGGAGGTAATCCAACATTGGAGCTATCTTTAATCTCAAATTAAGGTCCAAGCTCTAATCTCTCCTTGTAATTTAGGTAAAAAATGACGATCTATTTATAAATTTTGAGAGTTACATTATGTACAAATAAACTTAAAATTCATATCTTATTGAATAGTTCGTATTAATCTTTTCAATCATGAACTATTATTTCAACTTTTAAGTGCCTTGATATTATAGCAATTAAACGATCTTAAGCTCATTTAATTCATCTCATTGAATAGTCTCTATATTTAATTATAAATATGTAACATTTAAATATCATTTAAATCTCAAATTATTACCTAAAGTTATGTATTATTAGATCTAAATTTATTTGAATTCATATTATATCACTTTTGATATCTCTGTATTTATCTTATTAAGATGTTCACTTTTATCATAAATTTATTGAAATCTAAATTTTAATAACTTCAAATATCATATTAATAATTTTAAAAATATATAAAAATTTATATTTTATCCAATAAATTTTTAGCTGAAGCAACAATATTAAATTTAAAAAAACCCGGTCTCATGCGTTATTTTAAGTCATCATACATGAAGACAAAAAAATTGACTATAAGATGCAGGTCTTTTTCGTGTCAGACGGGGCAATAGACATGCCAATTTCTCCCCATGACACGTCATCTTTAGATGATTACCTTTATTAATTTGAAATTAGTGCAGCTCACCTATAATTAACGAAGGCTAATTACCTTGAAAGCTAAATGTAAACCAAGCTGGAGCTTTCAGAGCAAATTGTTTAATTGTCATTGTGAAAATTTAGAAATTACATAATATTACAACATCATTACTGTGACGTTTTAATTTTTTTAAAATTTTAATCAGATTTGATATTTTTAAAAAAACTTTTTGACCGTTGAAGGCGGCTCCTGATATAAATCTTCACAGTTAAGCGCAGTTTTGGCTTTAAAACGTGTTCAGACTTCAAATTTCAAAGAAGAAGTGACAAATTCTAATTTTCATTCAATTAAATAGTTTTATGATTGAAGTTCTACCTCAAGACAATTTATGTACGATCTTCTGATATAGTTAAAAGTAATTATGATAAATTTGGATAAACTAGCTGATAAATATATTGAGAGATCATTTTAATGACCCCTTTCAAATGCTTATTTTATTTATATTTTAATATTAAATAAAAATATATATTTGATGCTTATTTTTCTCTTTAAAGTATGTTGCGGATGATTTGGTTTGGGACAAATTTTTTACTGTTTTATTTTTTTCAGCTCGTAATCATAATTTTTATTTGATTACTCCTTTTAAAAACAATTTGTACAAGAAAATTGCTTTCTACAATAGCTTAACAAGTTGTTTTCTCTATAATTTTACCAAACAATAAGAAAGACATCTCAAATGAAGCTAATATGTTGATGAATAGATTTTGGGTGGTGGATGTAGGGGTGTAAACTTCGGGTTTTGGGTCGGATTCGGGTCGAACCCAAGAC
>NW_021319315.1:6650322-6781072 GCF_001605985.2 Dendrobium catenatum | reverse complement strand
TATATATATATATATATAACTTTTCATAAATTAGATGTGTCAATTCGGGTCAACGGGTCGTGTTCGGGTTGAATCCAAAACTAATCCGGCACTATTCGAGTCAACCCGAATCGACATGTTTTTAAAAACGGGTCAGGTTTCTGGACTCGAACCCGAGCCGATTCGGGTCAACCCGACCCGACACGAATGACCCAAAGTTGACCTAAAATTGCTAGTTTTAGGGTAAAAAATCGGGTCAATATTCGATTTTCGGATCAAAATCAGGTCAAAAACGGGTCAATCTTGGATTTCCGGGTCAAATAGGAGTTTTTCTGTCAATTTCGGGTCAATTTCGAATCAATTTCGGATTGTTGGGTCAACCCGAACCCGATCCAATTTTTAAAATGGGTTGATTTCTTGAACCCGAACCCTACCCGTTCCGGGTCCGGGTTGACCCTAATCCGAATTTTTCCGGATCGGATTCGGATCGTGTCAAAAATTGACACCCCTATCATAAATATAGCCTATTAGGAATTTGTGATCCATAAAAAGATATGGGCCTTAACGTAACGTTAGAGTTGGTCCCGATGGGCTGTGGAAGTAGCTATTCTGTTTGGTGATTTGGTCTGTTATTAAATTGTTTTAAGAAAAATTAATGTGATTGCAATATGTATTATTATTTAGAAAATTCAAATGGTGGATTGTTATCTTTAATTAATCATAACTTTGAGCCTGCATTCATCCAATTAACTGGAGCTAGCTAGCAACTCTTCTTCGCATCTTTCCATCTCAGCCGTTGCTTCTAACCAACTTCTCAATATCCACCATCAAGTGTTTCTTAAATGTGATGCATTATGCATTCCTCTATGCCTAAGTTGAGAATATTAGCATTTCTTGTGTATGCTTACCTCTACATTGAGCTGAATCTTGCAGCACTTCATGGTATTAGGGAGCAGCCTTGTTCATAAAATAATTTTATCTTTGATATATCTATGAAAAATTTGGTATGATCGGCACGAATTTTGAAGTAAATTTTGTATTGGAAACTTTTGAAATTAAATTCGGAACTCTATGAATTTCAATTACAGCAAACTTATAGTTCAACTGAACGTCTTAATGAGACGAAACCAACGATATCAAAAGAGGCACAATCCAAGCCTAAATGAGCCTAATTAAAACACTTTAAGCATAATTAGAAACTTCAAACATTAATTTGATGGCCAAATGATATCCAAATTCAACATGTCTATAGTCAAATTTGAGCGGCTCAACTAGTTGAATCCAACGAGCCCAATATCACTCAATTATGATATCATTAAAACACTTAAATGATGAATAAATGATTCATAATCAAAGGAATCAATATAAATTGTATGATGAAGTGTTCTGGATTATGGTTCAAATTACTAAAATATCCATCTCAAAAGTTCTATAAATAGAGTAATTCTCTACATGAGAGGAGAAAGAAAGGATACAACTCGAGAGCACTCTTACATTTTTTTTGCTATCGCTGTCGACGATCACAATCAGCTTTTGTCAGCACCAACCACCATTGCTGCTGGCGATCAACATCAATAATCGCTGTTATCTTTTAAGATTTAACCTTATCGTTTGGTATAGTTGTTTGCATGTGGACACCTACTTTTTATAATCCCTATTGAGGAAATAAAAATTTGTTATTGGGTGCTAATTGTCCATATGTGAATACTTGATTTATGTAATCTCCATAAGGGGAAAATCATATTTTGAAATGGTCCTCTTTTATCTTAATTTTGAGGAATGAAATATTATTGTATCATCTGATATATATTATCTTTTTTATTTGGGCTAGGCCCATAATTTTTTTTCTTCCAGGGGGGTTTTCATGTAAAAAAATTCAGATTTCACTATTTTTATTTGTGAGTGTTCATTTTTTATATAATGTTGATATGTAAAATATACAATATATTGACTCAATTTCATAGCACATAACAATATTTGGTAGGTAATCATTTTTGTTATTCATAATAATATCTAACTTGTCGGAGAAGTTAATAATAGATTTATTCTTATTAACTTTGTTAGAATTCATAGCAGCAGGTTATAATTGAGATGATTTTTATTTTAGAAAATAAGAAAATTTAAAAATAAGTAAATATTATTTTAAGTGCTTAAAAATACAAGCTCAATTTATTTATAAAATATAAATTAAATGTAAAAAAATAAAAATTTAACCTAAATAGCCTCTAAGAAAAATAAAATTGTAATTACCCTTAGCAGAAAAAAAATAAAAATAAAAAATAACATTTCGGCTTATGTGGCGGCGTTATTTGTAAAATAATAGATGGGACGTAACAAAGCCATAATCTCCTCCTTTTCAACCTTCTTCCGAATTCCGGTTATGGCGGCAAGAAAACGGGGGGAACAAAATGAATTTTTAGTTCATTTAATTTGAGAGGGAGAGAGAAAAAGCCTAATGCACGGACGAAGGAGCTCGCTTCTATCTTTCATCTCCTGCTTCCACCCTCCCGCTCTTCTTAAGAATAGCTTCAAATCGAAGGGAAGATTTTAATGCGCTTGGAGAAGAAGGCATTATAAAATAGCCAGAGATACTGCATTCTCGAACCTTGAGGAGGAAGGCAGGTCTTGTTGTTTCTTATCGGAATCCGAACTGGTTTAGGGCTGCGAATTAAGGAATCTTTTCTCAGATTTTGAATGCTGATACACGTTTGTCATTTGCTCTGGTTGGGAATGAGGTGAGGTTGATAGGTGGAACTGTTTTCCGTTTTTTTTTTTTTTTTTGGTTTTTTATTTGCATGAATTTGGTTGTGTTGCAGATTGCAGCAGTGAGCAGTTGGGAATCTGGGAGCGGAGATGGGCGAGAAGCAGCGGTTCCAGCTGGGTACTGTAGGTGCGCTGTCGCTGTCGGTGGTCTCCTCGGTGTCAATCGTGATCTGCAACAAGGCACTCATCAGTGCCCTCGGTTTTACATTTGGTGAGAGATCTGGATCGAAATATTTGGCTTAAATCTCTAATGTTGATGATGATTATCTAGCCTTATTCCCCTAATAATGACTTAGACATTTATTGAAAAAGAAGTAAAACGAGGGGAGTAATGAAGATCTAACATTGATACTCTCAAAGATATTGTTTAACATTTGACATTGCGTGAAATAAGCAAAACCTTATGATTTACATCTAGCCTTAACTTTTGAAGTTATATCCTTATCAATATCTTTTTATTTTTAAATAATAGAACTAAGATAATAAAATCTATCAGACCTTTGATCATCTTATGTTTTATTTGATTGATGCTTGCTTATTATATACTCCATATTTGTTTTACTAATTCTACTTCAATCTATGTTTTAAATATTTTCATTATTCTATTTTTTTGCATTTGTTTCAATGGGTGTCTCACAAATTAGAACTATATTATCTATAAAAAGCATGCAATGACACTGCATTTTGAATATCCTTTGTAACAATCTCTATAAAAAAAAAAAAGAAGTTATGGACTCAATGTTGATCATTGATGAAATTGAGAACGATGGGTGATTTCATAGCTACTTCCAGTACTAGTTAATGAGCCATCATACATATCTTTAATAACATCAACTTAACCTAGATTCACATATTTCTACCTTCATACTCACCACATTATTCTTATCATTCTTGATCATAGGTTTTCTCAAGACCATACACCATAGCAAATCATATGAAAAACTTTTTGTTTCCTCTATATAATTTTCTAATGTACATGTAGTCGACCCCACGTAGCGGGATAAAGACTTTATGTTATTGTTGTATGTAACTTTCTCTTAAATTTATTAACAAAAAAATAATTTCAAATAGAACTTCCTAGCATGAAACTAAATTTGATAGTTGATGTAATTTTGCTAATCTTATATTCTATTTCTTTCTCTCATAGCTTCATTGCATGATGTTTAAGTTTGATTCTTTTATAATTATCATAATCTAGAGCATCTTTGCTTCTAAATATTTGTATCAAAATATTTCATCTCTAATCATTTGATATATTCTTAATATATTTGAAAAATTCTATTAAATAGTTTATTTTTAACTAAATGATGGGACTCTTAGCATGCACTAATAAATAAGTTGAAGCGTAAATCATACATAGTCTGAATGGCACATAAGTGTGCGTGCTGATTAAGTAATAAAGTGTAGAGTGTCGATCCAACAAGAAAAATATACTATCCTATGTTCGCCCTAATACTGTCTAATTGAGTTTCAAAATTTATCCTACCAAATTCAATTAAAAGTAGTTTCTAAATTTTAACTACTGCAAATGCTAAAGAGAAATATTCAAAAATTTTAAAGCATCTAAACTTATGATGGCAATAAATGTAATGTTTTTCTAAGTTGACTTTCATAATATTTATTGTGAATCAGAGCACATGCACTCTTAGATCTTTGTTGAGCTTGTAAGAATTAAAAAAAAGCTAAATTCTTTGCATCGTATAATACTTTCTTAGACTTCTTATGGACCTTCTATATCTTTTCCAATTTTTTTAGCTTTTATATTTAAACCAATTTTTTTATTAAAAAGCTTTGTATTTTTTATATTTTTTTGAAATATTTTGATTCCATCACCAACTATTTTTACTATTAGGAGCTTTTTCTTTTGATTATCCAAGCATATAGTTTATAATATTATTAATATTATTTCCTATTTTTTTTCCACGTAATATTAACTTTTTCATAACTTAAGAAAATCTTATTCTAATATCCTCATCCATTTAAATTATGGATAACATTAAAGACTAATATAAACTGGTAGATAAGGCATATCTTTAGCATAATACTTAAAATAAGAAAGCAAAAACACTTACAGCTGAATTTAAGAGAATATTCTCTTGGATTTGTCCTTCTTTTGATTATCCAAGCATATAGTTTATAATATTATTAATATTATTTCCTATTTTTTTTCCACGTAATATTAACTTTTTCATAACTTAAGAAAATCTTATTCTAAATATCCTCATCCATTTAAATTATAGATAACATTAAAGACTAATATAAACTGATAGATAAGGCATATCTTTAGCATAATACTTAAAATAAGAAAGCAAAAACACTTACAGCTGAATTTAAGAGAATATTCTCTTGGATTTGTCCTTAAAAGTTGGACAACCACGATGGTTAATGAAGAAGATTTTGTGGAGTGAATTTTGAAGAGTTTCTTGAATTCTCTCCACTTGATTTCTCTTTCATCTCTCCTTGGCCACTCTTATTATCAATTTTTTTCAATGAAGTCCCTCCTAAGTTTATATTTGCAAATTTGCCCTCCTAAAAATATATAATTGCAAATTCACCATTTTATGTTAAGCTTGTAAATTTATTTTTTCAGGACCTTTTGGATTGCATTTGGGCCTGAAGTTTTAATTTTATGCATTTTCTTAAAAATTAACTCTCATTTTTTTTTTGTGATGTATAGTAATTTAATTAATTATCAACGACTAAAAATTTGTGTGCTATTTTGAGAAATATACAAATGGTGAGAAACATAAATTATATAGTTTTTTTAATAAGATTAAGCATAATTAAAAGTGTAAATTTATAATCAAATATGGAGCGCATGTAAGTAATTCAAAATATTATTTATGATTTGAGGTTTGAGCACTGCAACACTCCAAACTGACGTTGCAACGTTGCGAGGTGGACTGAACATTGTTTCTTTCTCATTTTTCTTAAGGGTGGTCCCTTGGTGTTATTAACTCATCTTTTTCTCTTGTTTTGAGTGAGAATGGAGTAGGATAGTGGAGAAGCAAGGAGAGAGTGAGACAGAAGAGAGATATATACTTATTCCTCCTAATTTTCATAGATTTTTCGGTGTGTCATGGCTCTGTGGTTTTTTACCGATTTTGAATTTTTTCACGTTAAATCCTAGTATCTTTTACTTTTGCTGCATTCTATTTTCTTATTTGTTTCATGACATGTTTTACTTCCATTTCCAACAAAATGCATTTAAGTATGCTAAAATTTTAAATTTGTAATCAAATGTTAATCAACAGTCTCATAAAGCATTTGCATATTTGGGTTATTTCTCTTATGCTTTGTGTTCACTACTTTAAACAACTCATCTTATAATCTCTAGATTTGATTTATGATAAACTTTTATAAGTGAGTATTGCTATTGCATAACCTCTTAGTTCATTTGTTAGTAGTGCCTTGGTTGAAATGGATGTTACTATTCCTCTAAAAGAGGAGACTTGGATTTGTTCCTCTTTAAGCGGTTATCAGTAGAAGCTTGAATTTGAAGGCATATCTTCTTATTATTCTTCTCACCAAATTGTCATAACTACTCGTAATGTTTTAAGGCTCGCATATAATTGAGGAAATCAACTATTGTTAATCTTAACCTCAGCGAAAGAGGGAACATAAAAATGATCAAAATCTATCTACAATGTGGTGGTCAAAGTTCCTTCCACTTCATATCTCGTTTGTACATGATATTCAGAACCAATTTTAGACATGGTCTTGTAATTAGAGCATTCCCTTGTTGTCCTAGGTCACAAGGATTTGGTTGACACCTTATTTGCATGCAAGTATATTTATCAAATTCCAACAAATATTTTAGCCTTTCATGATTTTTTTGTTTTTGATGAGTCATATTTTGAACGATATAATAATTTTGATAGTTGTATCCTGAGCATCAAAGCATGAGTAGATAGAAGGTTCCAAATCTTATTTGTTAAGCGGGTTGAAATATGGAAGAAGTATGGGTATACTCACCAAAATTTGTCGGGTTATAAGCAAGGCACAATAAACTAGGGTTTTGGGGGTTCCTTCATCCATAGGATACATACTTTCTTATATATTCTTATGTTGTTTTTGCTTTGTAATTTGATTTCCACTTTATCTATTGATAATTTCTTGTGATTACTTCATTTTGTACGCATTTAATTGTTTGTTTATAAAATATGTTTTTTCAAAAAGAAAGTTTAAGGCTATATTTTAGTAGAGCTCACTCGCATTTTATGGAAACTAGAATGAAATTAGGGTTTTGGTAGGTTTAACGTTGGTTAACTTAGGTTTGAATAGTAGCTTTTTACTAGATTACTTGCAAATTGCCTATAGAGTTTCTAGGTGATATACAATTTTCAGGTCATATTTTTCTGTGATTATACTAACAAATAAGGGAAGTAAACACTTTTGGAGAGCAAGAATAACCATTCTTGAAAGATGACCAACCTCCAGTTAAAAGATGTAATCCTGCCCAGGAGGAAATCAAATATTTGCAGTAGTCTTTTCCATTCCACTGATCTTCAAGCTTCTTTATTTTTATTCCTTGGAGCACATGTCCCGATAGCAACATGATTGAGATGCCTGAAGGATATTGGTGGCAAAGGCAACGTTTAGCTTGAAGAGAGAGCTTAAGGCGGGGATGGGGGGAAGTTTTTGAAGTTAGCTAAGTAGAGTTATGGGAAGGAAGGGTTAGATATGGAAGGAAGGGGGTTGGGTGCTTGTGGGTCTTAGGGGTGATATTAGGGAATCTTATAGGTTTGAGAAGAGGAGTGGGTGAAGTTTGGAGCAAGGTTTGGTGTTAGTCTGCAAGTTAAAGAGAGGGAAAAGAGGGAAAAATGAGAGGATACGGGAGATGTTAAGTACCTAAGATAAATATGGAATCACCAAACTCCGAAGGGATCACCCACCAAGATTTACCAATGATGTAGAGCAACTAACAAGCTTTCCATACAAAGTTGCATAAGCGAAATAGTAGCATTATTCAATAATCCAGTGGAGGCTGACCTAGCTATATAAGGTAAGTTCTTAGCCAAATTAAAAGCATCTCATGGATGTGTGAAATGTTATTAGTAAGCAAAAAAAAGGTACGTGATTACAAGAAAATAAAGCAAAAAAAAAATCATTCTCCTTATGCCAAAATTTGGCTAGGCAAATATACAAGAAGAGTAATTTTAGTCTTCTATCAATACTCCAGCAGTCTTCCTTCCTCTAGTGAAGTGGCCAGCCATTGTTCTTTTGGAGTTTGTTTTGATTGATTACCATCACATATTCCTTGCCCTGGATGGGGGAGAGGGTGGTTGGCCTAAGGTACTTGCTTCAGAGATTTGCAATGTTATTGACGACCCTACAACTTGATGCAACGCTTTAGATTAAGATCTGGTCACTAGTCTATGGACTATTGTGGTGCCGGTGAAGATGGCTTAGGATACTCGGTGTACCAAACTTAGCACATTTGCAACGAGCAATGAAAATATCTTTTTGCTTTTGTTGGTGGTCATGCACACATATTCAGTACCATTAGAATGAAAGCACACTTTCATTTGCTCCACAAGTTGAAACCCAATTCTCATGCATGTTTGTAATTGTTTATTTCCATTAAAAACATAGGATTTAAGCAGTATTCAAGCGTGTTTTTGTTTCTAGTAAAAACATAAACAAAGGAGAAACAAAATAAAAAATTATTTTAAAAGACCCCTAAACTTCTCTAAATCTTATCAAGTGGCCTTTGTATCTTGATGAACTGATGATGCCTTTATGGATTTATTTACCTTTTACCATTTGCTAGTTTTGTAAAAAGTTTGCTCATATGGATATTCTTTGTTTTAGATGGAACTTAAGTCATCAGCTTATAGTGGTTAATCTCAGCTACACATACTATATTTAATTGCTCTCATATGTGATTTGCAGCCACAACATTGACAAGCTGGCATCTTTTAGCTACATTTTGTTCTCTTCATATGGCTCTATGGATGAAGTTGTTTGAACATAAGCCTTTTGATTCAAGGGCAGTAACGGGATTTGGAATATTGAATGGATGCTCTATTGGTCTATTGAATTTAAGCCTTGGTTTCAACTCGGTTGGATTCTACCAGGTGCTTCATCTTCTTTTGCTTTGTTTAATGAACTTTATTGGAGCATTACCTAAGAGTTGCACTACGTTACTATCTAAATAAGCTTTCTTTTCTGTGCATGTTTTGG
This sequence comes from Dendrobium catenatum, assembly GCF_001605985.2. Taxonomy (NCBI): domain Eukaryota; kingdom Viridiplantae; phylum Streptophyta; class Magnoliopsida; order Asparagales; family Orchidaceae; genus Dendrobium; species Dendrobium catenatum. Next base: position 6,772,144 of record NW_021319315.1, on the reverse strand, counting down.
TTATAAAGCTAAACATAACTAGTTAGTGTTGGCCCTTTTTGGATACAAGTTTGAGATTTATGGTAACTGTAGTCTTATTCTACATTTTCAACATGCCATGCCCAATTGGCACTTAGATTGTAAAGCTCTTCATGTTTTACTGCTATTATTTCTCAAGCTTATTCATTTGTTCTATGTGCTTGTCTTTGCAATCCAGATGACAAAGCTTGCAATTATCCCTTGCACTGTTCTGTTAGAGACTTTCTTCTTCAGAAAGAAGTTCAGGTCTGTCTTCTACACAATGTAAGGCAGATATAGTAGTATGGTGATGATTTGGTTCTGTAGGCATTTGGATTTGTAGTTATTAACCCTGAACATTGCTGATATTACTGCACATTACTGTTAGACATTTGAATGAGAATTTAGTCCTCTTCTTAAATGTATAATCACCCTTGAAAATTCATTTGTATGATTATTACTAATTTTCCGTTAGGTCGTTTATTGATTAATCCATAAAACGTTGTTGCTATTGAATGACCTGCATAACTAGTCTCGATTTTCATATTTTCCTGCTTAATATACTATTTAAATAAATAATTTAATCCCAATTGCTATATAATGGAATTATAATTATCAATGCAATCTATTTCAAAACTTTCAATCCAATAATCCTTCAACTGGGTGCGGTGTCAAATAGTTTTCAGGATTAAAGACGGAGAAATTATTTATAAGAAGATTGGTAGGGTTACAAAAATCTGGATTAGGTAATCCCACTCTCAATCAAAACAACCTCTTAGCTGGTACATACTAGCATTTTTTTGTTTTGAATTATAATGTGTGGCTTATGTCTTGTCTTTGGTGTGTTGTCCTTTCTGTAGTTGTTTGAATAAAAAATTGGCTCTTTGTTATTGGCTTACTGCAGTCGGAGCATCCAATTATCACTAGCCATCCTTCTTCTTGGTGTTGGGATCGCCACTGTGACAGACCTTCAACTCAATATTCTTGGATCTATCTTGTCGCTGCTTGCAATTGTCACGACATGCATCGCCCAAATTGTATCCTGTATTAGTTCTCAATTTTAGCAATTCTGCCTGAAATGAAATTGAATTAAAAACCTAACGTTTAACATATGTGACATAATGAGATTAGAAGATAGTTAAGGCTTTGATTGCCATTTAAAAGTTATTCCTCTTGGTTGCAAGCGCAATGAAAATATTAATTTTTTGTAACCAAGTAAGGGTGGCTTTTGGCTGTTTCTCTTATGCTGTGCCTGAAGTTGCACCTGATGACTAAGACTTCATTTGGGACAGCTTTCTTAATGCTTTCTAAAATAGTGTTTTAGTTAAAAAAATTCTTGAATTAGAATTTTTTGTACTAAAAAGTAGTTTTAGAAAGTAATGAAAAAGCTATCCCAAATGAAGTCTAAATGAGGAAGAAAAATCTTGCTTGGTTCTGGTCTACAAGCTTAACCTACACTTCTCAGATGACCAACACAATTCAGAAGAGGTTTAAAGTCTCATCTACTCAGCTCTTGTATCAATCTTGTCCATATCAGGCAATAACCCTCTTCATAATTGGTCCTTTTCTTGATGGACTTCTAACTAAACAGAATGTTTTTGCATTCAAGTATACACCTGAAGTTTTGGTAAGCTAAACATAATCTCTTTTGCAAACCTGAATTCTTTGAATGATTGAATCCTATTAATGCTCGAAGGGCCACTCAAATTTGATCCTTTTGCAGGTCTTTATTGTAGTATCTTGCCTAATATCTGTCTCTGTGAACTTCAGTACTTTTCTTGTTATTGGAAAAACATCTCCTGTCACATACCAAGTTTTGGGTCACCTCAAAACATGCTTAGTTCTAGCATTTGGCTATGTTTTATTCCGTGATCCATTTAGCTGGAGGAATATATTTGGAATTTCTGTAGCAGTAGTTGGAATGGTCCTGTATTCTTACCATTGTGCAATTGAGAACCAGCAAAAAGCTAGTGAAGTGATTCTCCAGCTATCGCAGGTATACAGAAGCGTCTTTTCCTGCTGTGTTAATTATCTTGCCTGTTTCTATTATTCTCCACTTGCTAACAAACACGGAAACCACAGCACAAATAGCAAGATATGTTACAAAATCTCAACTAGTTGGTGTTGTTTTTATAAATTCTTCTGTATGTCAGATTTTTAGGTCTTGCATGTGTGTTAACTTTGCTTGGATAATCTTTTTTATTTGCTTCTACTCATAGGATGTCTGCTCCTTCTCCTTTGTATTCCTTTCATATGAATTTTTATATCGTTGTTTTAATGGTGTATTTTTTGCTTTCCTTTATATTTGTGTAAATCATCTAAATAAATTTTCTATAGTTTTATTCTTCAATAGAAACATTTTTACAGGGTAGCTATAGAAACAGTAAAAAAGACTCATGGTGTTCGACCAACATTTGCCTATTTCCCTTTGTGATACTCTATTCCAATTAAAATCTGAAAAAAAGAAGAAGAAATGCAGACATGCCTACTGGCAATTAGTTGGTGTTGGGTCAAATAGAATTTTGTAAATCATTATGGCCATGTGAATATTTGTCTTCCTTTTTCCTCTTCAGATGTGTTCTATCTCCCACCTTAGTCTAGCATCTTCTATTGGGAGTACAAATTGAAACAAATAAGATAAAAACAGTGGAGAAAGAATACTAGAATGTACATGAAAAATCTGAAAATGAAAAAAGCCACGGAGCCACACCACACCAAGAAATTTACTATCAAAATAGCGATAAATTATACAAATATTTCAATCTACTTTATCTCGCAGCCCTTCACTCTTATACATTAGAGCATAACCACCATACGGTTATAACACAATGCAAAAATAATGTATAAAAAAAAAAAAGATTTAGTGCGTCCACAACGCCTTGCCATTGTACCAAAAAAAAAAAATTGTGGACTTTGCCCCAGAACCCTCAAGCAAGATGCACATTGCGCTCTTGCGACCCCCCAACAAGCTCCTTATTGAGCTCGACTGATCGACGAAATTGAAATATGAGCCATCAATATAACGCGATTGATTGACGCAATCAAATTCCACAAAAAACTAACATCTTCTACTCAATGGTGTACAAATTCGAATCACCTAAACTTAATTTCTATAACCTTGCTTGCCTTCCATCCAAGGGCATGCTATCAAAAGTATTACTAAAAACTGTAGATAAAGTTCATCTTTATTTTGAATTACATTTTCCAGTTTTCATTTGAGCTCCTTTAGTCTAATCTGGATCTAAAATAACTTGAGGATGGACTAGCTGATAACCAGCTGATAATGCTCATGATTGAAATGTAAAAGAAATTAGAAAAGCATAATACATTAATATATCTGTCTCTAATCATTTTGTTTCTTAAAGGCAAAGTAAAGCTAGCTCGATCTTCTGATTGGTGTCGAAAATGAAGCAAATTTGTCTGTGGATGGTATCACTCAAAACTCTCATTGGAACTCAAACAAAGATCTCCATGCTTGACTTCTTCCCTGTTCATCCAGTTCTAATCAGTACACATTGATGCCAAGTGCATCTTCGGTAAACTTGCTTCAACAATTCTGAAAGGAAGTCAGATACTCATTTTTTCTTTGTTCAGTATATTTTTTTGTGAAATTAAACTCGGTATATTCGATGACTATTGTTCTTGAAATAACATGGCTGATCTCATTTAAATCAGCTTGAGCTTTTTGTCATTTTTAATTACTAAATGTTTAATGTAATTGGAGTTTGGCTGATCTCGACCATTCTTTGTTTAGTAAATAACTAAATATACAAAAAAAAAAAATTTGCTAAGTTCTGTGAAATTTGTTCTCATTCCTTTAAGATTGGCTGTAGTTCTGCAGTTTTTGTAAACGATGCTACTTGGAAGTCTTTATAATAGAAGAAAAAAATTGTTTCCTGGATGTTTAAATATAGAGGATTAAGGTTTCATTTGGGATGACTTTCTTACTGTTTTTTAAAACAGTTTTCTATTATAAAAATTTTAATTTTTTTGCTATAAAATTGCTTTAGTAAGCAGTAAGAAAGTCGTTCCAAATGAAGTCACATTTTTTACTATTTTTTAAATTAGCTTTGTAGTACACAAAAATTTTTTAATTAAAAATTTTGTACTAAAAATTATTTTAAAAAACATTTAAAAAAAAACTGTCTCAAATGAAACCTGAAGCTAAAACTAGAAGAAATTACAGTTTTCTGCCAAGAAACTATCTATGGTGTTCTATTATATTTCCGCAATATGTCTTCTATTAAATTTTTATCTTTCGTTTCCTGATAAAAGAACTATGTGCATTTTTTTTCCATGATAGAGTTGAGCAAGATTTTTAGCTTGGTAGTTGCAAAGCTAAAACAATAAGAAAATTGTTGGGCAAAATTGATTATTGTATAGGGAAATCCAATTTGAAGTTAGAATCTTCATATGAAAAAAAAAAAAACTCTAAAAATGTTAAATGTTTGGGAACTTTTAGAGTTTTGTATTGGGCGTAGATAGATTGATAAATGATAATAATCAACTTACATAAGCCATTTATTCATGCTAATTTTCCTAATCTGAATTACTATTTTTCCTTGGGATTAACATTGTTGTGGAGCTTTTGGTTCGAGTCGATTGGATTCGGGTTGGATAAATTTTGGGTTGAACTCAAACCCGACCCATCAACCTATTTTGAAACCCCTATGTGGGAATACTCTCTAATTTAGGCTTGATTTGGGACGACTTTCATAATGCTTCTTAAAGTAACTTTCTAGTACAAAAATTAAAATTTTTGCACTAGAACGCTGCTTTAAGAAAGCCGTTCAAAACGAAGCCTCAGATTATTATCTTTAGCTTGGAGTGTCGAAATAGGTTAATGGGTCAAGTTTGAACCCGACTCGAATTTGATCTGATTTGAATTCAGTTAACTTGTTAAAAAGGTCAAACCTTTATGTGTTTGGCAAATAAAGCAATGTTCTATGAAACAAGAAACATCATGGCGTAGGTGCAAGCAAAAAAATCGTGCTTATAACTGAGCCACTATGCGATCTCTGCACACATGGAACTTTTATTACGTCCTCTGACCAGATGTAGCTCTACGTTCAGTCAGAGGATTGTTACTCGGTTTTTGCTCGATATTTGGTCGGTATTGCTAGGTATTGTTTGGTAATAACAAGGAATACCGCTCTGTGAAGACCAATACCGAGTAATACCGAGCAATACCGAGTAATCCCAAAAAATACCGAGTTTTTCTTGAAAAAACTCGGTATTTTTTGGGATTACTCGGTATTGCTCGGTATTACTCGGTATTACTCGGTATTTTGTCTTCACATAATGGTATTTCTCGTTATTGTTGGTATTGCTCGATATTTGCTCAGTATTTCTCGTTTTGTGCCTGTGATCTTAGTGCCGGCCGAACGTAGCTCTACGTACGTTCACCGGACCAAATAAAAGTTCGCCCAGCCATGCCTTAATGTAAAATATTGAACATGATGATTTTGAATGCATTGTGTCCCATTCTCAGCAAAGTCGGGATTTGTTTCAAACATATCTTTTAAGGTTTGTCATCCAATAAAACTTTGTTGTTGATTTGGAGACCACTGGAATAAATGTGATTTCAAATAATCTGTGATTGGGGCCATGATTACACTGAAGCCTTTAATAAATTGCATGTATAGATTGGCTAGCTCATGGAAGCTTCAGACGTCAAATAAAGAGTGTGGAGTGGGTCATTATGTGATAGCAGATACCTTGTGGGGGGTCCATATAAACCCCTCCTGCGATATCTTAAATCCAAGGAAATGAACTATGAAGCTTGCAAATTGACATTTTGGAAGATTTAGGAACTATTGGTTGCGACGGAAACATTCCAGGATTTGTGCCAAATGTTCCAAATGCTCACTGATGCAGGTGCTGAAAACTAAAATATCGTCAAATTATACAACACATAATTTTCCAACGTAAAGTTTGAGAATATCGTTCATGAGAGCCTCATGAAGGTGGAAGGTGCATTCCATAGGTTGAGGGGCATGACCTTCCATTCATATATCATTCCCTTAAAAAAAATAAAAAATTGAAATTAAAAAATCATTCCCTTGTCTTGAAAGCCGTCTTCCATTCATCATCGATGTGTATGCGGATCTGATGGTATCCACTCCTCAAATCCAATTTGGAGAAAACAGTGGCTTCGACATGTCGATCTAGCATGTCACTCAGATTAAGGACTTGGAATCGCTACTTTGCTGTATTCTTATTAATTGCTCGACTGTCAATGCAAAGCCTCCACTTCCCACATTTCTTTGAAACAATAAGTGTCCATACTGCACACGGGCCAACACTGTGCTAAATTAGCTATTTATGCAATAGATCATCAACAATTACTTTGTAAGATAGAATGCTCTTTAGGAAACATCTTGCAATGAGGTAAATTTGGTAAGGTGGAATTGGGAAGGAATTCTATTTGATGTTGAATTGATCTTAATGGGGGTAGTGTCATGGAAAGTCTTGTGGCACAACATCAACAAACTGAGCAAGTCTTGAATTTCCATGGAATGAGTCAGGAACGGCGGACTAGCACCCGAGTCACTTGCTTCCAACACTCACATTTGGGTGGAGGTAAGCTTTAATTGTAGTAAAGCCTATCCCAAGATAATGCACGCTTCGAGATTAGGGACGCTAGTTCTATGTGTGTTCTCCGTGGAATTGGGTAGGAGACAAATCCTCTTATTTTCCACTCAAATGAGTATACATTTACCCTACAGTCATAAATTGCCCGCTGTCGTATTGCCACGGCCTCACCAGTATGAGATGACACACATCCATCTCAAGAACGTCGAAAAGAACTTCACACATGTAGTGCTTTCATATGAAAAATGTAACACAACACATTTAAGAGATACCAACCTCAATCTCCTTCTTGACCCAACTGATCTTATAAGGTTGTGTAATTTTTATAGTTTTGAGTTGTAGAGCAATAATTGTCAAATAGAAAATTATGTTCTAGGTGTTAATTGAACTTCGAATAATTTTAAACAGTCTTCAGTTAGAGTTAGAATGTAATGATAAAAAAGGTGTAATGCTCGAAAATTTCCACTTTCAAAAGATTAATTAAATTCGATTCTGCATTTCGAATGAGAAGTTGAGGCATAGCTACCGAAATTCGGAGTTAGGGCTAAAACCGGATTGCTTCGTCCTCGATTTTGATGCAACTTTGCGGCGACCATAAGGATAATCAAAAAAGAAAGTTCATCCATACAAATCTGAATTCATTTTTGCAGGTTTGAAGCAGAGCGTTACAATCTGTCTGTGCGATTCGCGCGGTGACCTGTCCGCGAATGTTAACCATGGCAGTAGCCGCGAAGATAGACATCAATACTACTAGTTATTACAGAAAAGATCCGCCCTTTTTTGTCTCCCTCCCCGCCCTGTGTCCCAAATTCTCGGAACGGCAAAAAGAGAATTCATTTATTTCTGTTGCGAAGAGTTTTAGCAAGAAGAACGGAAGAAGGAAGCTAAACATCTCTTGGAAGGGAGGTGATGTGTTGGATCGATCTCCATCTCTTCACTTCTCAGCTCTTCCATTCATCAAGAAGCCCCAGCTTTCGCTGCTTCTTCTTGATTCTTAGTCTAATCGTCCGAGCTATGATTTGGATCGTCCGAAATGAGATTTTGCTTTTAGACCTTAGGTTTCCGCGCGTGCAACCATGAAGGAGGGTTCCCAGCGGCCACCTGAAGGCGTCGACTTTGTCCCAGCTGGATATACTTCACCGGAGTCGCATCCACCGAACCCTAATCCATCGGTGATCGAGGCCAGTGTTTGGTGGCAGGCTGAGCAGGCTGCACTGGGGATTATACGGCGTATACATCCTACGTTGGCATCGGAACTGAGGAGGAACAGTGTTGTGAAGCACTTGCATAAGTTGATCGGTATTGACGTGGGTTTTCCTTCGTATCTCGGTCTTGCACTATTTTGGTATCAAGTTTCCATAACTGATAATTTCTATTGCGTTCTATTGCGTGATTGCACTTTTATATTCCTCTTAGCTTTGCATTATTTGTTGCGACATTTGTCGTTGTTCGTTCTAATTTTAATAGGTAGCATAATTATGTTGGCTGTATGAACTATTAACTTGCAGTATTTTACTATTTTTTCATTACCACAAACTTTTTTAGAATGTAGATATTGTCACGTGTAATCGTTAGTTAAAAAGTTGACAAAAAATAAATTTTAGGAGGTTTTAAAATAGTACTTGTGTTTTTTGTAGGTGCTTTGAATTGCTTGCGGTTGTATTTTGATGAGGTTTCAGTTAATATGGAAGTTGGCATGGTGCAACTTAAAATTGGTCAGCCATAGATGCAAGATAGCTAACTGCTGATAAATCACATGTCTGTTGCAGGAAAAATTATTCTGTGCGGCGTACGGACGCATCTGGAGGCAAATCTGGACGCACCAAGTCACTGGATGCACTGGGCCCCCGGTGATGTGGCGTGTCCGGATTCGCCTCCGGACATGTTGGGACGCCGCACAAAATAATCTCTCCCGTTGTGTGCCTTTAAGCATTTATGGTTGTCCTATTTGTGTTTATAATAGGAGTGTTTGACATTGTATAATGTCTTGATGAGATAAACTGTGTGAACCAATCCATTTTTGACTTGTATAAGAGGCATTGATGAGGTCCCTAAGCTAGTTGATAACTACGAAATTTGAATGATTTTCTTGCTATCTCAATAAGATATTAATTGAAATTACGTTGTCATTCACTTTTAATTCTCTTAAGAAGCTCCTTCGCATGTTCGTTCTACATCAGGCATACCATTCAGTTTTCACCATTTTGACTTCCAATACTAGAAACGATCAGCCTTTTGTGTTCTATTTTTTATAATGAATGGGATAAAGGTTTGATAATGTTGTTGTTGTTGTAATGGACCTCTTTTATTTGGAATTAATGAGAAAAATAGTTCTATTAATGTTATGTTAATTGTTATGAGTTAAAGGCATATAAAATTTCTTAGAATTGATATTTTTATTGTTCTTCTTTCCCCTCCCTTTGGTACTACCCTAATGCTGATTATCTTCTATGTGATTCACGCGGTGAATTGTCCCGTGAATCTTACCATGGCAGTAGCTGCGAAGATAGACATCTAGTTATTATAGAAAAGATCTGCCATATTATAGAATGAAGCTAAACATCTCTTGAAAGGGAGGGGACATGTTGGATCGATCTCCATCTTTTCACTTCTCAGCTCTTCCCTTCATTAAGAAGCCCCAGCTTTGTTGACGAATATTTCGCACCGACTCGACCCCGATCTAGCCCGACTAGGCTCGATCGCGCTCGTTATAAAATATGCAATCCGTTTGAGGATACAAAAATTCTCCAACAAGCTTTGGCTGTTTCTTCTAGATTCCTAGTCTAATCATCTAAGCTATGACTTTTTATGAGCTGAATAAAGTCAGCATGAATGTTCCATAGTTTCAATGTTAGCAAACATGTTTTTTTATAAACTTGTGTTTAACTATCTGAACTAATGGCAATAAATTTGTTTATATGCGAATACAGTTTGAACTCTTTGAGAATGAGTTGGAGAATGGAGATGATGTGAAATGTGGTTCTCATCATGTGATCATGGTAAATCCGTGAGTGGCAAAATAACCATCAAAGATATGGAAGCTGTATATGCACTTATATAAAGGTACAAAGCCAATACCAACGTAGTTACTTTCACATGATAGGGAGAATTTGACTAGAGGGTCATAACTCCTGGACATGCCAATGAAAGATAACTGATAGTTGCATGTAGAATGCTTATTCATAAAATGAAAATAAATAATGATTTTGTGCTTTTGAATTGACTGAACAACACCCCTTCAAATAATTTCCTTTTCAAGGATAGCTTGGCAATTCAAGTTATAAAATTTATTTAATTAAGGTCAACTTGTATGTTTTGGAACCGTAAAATTATTTCCATGATAGAAATAATTATTAATTTAACATGCCAGCTATTTTAAAGAATTGATGAACATCATTCCAAAGTTCAAACAAATTTTAATGAAAAGAATGTTACTTCTCTAATGAGAAAAGAAACAAAATGGTCCTTTGACTCATTATGAAACATCAAAATATTCTCTAACTATATGAAAGGACCATTTTGGTCTCTCAACTCTTTAAATAGGAACCAAAATAATCCCACTATGATAGCTTGTGCAATATTTATTTTTTGTGAGTTAGGGTTGGAAATCGTATTTTTTTGGGATTAGGTGTTTTTAAGTGTAACTTCTATCTAAGTTTAGCTGAATATATGATATGACACATATTTCATGTAAGAAATATTGTAGTGTATATCTTTCTCTGGTCTAAGTGTCTTAAGAATAATATTCTATTTATTTATTTATTCTCAACAAATTCGTCTGCCCTTTTGTACACGTGCACTTAATAAGTTATTCTGGGGAGGAAATGAGCGGACACTCCTTCCCTTTATAATATCAAACGTTCTCTTTGCCATTTGAATGTAAGTCCTAACGTCATATAGTGAATGTTCTATTTTTCCTATGTTTATTTCTATCCTTTCCATATCTCTAATATTTTTATTAATTTCTGTATATTTTTCCTTTTACTAATAACTAAGATTTTAGATATTTCGTACCTAGTTCCTCTTGTAATCGTATTTTTACCCGTACCTGTACTAATCCAATGAGTAAATGGGATGAGGAGCAGTAATGCTAATGTCCATCATTCATGTCTTTAGGAAATGCTCTTTTCAACTTCCTTTATGCTTTCTGTGGACGCTTTTATTTCTATTATGACTTTATCACGTATTGCTTCAAGATTGGTTTCCTTATACCTTGAAATAACTACAGATATTTCCATTTGGATCATTTCCCTTAAGAACATATCTTCCTAATGGAGATATTGATCTGACGTGCATTGGCTTCCCAACTTCTGAGGAGGCTTTGTCTTATGATGTGCTTGCTGTCCTTGAAAGGGAAGAACACAACAAGGATTCTGAGTTTGAATTGAAGAACGTCCGGTACATTAATGCTGAGGTTTGACATTTTGCTTCTGCTATTTAATTATGTGATGAAGCAGAAGTTCTTGAGTCTTGAAGTTACGTTTGTGGTTCTTATCTTCTTTCTTATGAAGCTTTATTTCTCCTCATATTTCTACAGAGTTTGGCGTCCACTTGATAAAAAGCTATCTTTTCCTGAATAGTAATTTTTTTCCCCAACAAAAGACTTTGTTAGAAATTTGGGGTGCTTGAATTTATTAGACTTTTGTGTGGACACTTTCGGCTACACGCTTTAAATAAGATAGTATGAAAAAACCAATGAGATCAGATGATGTATTTGAAGTTCTCTATTGATTCAAGGATGCTTTAATGATGCTTCCCTTATCATTTTAATAGAAATTCTATCCTTCCTCCATTTGGTGAGTACTTGAAATATTTGGCAATGTTGGTCCTCGATGATTTACCTAAACTTTTGTAGGTAAATATGACTAAGCATGTTTAACTTGTGAATGCATTCAATGAAACGCTGAAGCATTAGCACGAAATCTGTGAATTCATGACAAGCTTCTTTTCTATTGATTTGTGGCTTGAGTTTTTATTTTTGTGCTATTTATAGCAAGTTTTAAAAATGCAAAACCGGGGGACAAAGATGATTTATTTTATCGAGGTGAGGTGTGAGCTGATGGATTGAGGCATAAACCTTGAACAAATTAACTTTAGTCATCATGTTAAACTATAAAAATAGACAATAAGAAAAATAAAACTAATCTCAGTATTAAATTCTAATCTCTCTTAATTCTCAAGTGAAACTAACTTTAGTTTAAGGCCTCAATTAAGACTTAAATACAACATTAGGATTAGTCTGGATTGTCCTCTTATTTACTTTCAGCATTTTCTGAAAAATTATTATATGTAATAAGTCTATTGTCCATTGATTTATTTTTCTCATCATTTTCAACATCTTGTCACTATCAATTTCTTCTTATTTCATATATCAATTAACGTTGTATTCAATAGAAATTTAAATGAAGTAACAAATTAATAACACAACCAGCTAATCCACTATAATTCAATTATCTTTCAACTTCTTTAATGCTCCAACTCCATTTTATTTCTCTTTTCAGTTTTCAATCATAGTGAAATAGTGGTTCACTCAAGTCAATATTTTTGTCAATGTTAGCAATGCTCTTTTCATTTTCATTGACAAAAATTTGAGAAAATTTGTTGAATAATTCATTCCATTATCTGTGTACTATTTATACAGTCGTAAGAGATTTTTTTAATATGAAATATGTGAAATTCCAAAATAATAATTATAGAATAATTACAATAGTCCACAAATTGATGAGTTGGTAGAATAATAATTGCAATAATATAAAATATTTATATTAGATATGTTCATCATTTTTATAATCAAACTTTAATTGAGTTTTTAATGATCTTATTCATGAGCTTTGTATTGAACAAGAATCTAACTCTATGTCGAGTTTATTCACAAGTTTTAAATGATGTTGTTCATGTACATAAATGAATCGAACATAGTTGTTCAACTTATTTATTTAAGTATCAAGCATTTTAAAAAATATTCAAGCTTGTTTGCTTAATGGATTAAATGATTAAGAACGAGATTTAATCGAGTCGAGCCACAAATAGCTCTTCGAACACTTGGTTCGTTTGTAACACCATGAAACAATAGTGGAGTCCCAATCTTTTATTAATTAATGACCGGAAGCATTCTTTTTTTATTGAGACAAATAGACAAGTGGCTTCAAAAAATAATGAGAGAAAGGGAAAAGGTTTTAGGGAAAGTAGAAGGAAAAAACTAGTTATAGTTTTAGCCATTCTTTTTTTATCTTCATTTGTTCTTTGCTATGAAAAAACATGCATTTTTTCTATTTTCAATGCTTTAATAATTTAAATTTAAGAATTTATGATGATTTTAAAATATTCAATAGAAGGATAATTAGCTATTTACTAAATTGGAAAAATCTTCTAAATGTGAAGGAATATTGCATTCAAATATTTTTTTTTTGAACATATACATGAATGTCATAAATATTGCATTCAAATATAATTATTGTAATGTTGTATTTTAGAGTGAAAGCCTATTTGCTAAAGATTATTAGTCATAGAGTTAAAATTTGTCCCAAAATTTTGTGCTTCACTGTTGAATGAAATGCAAAAATAAGTTAACAAAGATGAGGTAGGGATCAAAATGGCTCTCCTTAAAGAGATAGCATTACCTATTAGTATATTACTCATTCATGTCTTCTTTCTTTTTATTCTATTTGAGCTGATGATGCTAATATTAGTACACGCTCGTTTATGATGGAAGGATATGAGCTCAAGGAAAGAAAAGATTTTGCATTTAGGGAAGCCATTTAGAGATGTAGACATAGGTAAATCTTGTTTACACTTGATTTATGAGATATGAGATTCAATGCTAGCTAAAGTGAAAGAAGCAATATATAAATATAAAAGAAATAATATATAGCATAAAATAAAGTTAAATGATAAAGATTCAAGTTTTTGGAGTGTTCTTTATACTATTTTGGAGGATAAGTGGAGCAAAAAATGAAATGCCTCTACATTGCATGGCTCATTCGTTAATTCTAGGATAAATTTTGATATATTTTTTATAAATAATTCCCATTTCGTAAAATAGTAATTTATTAATTTTATTTTTTATATTTTTAAATGATATTTAAGTAAAGAATGATTTTTAGAGGATTCTCAACATGTTTCCATATAAAATGATTTAGAAATTTCAAATATGAGAAATGAGTGTTTGAAATATTATCTACTAAATAAGGAGAAGAGATGAATGATGACTAGAGCTTGCTAAATTTTTTGGATATCTAGAGGATTTTGGAGATCAAGAATCTTTGCATGATAGGTGGAGGATGGATCCAAAGGTGCAATGGTTGATTCATGGAGATTCAACACCCCTACTTCAAAGAATTACCATAGAACTTGTTAGCCTAGTTTCCTCCTCGTATTGTGAGAGAAATTAGAGCAGCATTCAACCAATGTGTAGGAATAATATTACAACAAAATGGGTTGAAGATTTAGTTTTATGCCTACAAATCTTCATCTTCTATTAAGAAATACTCCAATTTATATGGAAGATGATAACAAGATTTGTGATATTACATGAGATGGCTTTGAGTCTCTTAACGATATGGAAATTTTAAATATTTTAAATCTATATCTTGACGATCCATAATTGGAAGTACTGTTATTTAATAATGATGATATTGAAGGCCAAAAACACATGATGAAGAATCTAATTTTATTCCTTTTAGTGAATAGTTGACTATTAAATATTGAATCTTGATGTTATGCTATAAAGATTATGTTTATTTTTTTGATATCATAGCCTGACAATTAATTATGGACCATTTAGCTTTATAAAGTTAATGTTAAAACTCAACGACTTATTATTTCTTTATTATTCTTAATATTATGCTTATTTAATTTTTATGTACTATTATTTAAAAATTACAATTTTTTGTTCAAGATGTATCTGTGTCATATATTTTTAATAATTGATGTGTCTCATATTCATATTATTGTGTTCGCTTAATTATTCTCTTAGCAGATTCAATTATAGAGATTGATTTGGTTGATTGAAACTTGCATAGATTGAGATATCTTTTGCTCAAATAGACATAAGTAAACATATAATGACTCAATAATAAGTGGATCTGGCATAGGCTTGATTTGGGCAGGAGTGGTTAGTTTTGAAAAGAATTGTTTGTTGGGATGAGGCTGGGATGAGGCATAAGGAATGACAATGTAAGAAAAAAAAAAACCTTTTGTGAATTACTTCAACAATTATTTTACTGGGTTCTCTATTTTTAGATTCTTTGTTCCCATTGATTGAGTGTTATTCGATTCTCTATTCAATGACCTCTTGGGACTTTGTGTTTGCCAACTCCTTAGGTGGCGTCCTTCTATCTATTTTTGTTAGTGGTTACCTCTGGTGACTTTTAAGGATTTTCTCTTATTTATTTGGCTTTGGCAATTGTAGTGACCAAGTCTTCAATTTTTGTTGTTGTCTCTCTTTCTTGTGCATCTTTCTTTTTAAGGTTGATTATGGGGAATTTTCTTCCTGTTATATGATCATAAATAGGGGTATGAGGCATGTTAAAAAATATTTTAAGTGAAAGACTTGAAGAGTTCTTGGAAAGGTCATCTTTTTGTACAAGGGATATTTTTAGTTTTTTGTGAAAACTTTTTCTTTTTTCCTATGTAATTATATATTTGGGAATCTTTTGCGTGTATTTATTTTAATCAAGTTTGATTCAATGGTGTATATGCTTCCATACACTAGTATATTAAATCATTTTAGCCTTTTATTTCAAATGCAGCCATCTAGCAATTCCCATATTTTCACTGAACTTATTTATTCTGGGGCTACATAGATTCTTCGATACCATCTTAAAAGCTTGCTTATTTTTCTATTTACTGAACCAAATTTGAAACTTTTCTTGTCACCACAACCTTGGTGCGGAGGGCCTTGGTTGAACATTAAATTTCGAATTGCAGGTTAAACTTGTTAAATGCTTAGTTCGGAATATTTCGATAGATATCTCCTTCAATCAGATTGGTGGATTGAGTACACTTTGTTTTTTTGAACAGGTAAGTGTTTGGCTCATAATATATATCTCCTTCAATCAGTTGCTAAACTAAGACTTCAATTTTATAACAGCATCAGGAGTTTACTGCTCATTAATTTTGAGAAAAATATCTATGGAACAGTTTTCCTGCTTTTCTGTTCATAGATTTTACTAAGGAAATGGATTGAAACACGGTTTTTTCTTTAGGTTGATCGCTTTATTGGAAAGGATCATCTGTTTAAGCGCAGCATTTTATTAATTAAAGCTTGGTGTTATCATGAGAGTCACATTCTTGGTTCTCAATATGGCCTACTTTCTACTTATGCTCTCGAAACATTGATCTTGTACATTTTCCATCTCTTCAATTCATCCTTGGATGGTCCTATAGTGGTGAGTTCTCTCTTGGTTTTTAGAAGCATAGCTCAAGATATTCAAATTTGTTGCTTGTTAATGACCTCCGGTAACAGCTATGATTTCTCAGGTGCTATATAGATTTTTGTACTATTACAGCAAATTTGATTGGGAAAAGTACTGCATCAGTCTACGTGGTCCTCTTTCTTTATCGTCTCTTACACAACTATCAGGTGCGTATCATGCCTTTTGCTATTGACCTCAGCCAGTTCTGACATGAGCACCCTGGTGATGCCTCTTGCCTTAGTTTGTGAAATGAGGATCAAATCCCTCCTCCAATTTTCTCCTTTTCATTTTTGATCTCCTTCTCACAGTGGAATCGTCTGATAATTATGGTGGTGACCTATTACTGACTGAGGAGTTTCTCAGAAGTTGTGCAGATTCCTTTTCTGTACCAGTGCGGGGTTCGGAAGCCAATTCCCGACCTTTTACTAGGAAACACTTGAACATTGTAGATCCATTGCGATCAAACAATAATCTTGGGCGCAGTGTTAGTTTAGGTTTGGTTTTCTTCCTTTCCTCTCCTTGGTATTACTTCGTCATCTATTTTTCTTTTTCTGAAGGAATCAGAGTTATAGATTAATGTTCATTTCTACTACGCACAGGTGGCTTCTTCCGAATTCGTAGTGCCTTGGCATATGGTGCTCGGAAGCTTGGACATTTACTACTGCTACCTGCTTCTAGTATTCAAGATGAAATCTACATGTTCTTTAGGAGTACACTGGATAAAAATGGAGGTGGAGAAAGGCCTGATGTGCAGTATTTGTCTTCTAGATTGCGACGCAGTGCATTGGTTGAATCAATGGATGTGGAACTTGCGCAGCCCGTAGAAAAGCTAGAAAAAGAGAATGCAGATGAGTTGAGCTCAGAATCTCCAACTTCGAAGGGGTATAGAGATTTAAACAAGGAGTTGAAAAACGTCAGAATTTCGGACTTGGATGAGTCTGAAGGCATGGTTGCACCGCAAAAAACATTCTCTGATAAGCAGCAAGATAGCACAACTAGTGATGCCAAAGATCCCGTCACTTCAACAACCTCTGTTTTAACAAGCATGACAGAAAGTCTCCCGACTGCATCGTCAACCGAGGAAGAAAGTATTTTGGATGTCAGGCATTCTGATCATGCACCCCACCTGCTTTTCAATCCAGAAAGTCAAATTAGAAAGGATGTAAAGCTTGATCAAGTTAATTCAACAACTTTGGGCCCAACTTTTAATGTTCCTTCAACTATTATTTCAACGCAACCTGATTCCTTTGAGATGGATTCATCATTGAGCAATACTGGCTTGGTTGGCAACATTGGTGAAGATCACCCGTCTGAACGTCTAAACTTAGTAGACTATGGCCCGGAAGGAAATTTAGGAAACCGCATTGATGAGCCTTTTTCTTTACTTGATGAATTGTTAGATCTATCCGGAGATTTTGATACGCACTTGGATAATCTTAATTATGCTGTGTGGTACCAAGAGAAAAAGACGAACACTAAGTTCGTACCGATGTATCAGTCACCCCCATACTCTTACTACGGCCATGGCAAGGATGTATGGACTGATGGCAGTCAGTTTACAGTTCCCTTATCACCCGGGCCGCCGCTCCTTTTTCCGGCTGCCTACTACCCAATGAATCTTCCAGTTATACCCAATATTTATAACATCGATGATGCACGCAGGCGCAAGGGAACTGGCACATTTCTTCCCAAATTGGTATATTTCATTCCTTGGGCTCATTTGAATAACGTCTTTTTTTTCTCAACATGTTATTTGGTATTCTTTTTTTTAGTATTTATTTGTGTCTTATATTTTCTTTTTTCAATTTTATTTTAGTAGAATGTGGATGCCTTTGTTAGTTTTGCTTGTCATGTTTATTTTTTATTTGATCACATATGGTTATTTTATTATATTTTAACTGCCCTCTTCCAATGTGTTTGGAAGCAATTCTAGGCGTTTAATAAACGGTTCTTATATACATTTGCATACCCAAATTTTGGGCGCAAGTTAGTCTGGGCAAATTCAAATGCTTAATTTGCTGGTCTGACATCTAGGGTTTTTAAAACTGGACCGGATCGTACTAGTCGATTTGATCGGTTCAACCGTGAACTAGTCTTAAGGGCGGTCTGGTTTATCCTAAAAATTAGTTTTGTGTCAAATCAGGATGAGCTAGTCAGAACCACTGGTTCCAACCAGCGAACTGGTGAACCGATCATGATTCCCTTGAACTGATTGATTTAATTTCTAAAATTTGAAATAATTAAATAAATTAAGCTATTATATTAGGAATAAAATATTAAATAATATTTATAATTTAACAAATTAATTTAAATTTAAAATGCTTAATTTTTAAATAAAAAAATTCCCATTAAGCATGTCACATGGCTCCATCACTCCATGTAAGTTCTTATCCCATCCAAACTCAAAAGGAAATATAAAATATAAACATTACTAAAAGGAAGTTTCATAATTGATTTTCAAAAGGCATATTAGGTTTAAAATAAGGCACTACCCAGAGATTTCGCCCTCATTTTGTGAGGTCTTTATAATTTGAGTTCTGATTTCCTATAGGCACAAGCCCCTATGGTTAATTACCCCTCTCGATCACGAGAGAGAACTTTCAATTAAGGCTATTCGTTGATCAGATGCGTAATATATATCTAACATATAGTAGCAGCATGGGTTTAGTTATTGAAAATTAATATTTAAAATTGAAAATTTCACCATCTTGCACTTAAGGCGGATGGTGGGGGAATTGTGATGAACCCGTTAAAGATCATATAGTTTCGTCGTCTCGGACCATCATGGTCCCTAGTCTACTTAGTCAGAGGAGGTAGTCGACCCAACTTAACAGAAGGATCCTTGTCGGCAGCCATGAGTTGCTTCATCCAAGGGTATCTTGACCTAGGGTGAATATTTGTCTAAGGGGACAAATTTGAATACACCTTAACTAACAGAGGGCTTTGTGCCCGGTCGATTATATCCTATTGATTAATATCTCAAGGATTTAATACTATTGGGGAGCATAAGAGCTGTAACCATAATCATAGTATAATGGTGCCATTTGATGGCAAAATCACCTGGTCAGGGGTCCCGATCATAACCGTTTACATGTGGTGTCATTTAGCTGCGGAATCCACAGCGTGGTTTTAAGTTATAGGATTTCAAGGAACTGTTAATACTCACAACACGTTAAATCCTCTGTTTTCCACTTTCTGTCGTAAATCCCTATAGGATTTAGCCGAAGAAACACGCGAAGGGAAGAAAGATGGCTGCCTTCGCAACGAGCAAGTTCTTGTCGTTGATTCCGATCCAACAGAAGGAAACGTCATCGAAGGAGGTGGCTTTGTCTGTGTCGATCAACACAGTGGAGGTGGGATCATAGTCGGCTTGCGTCATCCATGGATGATCAATCGAGCTATAGACGGGAGGCTGTGGTGAGTTCGAGGTCGGAATTGTAGGGGTCGGACAACTACGGGCAGGGAGATCATTAGGTAGAGGTGGATGGGGGCAAAGGCTCGGTCGTTGAGTTAGGGCTTGGAGACCGAGAACTTGTGGAATGTGAAGCGTGACTTCAACATTGAGGAAGGAGTAGGTCAGGTTGACAGAGGGGAGGAAGGGATATCGGGAGGCTTTGATTGAGAGGGAGAATAGAAAAGGAGAATGTTTCATTTCCTCTCGTTTTAACGACGTAGGCAGGATGACAAGTCGTGCAGAGATCGTGGAAGATGCAACGTCAAATGCGCAGAGATTTGTATGGATGCTCGAATCACAAGATATGCAGGATTTCGACGTGCGGAGTTCATGCGGCACCGAAAAAGTATGATATTTTTCGGATTATTTTTTTTTGCATTTGTATACAAAGAGGTCAACATAATTTTCATATTTATTATGTCATCTGGTTCAACTTCAGTTGACCCTAGTTGAACCATTGAATCCTGAACTCCTTCCGATTTTATTTCTGGTCCGGTTTTCACAACCTTGGTGACATTGCTGAATGAGTTGTTCAAGACATAAAAAAGCGTTCATTTAGCATAACTAGATCATGGTGTTTCTCTCATTGAGAATTTGGGTATTCTAATCTCCATTTCATGTGCTTTGTAGGATTATCAGAAGAACAGAGAGCAGCTATTGGATGTACCCCAGTCGCCATCACCACATGCTTCCAGTGCATCACCTAATGCAAGTGGAACCGAGTTTAGTACGCTTAAATTTGGTTCTTTTGGCTCTGTTTCAGTAGAAACTCCTACAAAAGAACAGGGCAGTAAATCGGATTCTCCCATTTCTCTTAGTCGGGGCTCTGGATTTACAAGCCCTGCATCAAGTTCTCAGAGACCAGCCATGAGCTCTGATACTGGAAGGTAAAAAAACCATATCTGTTCTCAGATTTCATCTGGATCTAATGGTGTTCTTCACTCTTTTGCCGTTCTGCAACATGATATAATTTTGTTTCTTATCATCACAGACCGATTAAATATTTTCTCGATTGCTTATTTTGAACATGCAGGGGCAGTTCGTCAGAGCCTTACCAGCTGAAAGATGAAGAAGATTTCCCCAAGCTGTCAGGCAGATTTCCGCCATCACGTAGAGAGAGAAGGCAGGCAAAGAGAGGCTAACTTTTGGTCATATTTGCAGTCTGATGTAAAGAAATGGGATTCTTTCATTCTTTTTAAATTTTTTTTCTAAGTTCTAATAAGAATCAACCCCTCAATCGCCCATGCTAACTTGGGTTAGAAGTAGGTAAAAAGTGATTCTTTTTCCTCCCAGCTAATTTTTGCCCGTTGGGTTGGTGGCGACTAACCTTCTGCTTTTAGTTTTGTTGTTTTTAGGCCTGAAACTGATTGGGGGATGTTGTCATCTTTATACATTGTAATATTACTGTTTTGCTTGGAAATGTATCTATCTGCAAGGCCTCAAGCTACTGTAATGTTCGTTGATGCTGTTGTTATCCTTTTTTTTTTACTTGTAAAATGATAAAAAATTTCTCAAATATTTTAGTAGTTGTAAATCTAGCGTTATGGATAAATAGAGACGAAAATCTATGCGTTCTTTGGTTGATGCAGATGTTGTATACTTCGTTTGGGATGGCTTTCTTATTGCTGCGTAAAACGGTTTTTTATATAAAAATTTAATTTTTTGTGCTAAAAAATTGTTTTAAGAAGCCGTAAGAAAGTCGTGTCAAATGAAGCCGTAGTCATCAGTCTAGGCTTCATTTAGGTTAGTTTTCTTACTATTTTGTCTATCAGACAATAATTATATATTTTTTGTCAAAGTTTTTTTATTGTTTTCAAAAAGTTTTTGTATTAGAAAAAAAGTTTTGTATAATAGCTTTAAGAAGTTGATTTCTCTATTACATATGCAAATTTTTAAAATTCATAGTTTATGTAATGTTTCAAATCTTTTTCCTTTTTTTTTTTCTTTTGAAAAATTTCATTTGAGTTTTAATGATATGTGAAATTGAGTCAACATTTATCCTTAATTGATGAAAATATTTTTTATCCCAAAAAGTATTATTTTTTTTTTAATTTAAAATTGTAACTAAATATAACATTTTTATTGTTTTTATCTTATATATAGATTAAAATGATAGAAATCTATACCAAATTATTTATTAATTGAAAATAAGACATAAGATAATTTATATATAATAGGGCGTAATGATAGATTAATATGTGCGGTATTCGAATGCGTCCGGAGGTCAATCCAGACGTGTCATATCATTCAATGTATTGTGCATTGTGTGACATGGTATATATATATATATTATTTAGTTTAAATATTGAATTTTTATCATAGCATTTAAATAGAATGATATACAATTATACAGACTGTAAAAATATATATAATTTAAAAGAAAAACAAATTATGAGTTACATTTATCTAATAATTCTTTCATCTTTGTGTGGACATCTCTATTTATTTCTAATAAATTCTATGCATAGTCAGATTTTGCTCTGTAGAAAATAATAATAATTAAGAAATAAATAACAAAATTAACATAAATATTAATAATTTCCATACTCATAAAACTCACTCATTTTTACATAAATTGAGGCTTAACAACAACAACTTTTTTTTAATATTTCAAATATAAATAGCTCAGCTATACATTATCCAATCTCTCTCTCTCACACACACATAATAGATAATTAAGAACAAATTAAAATCTTCACACGATTCATTAATCAACAATTAACCTTTAACATATATAACTAATTACCATCATACTCATTAGTTCCACTGCTAGGGCCAGAATGATAAAAGCTTCCTCTTGGGAGGACGTTAAGGAGGAGTGGCTGGTATATCTCAGCCGCAGCCGTCGGCTTTGATGCTGAGGACATCGCCGGCGTGGGACTTGGAGAAGCGTGTAAGCTGGTGGTTGGCCGGACGGCGCATGGATGATAAGCGGTGAAGAGGAAGAGGGTGATGATAAGGATGGAGATGGATTGGTGAGCTGAAGCCATTGGAGAGACAGAGAGAAATAGAGAGGAGATCAAAAGCAGGAAATCTAACGTAATTATTTAGAATTATAAGCAAAATGCTCAAATTTAGAAGATTGCGAAATAGAAATAAAAAATAATAACATCAATTAATTTTATCTAAATAAAAAATAAAAAAAATAATTTAATCAAATTTTAAGCCAATTGCAGAAAGAGGAGGAAATACCGAAGGGGAAAATCTATGTTGATTTTGATTTAGATATTTCCAAAGGGAGTGGTCCCCATGCCATTTTTTGTTTTATTCTTTGTTTTTTATTTTGTTATTTCTTGGTTTTGTTTTTATATGTTTATAGGCCTCGTGCTCATTAGTATGGAAGTTACTATTTTTATAAATTTAGATAATCAAATAAATTAAACGAAAAGATTTTGGTTCTGTTCAATATGCTAAAGGATTGAACTTTCTGAAATCATTTTTAGTATACTGTCGACAAATTTTGGTTATGTTCAAACATCATAGCGCCGCAGTACTATATATTTGTGCATTGCAACAGCCTAGGATGTAGCGTGGCGGCAATGCAATCTTAAGTTGGAGACAAATAGTAGAGCACTTCGACACTCCAAAGCCAACGTCACGGTGCTACATGTTCGGTGCTACTAGTCAAGCTAGAGACAGATAGTGGAGCATTGAGGTGCTCCAAACCCTAGCGCCATGGAGCTATGAGTTGGACTGTGTAGTTTTTTTCTCATTTTGTATGTTTAACTTTAAAGGTTACGTCCTCTTATATTGTTGAAGTGTGTCTTTTTGTTAGTTTTGAGTATAGAATGATGTGAAAATTGAAGAGATGTTGTGTAAATAGTCGCAGCGGAAATAAAATCACACAACAAAACTACACAAAGAACACGATGATTTACGTGGTTCGGCAAAGATGCCTACATCCACTCGTAGGGGATGAAGATTTCACTATAATAGAGAAAAAAAATAGGGATTACAATACTTTCAAGCTCTCTTATCTCATTACAATACCCCTAAAGCTCTATTTATAAATTGGAGCCAAAATAAATTAGAAAAAAGTTTCTTAATTTAGTCCTAATCAAATCCCAATCACATCCCTAACTAATATAATAATTAGATCTCTTAATAAGTGTATGAATCAAATCCCCAATCAAATCCTTAATTAATATAATAATTAGATCTCTAATTAATGCATCAATCAAATTTCCAACCAAATCAACATAATTAAGAAAATAATCTATTCACTAATTAATTTCAATAATGAGTCATTAAAGCCTTTTAAAATAAGGCTAATTTAGATATGAAAATCTTTCTGAATCAACAGGAGATACAAGGAGAAAGTGAGAGATAGAGATCCCTGCAATTTCTCCCATTTCATAGTGATTTTTTTTGGTGTGTTGTGGCTTAATGATTTTTTTTTTCGATTTTAGAAATTTTCACATTAAATCTCGATGTTATTTCTTCTTCGTTGCAATTTCTTTTCTTATTTGTTGTTTTGCGTGCTTTTCTTTCCAACATTTTTTTTTGGCAATTTATGCTTATTTTTATGACTTTTTAATATTATAATAAATTATTTGTTATTTACTTAGACAAAATTAAAATAAGCCAAATTATATATATATTGATGATAGACTTAAGCTTTAAATTAATATAATTAAGTCATTTAGCTCATAAAAAAAGATTAAGTGTTCAATACCATAAACTAAGAAAACTAAATGATTCCATTTATATCAATTCATTAATTTCCTTAACTCGTCATCGTATTAATTATAACAGTACATAAATGTGTGCTAATTTGCTATTAGGATAACTTAATCATGATTATTAAATTAATGAAAACTACAACTATTTTAATGAGCTTTAATTTAAATTTATATATTCATACAAATATAAGCTAGTATTTTTAAAAAATATGCTTATCAAAATCGAAAGCTTAATTACTTTTTGAAAAGATAAGGATAATTATTTGTACAAACTTAATAATAATTAAATTTATTTTCATGAACTTTGCTTAGAATTTTATTTTATTTTATTTTTATAAGAGAAAAAAAGCAAAATCTTTGACAAAGTAGTTTGAGTGGGCTACAGCCTTAAAATAAGGGCATCTCCAACTAACAATCATGTTAAATAGTAATTCATCTTCAAGTGAACTCTATTTCTAACACAAAAAAGAATATTTTGTGTATATTTTTTCTCATCTCCATTTCTAATATTTATTTTTCTACATAAAAAAAATATATTTATTTGAATAGTGTGATGTCAATATTGGCATCGTATAGTTCAAAGCCAAGATAGCAAGCAAAAATGCTTTAGCGAATGCCATTCAATTGGAGATGCCCTAAGGGGCATTTTGGTTGGAAGAAAAGTGAATCCAAAATAAAGTAATTGACTCTTTATTATTTTTACATTTTGGTGTTTGGTCGGGTGTAAAGCAAATGCAAGATAAAGTAAAATAAATGCAATGTATTCGATTTTAGGGGTTATTTAGTTGGAAGAAAAGTAAATGCATTAAATTTTTTATTTTTGGTGTTTGGTTTGATAAAAAGCAAATCCAAGATAAAATAAAGTAAATACATTGTATACTATTTTAGGTAAATTGTTCTTGCTCAATTTGAGCTTGAACATTTAACATCGCTCAAGGGTTTCCTTAACGACCCGCGGCGGCCACCATCTTTACTGTCATTATTATTACTGATATATATGCTGATACTATTTGACACTCATGATTCACTATACTAATATGAAGCATGTGATATATCGAGCACGTGATATAGAATAATTGAATAACATATGTACATTCTGATATAATTTTACTGCATTGATTCAATTTTTACGGTCTTTACTGATATTTTGATTAGATACTTTATACTATTTATTTACTAATTGATATTACGAATACAATGATTGCTTTATAGATTTGACACTTATATTTGTTTACTACTTTATTGCTTTTGTACTCTAGTGTTTTATTGGTTATAGATTCTACTACTAATACATATGAATTTTATTATTTATGTAATGATTCAATTATCATATGAATGCAACTGCTATAATTTGATTGTTGATGTGCATATTGCTCCTTTATCATGCTTTGAATTCTGTTGTAGATTTTGGTGACATGTTGGACTTTTAAAGCTCATTATATGTAATTAAATAGTTTCAAGTCAGAGCAGGAGAGCAGGGAGTGTGAGGCTGATCAAGATTCTTTATGTTCTATTTTTTTTGTTATAGTCATGAGTAGTGTATATAATTTTTAGGAATGATTATAGATGTGTATATTGATGTTTTAAATTATATAATCTATTTTGTTATTTAATACTGATAGATGATATTAGATAACTCTGGTATTATATATTAAAAGATAAGAATAATTTTTCTAAATTAGATTTTGGGGTATCACAATTTGTATCTGAGTAATTGTGAATAACTTTATATTGATAAAACTTTGGAAGAATTATTTGGAGGCCGACTAAATTTTAAGCAAAATAAAGCCATCTGGTGCAGCGCATGCCAGCTTTGGTCCAAATCGCGTGCAAAGTTATAATAATGAGTCAAAGGTGGGGATTAATTAAGATTTGACCGGTTCATTAACTTACTAATGTAAACGGGCAGCTAATTACTTAGCTAATATATCAAGATAATAACGGCTCGCTACCATAATACATCTGTTGACCTTTGAATATGATCAATATATATACCAGTTTGAGGGGGCTCTGTAAGTGTTAAAATAATTATAAGATTATTATTAGAAAAATAATTTTTTTAACAAAAAATAGATAATAATTTTCTTATAATTATCACACTCTGATGTATCTAATTGTAAGCAATTTGTTTATCGAAAAAATAAATATAAAAATAATAAAAAAAAGTGTAGCCAAATATTATAGTTACTAATTGTTGGAAAGCAAAGAAATTAAAGCTATCCCAAATGTAGGGGTGTCAATTTCGGGTCATTGGTTGGGTTCGGGTTGAACCCAGAACTGACTCGACATTATTCGGGTTCGGGTCAACACGACCTGTTTGCACAAACGGATCAATTTTTGGGACCCGAATCCGGTTCGCTTCGGGTTTCGGGTCAACCCAACCTGACACAGATTTATGGGGTTTGGCTGAAGAGCGCGCAAAGTTAGAGACGGCAGTTCGGACCTGACTGGATGCGGATGTTTACTGGCTAGCAAACGGCTAAGGTAGGGATGGCGGACGACCGGCGACCCTATGAGCAGATTAGTGTCGCGGACTTGTGGTGCATGGGAGACTAGGAGTGAGACGTTGAGACACTTGATGGTCGGGACCCGACTGCTTGACCCGACGACCTCACGACCCAATGCGGCTATGCGGGTTGCGACTATGCCCTATAATAGCCTGAGTAGGATGCGAGACTGTTTGAGTGGACCCGATTGGACGCGGACGTGACTGCTTGACCAGTTGACCCAACGATTGGATGGACTCAACTGGACGGACAAAGAGTAGGAAACAAATTGTCTGAGTCAAACCGGGTTGATTTTGGATTTCCGGGTCAACCCGAACCCGACACATTTTTGCAAACGGTTCGAAATCTCTAACCCTCGTGTTGACCCGAACCCAAAATTTTTGTGTTGGGTTTAAGAATGATTTTTGGGTTGTGTCCGCTAATATTAAAACCCCTACCCAAACGGACCTAGGTTGTTAGTGAATAGTGGAAAACTTGAATGTTCTTGAGATGTCATAGTAGATGTTTGGCAACAAATGCCCATCATAATATGAAGCAACTCTTTTAATGACAAGTTGATTAGGTGCGAGGTTCCAATATAACAAATTGGCATCAAAGTAGGGGCCCTAAAGCTGGGGCTTAGAAATTTTTTTAAAAATTTTTTTAAGTCAATTGTCTGGTGGCGGATTTTCACTTAGCCGAAATGGATCTAGATGGACTCAATTGGTCGAGAGGGCTTGTTCAATCATAATAGATCTAACAATTACTACACTTTGGCACATTGGAAAAATTGTGTAGTTGTTGAGGCCAGAGTTCATTACGACGATAATGAAGGTGGCGCGACCGATGTGGAATATGTTGGGTCATTGCCAAACTATTATTAGGTGTTCCAATTTTGTTTAGGAGGGGTGGCCCCCCACTTAATTTGCTTGTTAGCAGTGCATAGCACTATCCAACATATATGTTGTTGTAACTATTATATTTAAAAGGACTAATAGTTGATTTAATAGACAATAAATAGATGGAGGAGGCTCTTATGCCCAATCAAGCATGCCTTGACTCATATACTTACATCAAAACTAGTGAGATATGTATTATCTAAAATGGGACCATTTTAGGCTCTTTTCAACTCACCCCATGGAATATTTGTCACTAGCAGGAAGACATTGTGTTGGGAATTTTAATGATCAACTTAATGGAATCCTAAACCTAAAGGTGGGGGTCAACCCAATGACTTTAGTAGATCAAGCCAGCGAGTATGAAACTACTATATTGACATATGAGTGATAAAATTGATAGGCATATACCTATCAAGTGTTCTATGGTGACAATGATTACTATAAAAATAAAAGGAATATATATATAATTATCTTTGGAAGGCATCACTTAGTGCGAACATATTCGTGTAGAAACCTCATTCCCTTATTCTCCAAGAGGATATCAGGGGCAACACCCAAATACAAACACACACAACACATACGATATGAGACTCAAACTCAAAACCTCTTAGTTAAGAGCCCAACTCCCAACGAACAAACCAAAGACAGGTACGTATGTTGCACTACTATTTAGTTTGTGTCATTATATTAATCATCTTCTTCATTAAAGAATGAATGTGCGTAATTTTCTTTTAGGGTTTTCTATTTATAATTTTACTCTCCAGGATAAATGACTAAAACATATGGTTCCTCGTAGAATCTTTTATTTTGCATTAGCAAAATGTGCTTGCCTGCTAAAACAAGTTTAAGATGATAATACATTAATTTATTTAAAATGATTTAAACACCCAAAAGTTGATCAACGTCCTATTAGAGAGCTATTCAGGATCAGACCAATATTATACTTATTTTGGTAAGCATTGTTTGGCCTCATCTAATCAACTTGCTTTGACAAGCTTCTTTGGATCTTCCTTCTGCAACCTGCTCTGTGATGCATCTTTCATCAACAAATTAATGTTTTACTAGCTAACAAGCAGACATTTATCATAGCCGGTATAATAGAAATAACTAATGCGAAATCTGTTCAGAAGAGTGAAGCTTGGTTTGCACTATCGTCCAGGCTGAAGTTATTCGATTGATCCATACAATATCTGGTCCAAGGAACCAGAAAATTTTAAACTGGAAGATGAAATGGCCATATCTTGCTGTACAACGACCCTGAACAGCATCAATATCATCCAGTTAGAAGAGGGTAACCTCAAATGGTCCAATTGTTGCAAACCTTTGTGTTCCTTGTATGCGTTGATTGCATGCATGCATGGACTGTGGAAAAAGTTTCAATTAGGGCAAGACCATGCAAGTAGTCTCAGAGAGAGAGAGAGAGTGAGCGATGCAGAGTAGTATCTTTGTTTTAGATCATTTTCAAACGAACTGCATATCATCATATGTCGTCCATCGTTTGCTGCATTCAAACTGTAAATCTCTCGTCAAAATTCAGTAGGTGAACAGCGTGACGTCAATATTGACGTAAGACTATTCATCTACGCCAAAAAATTGGGTTGACAAATTTGCCAAAGACGAGTGCGAAAGAGGAGAAAAGCGCACGAAAGAGGAGATAGATTGCTACCTTCGTAGGAAGCACACGAAAGAAGGACAGTTTGATTGGAGATGAATTTTGACATTTTCAAGTTTATTATATTTTGAAGTGGAAAATAGATTTTTCGGTTGAATGCCCTTAGAATACATGGTGTAAAGTAAAGCGGTATGAGAAGTTAAGGCTTGTTTGTACTTTCTAAAGCAATTTTTCATTAAGAAAATATTTTGAACAACAAGAAAAGACTGTCCAAAATTATCCCAAATGAAACGTTTTTTTTTTTTAAAATCAGCATGATAAATAACTACAGATTGAAATAATTTGAGCCAGAATGCAAGATTAATCAACTCAAGAACAGTTTCATTTACAAATATGAAAAATAATAAAATGACTTAGAAGGTTTTTTATTTTCTTTCTTTCTTTCCTCAATCAATTTCTTCAAAACTCTCTTCAATTTTTAATATTTTATCATTTTTATATTAGCTGTGGATTGAAATAATCTTTTAGTATCGATATGAACTTATCAACCGATTGAACCTGGTCCAATTGAAATAAAGTAATATGTAAGCAAAGTTGCATAAATTCTCCCTTCCCCTTAAAAAGGAAAACAATATTACAAATTCATTTACTCGATCTCTTGTGGTTGCAAAGAATATTGGAGAAATATTGAAGAGTGGATGATGTCAAGAGGAGTTGGCGAGAGGGTGACGACAACGAATTATGACAGTTAAATGATAATAGTTGAATGATGGTGATCGGATGATGACAATTAGATGATGGTGGATGGATGACAACAGTTAAATATGGTGGTCGAATGAAAATGGAAATAATGTTTGATTAAACAACAACGAACGAGCTACATTTGTTGGATCGACAAGCTACGACGGTCTGTCACTAATAGTCGAAGGACAACGATCGAGCAATGGTGGTTTGACAACATCATTTGCTAACGTTATTATTAGCATCAAGAATTAAGGGTTCTAAAATTCTTCAAATATCTAACTCCCTTTAAATTCAAGCCCCTTTTATGAAGAAAATGAGTCTATTTATGATTATGGGAGTGTGACATTAAATTTAGCCAAAAATCACAAAATAGTCTATCAAATGACCCATGTTGATTAACTATTCTTTGATCATATAATTAACTTATTGACATTATAATTGAGTGATATTAAGTTTATTAGATTTCTCTTGTAAAAATGGCCATAAAATTTTATATAATACTTCAAACATTTGATTTGGTCTAATTTGGAGTCCAATATAATCACTTTTGATTCCTCTTATATTTTTACCAAAATTTTTAATTTAACTACAAATTAGCAAAATTATAATTAGAATGATAGTGAATTTAATTCTAAAAATTTTTAATTCAAATATTATATCAAATTTCATGTTTAAAGAGAAATTTTTTTAATGACATATCACATAAGAACACTTCACATAATAATAATAATAATAATAATAATATGAAATCACCCTTCTTTTCATCAAGATTAAGCTTTCATAAACAAATAAAACCCAAAAAAAAATTTCCAATTGGGATTAAATCTATATGAAGAATTGGGAAAAATAAAAAATAAAATCTAAATATTGACAATTACCTAAGGATTTCCCAAAAAAAAAAACAATTACCTAAGGAATTACCCCCCAAAAAAACCAATTTCCTAAGGAATCATATGGTACAAAGCCACCAGCCGGGATTCCGAACCCAAAATCAGTTGAGGTCCTACAGGCCACCACCGCCACCAGGCCTGATCCCATCGCCATGATCGTCGTTGAGATCCTCTCCACCTCCCCCTGCAACCCATCTCCGACAAATCTTCCCCAGCGTAGCTGCCTTACGGCGCCCCCTCTCCGTTCCGTACCCCATCAATTCCCTTATTACTTTCTCAATCCCCGGCATACTCGCCACTTCCGCCACCACACCGCCGACCGACTGACGGCACAAAACCACCAACGCCGCTGCCGCATTGTCCCGAGCACTATCCGTTCCTCGCCGGAGAACTCCCACCAGTTTGGATACTGCACCCTCCATCTCCAACTTCTCAACTACCACCGTTCCGCCGCGCTTTGCCATGCCTGCGATCACTGCAGCCGCCGCTTCGGCCGCTTCTTCAATAGCAAACGCATCAAGCGCCGCCTCCAAGACGCCTTTTTCCACCAACAATGGAACGATCTTACGGTCCCCAGCGAGGCTAAGGATGGCCGCCATAGCATCGTTCTTCGTGCTCGCAGGCCCATTCCGCACGAGCTTCACCAATTCCGCTACGGCTGAGTGGTTCTCCCCAATCCGCCGCCGGTAAGGATGCATTGAAGATAGGCTAAGAAGCAAAGTTGCAGCATTTTCCTTTGCCTGCCAGCTGGCTTCCCCATTGGACATAACATGGATTACGGCATCGATGCTTCCGTCAGCACGCATTATCCGTCTCTTGTTGGGTTCGAAAATGGAAAGGTTGAGAAGGGTCGTGACGGCGTTCAGCTGTAAAGTAGAATCGTTGGAACAGAGGAAGGGGAGGAGAAGAGGGACCGCGCCTGCTTCGGCGATGAAGGCTCGGTTCTCGGACTGGGTTTTGGCAAGCTGACGGAGCTCGTGGACGATGCGGTTCGCCGCCTCGGTTGATGGAGATGTAGACAGCTTCTGGACCAAGAATGCCGCGGTCATCCTAGCAGCTTCCACTGCGGCTTTGTTCTCGATACCGCCGGAAACGGCAGGTTCGCCGGCTGCGACGACAGCGAAGGGGACGTTCTGCTCACGGCACCAGCGGGAGATGAGGTTCTTTAGAGCTCTGTTAGGAATGAGATTAGTGTGTCGCAGAGCCTGACCGGTACTGGGACACGTGGCGCGGCCAGAGCGAATCCAGCGGGTGATTGATTCACGATCGAACGTCTGCCCGCTCGCCACGACGACTGGATCACGCATCAGATCAAGGGAGATAGGGCATCGGAAATCCGGCGGGGTACCGCCATTCTGCGAACCGCCGGCGGAATCGTAGCTGGTGAAGAAGAGCTTCCCAGCGGAGGAATCCGACCTCGGAGTGGAGGCGCCGTAAAGCACGCACTTAGCGTATTGCACGACTCCCACAAGGGAGATCATCGCAGCCGTCCATTTCTCCGAAAACCGTTCGCCAATTTCTCGCTCGAGGCATTCAACCTCGCGGCGGCAGCTCTGGGTGTCATCGAGACCAAGATTGTGGAGGATGGCAGCGAGGCGAGAGCGTTCTGGGACGATCTCGCACTCGATCTCGTGAATGATGGTGAGGATCTCGCGGCGGAGGTTGGAGACGTCGGGATCGACGGTGGATCTCGATCTGCAACATTGGGAGCGGAGGAGATCGACGAGGTCGCGAACGTCATCAGAGAGGCGGAGATCGGAGAGGGGGAGGATGTTGAGGAGAGTAGACAGGTCGAGGGCAAGCATGTGGAAATCGTTGGCGAGTGTATCAGAGTACAGAATGAGGCGCATGCGACTACGAGAGGAGCAGTCGGTGAACAGGGCTTTGAATCGCTGTAGAACGACGAGGATCTCACGAAAGCAGAGAGAGGCCGGGCGGGGAAGTTCGACTGCTGCTGTGTAAGTGTCTTGTTGGAGCAGTTCGTCGAAGAGGATGGCGAGTAGCTTGGATTTGCGGGCGATGGAAGAGAAGAGACGACCGAGGATGGGGCAAGGGACGTCGAAGAGGGATATTTCGTGGGAGAGCCGAAGGAGATACCTTAGAAGGTCGTTGTCGCAACGAGTCTCCGACGCCAGAGGCGGAGGAAACGAGGTGGGGAGTTGAAGAGAAGAGAAGGAAGATGAGGCGGAGATTTCCGCCATGAGAGAGCTTCGGTGCAGCCTACCGCGTATTTTTAATCTGGAGAGGGAGTAGGAGGCTGTTGACGGTTTTTATATGCGACGATTAGGATGCCGCCGCGGGTTGAGCTGGCTCTGAGCGACCAGAGACGGCGAGGTTAGAGCTGGACAACACGATTTCTTTGTTCTTATTACTTAACAGTTTTTTTCTTTGTTCTGATTAGACCCGACAATATTGGATCCGACCCAAAAATTCGACTAGAAAATTTTGGATTTGGGTTGACCCGAACACGAAGCCGGTCGGGTTCGGATCCAGAAAACTGACCCGTTTGAAAGATCGGGTCGGATTCGAGTTGATCCGGAAACCCGGGATCCGGGAATGACTCGAACTGACCCGGAAAAACACACAAACCGTCTTCCAGAAGGACCTTGCCCCGGCTGCCCCTGCGTCAGTTTAGCGTAAGGTTTTGTGTCACGCACTTGAGCGCGCCCCGAGCGGCCGCGCCCTCATGCTCGCCCCGCGTGGCCTCGCCCTCGACCTCGCACGCGCCCCGCGTCCCGTCCGCGTCCTCTCCTCGCGAAAGCCTCGCGTCAGGCACCAGTTCTGCATCGTGTAGCCAGTTACTCGTCAAGCCGTCAATTGCTGGTCGGGTCGGGTCGGTTTGATCCGAACCCGAAGCGGGCCGGGTTTGGATCCAGAAAATCAACCCGTTTACAAAAACGGGTCGGGTCGACCCGAACCCGAATAGTGCCTGGTCAATTTCGGGTTCAACCCGACCCGTGACCCGAAATTGACACCCCTAGTTCTTATTACTTAACAGTTGGGTATATGGGTGGGTGTGGGTATGGATATCCAATGTAGAGCTCCAATGTACATACCCAAAAGAATTTTTACAAAAAAAAAAAAAAAGGAAGGCATTTTTTTGCTTGAATTATACCTCAATTTGCTATATTTGTGCGGAGCACATGAAGCCAACTAATTAGCAGATAGCTCATTTTTTTGGGTCAGTTGGTTGGGAGCTTTGATTACCAACTTAGAGATCATGGATTTGAGTCTTGAATATATGATTTGTGTATGAATAACTAAAAAAACTATTTGGAACCACCACCACTAAAAACAAATTTGCTAACTAAACATAAGTTGATGCAGAAAACGCTAAACAAAAGATGACAAAACAATAACAAACATTGATGATGGCTTAAACCTTTGCCAAATGGAGTAATTAATTGCCATATGCTAGAAGATTATATGCCTGATTATGATTTGTCAACTCTTGAGTATGAAAGAGAGGAAATTGAAGAAGAAAAAGGAAATAGGTGCCATTAGTTGATAAAAATTTTATAAAATTATTTTCAAAATGATTAGAAAACTTACAATTTTCTTAATACTCTTAAAACAATTTTTTAGTTAAAAATTTTTTGAACAAAAAAGTTTTGTATCAAAAAATTATTTTAGAAACAACAATAAAGTTGTCTTAAACTTAGGCTGCCTTAATATGTCCTTAATTAGTTTGATTTAAGTCTTAATAATATTTTGATCAAAAGATAAATCATAATTTTTTTAATTGGCATTTGTATTTACTAGAATTATAATATTAAAATGTAAATCTTGTATGTCTTAATTGCTACATAATAAATTATTTATTAAGATTTTAATTTCATTTTATTTTCAAAACTTCACCTTTAGAATAGTGGAAATTTCTATGAGCACAAATAATAAAAATATTAATTAAAATATGTATTTTATCTTTTAAATAGGTATTTTATTTTTAAAGATAAAATTTATCATGTGAATTTTTGATATCATTCAAAAGCTTACAATATTATAGGTAACTCTTATTTTAAATAATTTATTTATAGCTATTACATAAATATCTTATATTTTCCATTATATATATTTTTAACAATTCTACAAGGAATTTCCGTGGAATATATTTTAAATGCATGCAAAATAAAGCGTGTGATTCGAAAAAAATTAATTGTTTGTGTGGAAAATTGATGTGGTCGCTCATGTCATGGCTTTCTAATCTGAAAAATGCTTTTCCACGCAAATTCCTTACAGAATTAAATCGCTTTCTGAAAAGTCAAAACAAACAAAATTATTCTGAGCATGAAATTAAAGAAAAATAGCTTGAAACACGTTGGATTGAACCTCTTCTTCTTTGATTACTTCTAATTAAGGGACAAGTTGGTCTGCAAGTGGATGGCAGCCATTGAATTGGTTCATGCTTTAGCTTGCAAACTCGTATTTTACCAGTGTTGTATATATATAGTCAGAATTTTTTTTACAAACCATAACTCAATTTCATATTTGATATTTCAAAATTTCATTTTGATTGACACAAATCTTAATGTGTTATATATATTGAAAACTTTTGAAATTAAATTTGAGATCATGTGTGCTCCAATTTAGCAAATTTATAGTTAAAATTCGTTGTGACAAGACAAGACGGATCCAATAGCACCAACCGTGATCTGATTTAGTAAAAATGAGCTCAAATCAAGTACTTGAAGTGTAGAGTTATAATGAAATTTGAGCCTAAGATCATTCAATTTTAGAGTCATTAAATCACTTAAATGCTAAATGAATGATGTAGATTAAAGGACTCAATATGCCCTATACAATGGCATGTTGCGAAATTTTAACTAAATTTATCAAAATGTTATTCCCTAAACATTATAAATAAATATTATTCTCCATATGATGTGGAATTTTTGACCAAAATAAAAGGTTTGAAGAGAGCTTGAAGATTTGAAAATTCCTGGCTGTTTACTTGATATTCAATACCAACGATTAGCATCAGCAACATATATCGTATGATTACATGTGCCTGCTCATAGTTTATTCACTATCATTAGGCCACCGTCTGACTACTAACACCAGATCACTATTGCAGGAACATGGCCCAACTATCATAATCCAATCACCATTGTTTGCCAATATCATTTGATCGCTATCATCATTCCTTCAATAATTTTCCAACAATATCTACTACAATTAGAGAATACTAAGGTTGATTCGATCAATTTATAGCCAGTCTTGTCTAATTGAGAGGAATGACAAAGTTAGGACTTAAAATTATCTCTATATCAACACAATTTTTCAAACATGCTATATAGTATATACCATTTAATCATTCTTTCAAAAATTGTGAATATAACTCAAATTTATAATAACTTTCTTATTTTTTATCTTGCTAAATATATATATTTAATTGAAATTAAAATAAACTCATATTTATGTTTCTATTATATACATTAAAATTTGTTAATGTTTATTTAACTTCTATAACATCTTTTATTAGGCTTCATTCGGAACATCTTTTGACTGATTTTTTTTTACTGTTTTTAAGAAATTTTCGTACTTAAAAATTGATGTAGAAAATAAAAAAAACTGTCGCAAACGAAACCTAAGTCCTATTTTAAAAAAATATAAAACAACTTAATCAAAAAGCCTCCCATGAATGAATGTTAACTTTAAATTTGTTCCATGCTAGTTTAATTACAAATGCTTTAATTATATTTTATTTATATTAACAAAAAAAGTTAGTACATGATGAATATAAAAATATTTATCTAATAGCTTAATTAAATTATTTTATATTTTAATTATGTTGAGAATTGAGATACAATTAATAAAATAGCCTTATTTTAATGCAAATGTACCTATGTGGTTGTTAATGTATTCGCGTCGCTCTCAGTATTCTAAGAAAAAAGCAGCGAGCAACAGTGTAATCGTCAGCGCTTGGCGTTTTTTTGGCTTCGCGTGGTTCGCTGGACAATTGCTTTTATTATTAGAAATAGGTCATATAATATTATTTATATAAGGTTATCTTTAGCTATTTTTTTGTTGATTTTTATTAGACCACCTTAAACTTTTTTTTATTTTCATTTATATTTCTCATTTTAATAATTTATCTTCACATTACTAGTTTTTTTTTTAAATTAAAAATTTCATCAATTTTTTTAATTATTTTAAAATCTCTAAATTATCTTTTATAAGAAATTTATATAATTAAATCCAGCAAATTACACTAGAGAAATATTACAATATTTAAATTTAAATCAAGTAGTTTAAAATATGCTAATTATAATTTTTATATCTTTTTATAGTAATAAGATGCAGCTTTTTTATATATTCATTGCTCATTATAAAATATTTTTAATTATTTTTTTATTTAAATTATATGAAAACCTTATGTTAGATATTTAAAAAAACCCTAATGTCAATTTACAACTCAAATGAAAAAGTTTGACAGTATTTTTCAAATTAGAAATTTATATCCCACAAATAAATAATTTTGATTCCGCCATTGATTAATAGCCAAAGCTTACAACAGACAATCAAGTTGAGTTACATAATTTAACTAACTCTCTTAGAATTTTTCATAAGAAAATCACCAAACTATCGGCCGGCTACAAGTAAATGTTGGCTCGTCATTATTGTCATATGTAATATATTAATATTCAATAAAAAACATTTTAAAGATACAAATATTTTATCCCTATTCGTCTTTAAGATAATTATATATTTTTAAAGTGAAAAAAATAACTTAAGATATTTTCATTATAGATTTATTTAAAATTGATTTAACGGTTTTCACCAGATTATAAAATGAATGGAATGTAAATTTTAATTGATTTCTTAAATATTATATTAATATTAAAATAAATTTAATAATTTATAAATTCTTCATAATCAAAATTTGATTAGAATATTTGAACCTTAAAACTTTCTTTTTTCGTTGGTTTAAGTTTACCATTCAAAACTCTATTGGGTACTGGATTCGTGGCTCTATTCTACCTAAAACTGTTATCAAATTCCTTAAAAAGTCTAGTTCCAGATTCTTATTTTTTGGGGATTGCTCCACCTCTAGGAAGCTGCACATGATTTCTTGGGATGTCATCTGTCGTCCCAAGCATAGAGGTGGTTTGGGTATACCTTCAGTTAATGCACTTCAGTTTGCTAATAACTGTTCGGTTATGTTTCGTATGTACAACTGTATCACTCCTCTATCCAGCTGGTTGATCAATAAATACATGTCGCCATGGCGCCCTCCACCCTGCAATAGTGCAATGCGTCCAAATTTTGGAAATCGGTTTGTCGAACTGCTTCACAAGCCAAAAACTGTTTTAATTTCAACATCACTAGCAAGGCTCCAATTTCTTTGAAATGGGATCATTGGTGCAACAATGTCACTCTTGGGAATTACTTGAGGGATGCGGATTCCATACCAGACATTCTGTTGAAGGATTTTTATATTAATTCACAATGGGATATTCCTAATTTTATTCCTATGCAATTGAGAAACTTTTTTGCTAATGCACATCAAGATGAAGAACCTTGTTTACTCTGGAAGAACAAGAAGGTATATAAACATAAATATTATACTGATGAGTTTTATGCTGACATTCCCATTAGCTCTTGGCATAAATTTGTTTGGCACAAACGATACAGCTTGAAACATAATGTTTTTGTGTGGATGACAATTGTGGGAGGTTTAAAAACAGCTGATGCTTTAAGGGCTAGACAGATATATATCACTTCGAAGTGTAGCTTATGCCACACGTTAGATGAGTCCGTTTCCCATCTTTTTTTCGAATGTTCATATTCCTTTTTTGTTTTAAATGCTCTTATACCTGATACAAAAGATCTGCTGCTACGACCTTCTTTGCTGCATCTCTTTGTTTGGATTCATGAGCATTACAAAGGCCACCCTCTGGTTAAAAACTACTATAAACTTCTCACCTGCTGCACTGTCTACTACATATGGAAAGAGAGAAATGCTCGAAGATATGGAAATTCTGTTCAAAGCTCCACTACGATTGTTCATGCCATTAAAAGAGTGATGTTTGAAAAAGTATCTCAATGGAAGGATCAATTAACATTGCTGGATCTAATTTAATCTGGTTGGATTTCATGCTCAGACGCCCTGCATTGATGCGATTATGCTGTACAATTTTGCTAAGTCTGCAGATTTTGGCCTGCTTGGACGATGATGAAGCTCCATACTGCAGCTCCCTTGGACGGTCTACGGGCAACCAGGGAAGTGACCCTTCTCGATTCAATTTTGTTTATTCTGAGTCCAGGCGCACGGGCAATGGAGCATTTTCCTGAGCTGATCTTGAAACTTGTTATTGTTATTTTTTTTGATTCAGCACTTTTGTATACTTGCTGAATTAGTTTTTTTAGTTTTGCAGGGTTTGTTTTTTCTTGCCTTTTATTCTGTTTTGAAGTTGTAATTTTTACAGTTTTGATTTAATATACGGGCTAAGCCCAAAATTTTCCCAAAAAAAAAAAAAAAAAACTTACATTGATTTACTTAAAGCAGGTCGAACTCTACTTACTGTAATCTCTCTCTCTCTCTTTCTTCTTTTTTTTTTTTTTTCCTAAAGGGGGCTTCCACCTAACGCCCTCTTGCTTTTCTCCTCCGTGTGAAACGGCTGATCATATCTCCTTATGATCTCGTGCCACTATAATAATTTGGCTATGTTTTATAAAGGAGTCGGTTAATGTGTAGAATTAGTCTGAATGCATCAAACGAATTCAATAGTTATGAATGTCTCTTGTGCCCCTCACTTCAAACAAATTTTAGAGCTTATTTGATTGTTCTTTAAGAGGCTATTTGATTGGATTCTAAATGGATAGAAAGTATTTCAAATATAGATGTTTTGAAAATTTTGACATTTAATTGAATGGAAAAGGCATGCAAAATCAAGAAGGGGATCCCCTGGTTTTAAATGTTATTAATGATTCCCTTCCGGTTGAGCCTGTCAAAATAAAATTAATATAATATAAATCACTTTAGTTCATTTTTAGTTAAACCAAACTCATCCAATTTTGTACGAGAATGATTTACACAGCAAGCAAACATTTAGATCCCAATTGGATATAATTTTATATCTTAATAACATAATTTTTTCACATATAAAATAAGTGAAATAAAATCTTTAGATTCAACAATATCATTTATATTCACAAATCACAAGCATCAAAAGGAGTCCTTATGAACATAAATAATTATTGTGCAAAATAAAATTGAATGACTCCCAAACCGACTCATTTAGTATAAAAGAGAAAATAATTATGATTCAAATAATTATTATAATAAAACAAAAAACGAATAAGAAATTGAAAAAAAAAAATAAAGAATTACTTATTATAAGAGAACGTGATATATTTTTTACAATTTTATACTTAAATCTTGAATGATACTATATTTTAAGTGTATTTTATATTGATAAATATTTTTTAAACAAGTTGGCTTGGGAGCTAATAAGTTGATTCAGAGCTAACTCGTGCTGGACACATCAAACACGGCTCGAACCAGCTCATAAATCGACTTGACCCACTTAAACCTCTCCTTGCAGGCCAGATATATTGAAGGTTGTCCAATTCAATCCTCTTAATTTTTTAATTTTCAAAGTCAAATTGCACTCTGAAATCTCATTTTTTTGCCGATTATAGCACATGTTTATGTTGTTGGAACCTACTCTCGGACTCTTTCTTCGCCATTTCATGGGAAGAGGAAAGCTCTCACCGGCAACCATTTTTTGGGATTATTATTGATATATTATCAAAAAATTTTCTTGATTGTGCACAAATCTCGAGGCAAAATTAAGCTGGAAACTTCAAAAATTAAATCCGGAATCACCTGAACTCCGATTTCAGCAAACTTATAGTCAAACTGAGCGTCTCGGAAATACAAACCCAAGACACCAAACTCAACTCAATCCGAGCCCAAATGAGTCCAAATCAAGGACCCGAAGTACTGTTGGAAAGTTCGTACCACAATTTGAGTTACCAAACTGTCTCCGAACTTGACGAGCTTATAGTCGAATCGAGCTGCTCGACGAGACGAATCCAACAAGCTCAAGATCGCCGAATTCCGACATCATTAAGGCCTTCAAATATATGATGAACGGTCTACTATCGTAGGATTCAATATCAGTCGTCCATTTGACCACTCCTATTTACAAGCTATGCAACTCCAGGAAATTTATAAATAGACCTCTCATTTCTCATGAGAGGGGACCCAAGCAAGAAGAAAAGAAGAAGGAGAGAAGTACTTTGTGAAGTTTTTTGAATGGATGGGAGTTGCTTTGATGGGAAAATTATTTTGTGCGTACGCCGAATGCCGTCCGGAGACCAATCAGAATAAGTCACATCAGTACTCTGTACCACGCTCGGTATTACTAATGTGACTCATTCTGATTTGTCTCCGGATGTAGAGCTGCATTCGGTGTCCACACATAATAATTTTTCCTTTGATATATGATTAGATAAAGGAGTTCTAATTTCCGATTAGTTATTATTGGCAAGGGGTGAGGTATCGATTTGAAAAGTAGTAGTGAGATTGAGTGGTCAAATTGAGTTACTTTCTAATGCAAAATTTTTTTGATCAGTTTAAGAGAGAAAGAATCAAAATTTGCCAATGGCCGACATCTATTATAAAGAGATACGAAGAAGATTCCACTAAATAAGAAGACTTATAATTCTCTCCATTGCAAGTTTTAATTTTCCTCTTATATTTGTGCGATCCAGCAAAGTTTCTATAGGATAGGACTTTAGTTCATCCTCCTTAAAACAATCCAAAAGCTGGGTTATGAGACAAGGAGAGATGGAGAGCCAAGTGAGAGATTATTAGGTGCGGAGTGCGGACGGAGAGAACCGTCCGCACAAGTATTGGGTACCTAGGGGTACCCGCACTCGGTATCGCTGGGTGGGTACCGCTAGGTACTCAGTACTTGTGCGGACGGTGCGCACTCCGCACCTAATAATTTTTCCCAAAAGTGAGTGCTTTAGATGGCAAAATGTGTGGGATACTAAGTATGTTAGGGAGTGATCAAGTACTAAGGATAAAATACCATACAGCTGATATAATTTCAATTGGTTATGCTTAGGAGTGATAAATATCCATAATAGTGAGATATTATAGAGGGCAAATAATCTTTGTGGCGAGAAGTTAAATTTATTTGAGAAGTAGTTGGCCATATAGCTTATATTGAGTAGTCAGAATAATAATAGATGATTTATGAATAAAAGGAGTTAAATTTCATAGATTAATGAATTTAGTCATATAAGGATAAGAGTTTTGGCAGGGGTTTGAGATTTATTGGCCTTACTTTTGTAGTTCCTTAAGGATAACTCAAATTCATTTCTTTTCTTCTTTTTTTTTCTGATAAAATTCTCAGAGGAGCCTACGCGTTAAATTAAAAAAGGATTATAAGTCCTTAATGAATCATCAGCTCTCTAAAAAAAATATTTAAAGCAAAACCTATGAGACTATGATTCAATCTATTACAAGAAATGAAAAATGAAAGTAACAAAACAAGCTATTCCACTTGGGGAACCTAAGAGCCATCCAAGAGAGGGACCATAGAGGAAAGCATGAGCAACATAACAACGACAATCTGCCCCAACCAACATAAGCATCATAATGCCACAACAACATGCAAAAAAGGAACTAACAAAGAACATGCAATGAAGAGGAAAAGGAAACAATAAGCCCCATACAAACTAACAAAACTAGCAGATAAACACTCACAACCTACCACGACACACGAACGGCTCCAACCAAAAAACCACAAAGACGACAACCACCCATCCACCAAAGAATGATGAACAGAACATGAAAGACCAAACAACCTTAATGGATAGGAAAAACAAAGCCATAAAATTAAAGCCCACGAACATGAGGT
This sequence comes from Dendrobium catenatum, assembly GCF_001605985.2. Taxonomy (NCBI): domain Eukaryota; kingdom Viridiplantae; phylum Streptophyta; class Magnoliopsida; order Asparagales; family Orchidaceae; genus Dendrobium; species Dendrobium catenatum. The sequence continues at coordinate 6,729,491 of NW_021319315.1, read as the reverse complement.
TTGGCTTTTTTTTTTCCCTTCCATATTTTCCAGAGAACCCCCTCAACATTCACCTGTACTACATTTAAATTAAAATCTTCAGTCAGACAATTAAATAAATCACCATGAGTTCCTTCAGAGTCCCAGTCTTCGCCCGATTGAGAACAAATCCAATATGCACGGCCAACAGGAATGTAAACCAAGAAATTCCCACCACTCAAAGCAGTAGCATCAACATAAGAAATAGGAGTAGGAGTTGAGCCAATTAAGTTAGCTTTATCAGAAACCACCAATAAACCACCAATATGTCATGAATAGATAAAGTCACATTAAAAAAAACAGGAGGAGAAACATTCCCTACATTGCTCACATCCACATCACTAGTGAGGTCATTAATAATATCGTTCTCAGCTCGAGAAACCATAGCTTCCAATTGAGACATCTTTGCTAATTGATTACTAGGATTACAAGAAAGAAGATTAAGCAAAGCGTTATTAGCCATATGAATGATACCATCTGCACTAAAGAAGGGTGGTAGTAGGTAAATTGGATTCAAATAATTCACATTATCAATATCAATGCCAGTATCCCCGTTAACCACCAACTCAGTAACCGACATAACAAGAGTCAAAGTAGTGATAACTATATTATCCAATTTTTTTCATAACACCAGTTGCATTCCCAGAAGAACTAACAAGATTAGTATCATTGGAAGTAACATTAACTGGGACATGGGAAGATTGGGGGAGACGGACGTACACTCTTCGAATTCCCGATACATTTACAGTGAACACAAATGGGAGGAAAATTCTCCATCTCAACATGTTGTATGTACCCAAAATTTTCAAAACCTAGCCACACACTATTGAGAAAGTTTTTGGCAATGTCAAGCTTAACCAAAACACGTGCAACAAAGGAGCGAGAGCCTATAGTGGTAGCATTGTCGATTTTTAACTGACGACCAAACAATGATCCCAAACCGTGAATGATACAGGGGGAGAAGAGTGTGGCCACAATTTTGGGAATGAGATCCAAATGAGGATAACAGGAGATTCCACACCAATGTCAAATAAAGAAGATCATTTGGTTAATTTCATATAACAATTGTTAACAAAGTAAGATATGTGAAAAAAAAAAGATTCTACTATAGTCCAAATCATTAACTAACTTAATCAATACATGCGAATGATTCAACAAAGTAACTAAAAAATTGCGATTGAGCTTGAGATTGAAGAAAAACTTTTGGATATAGTCAAGACTAGGTCGGCGAGAAGGAAATTTGCCAAACAACGCATATTCAAGAGAAGCCATAAGAGCAATGATCTCCTCCTCTGAGATCCACAGTGAAGGTAAACCATGAAAAGTGTAGATTTCAGCTCAAAAAAAGTGGTAGTGGAGAAAATACCAGAAAAGATCATCAAGAAAAGAACGTAATTTCTTTGAGCCATCTAAAAAACTAGGATCGTTTAAACTATTCACCTCCATTCTAGCAGCAAATGACCAAAGGTGGACAAATCAGGAAAATGAAGCAAAAAACCACAAAACCAGCGAAAAAGAAAAGGAGGGATAGAGAAAGCTTCCCTAAGATAGACACCGGCATCGACAACGACGGCCAGCGCCGCCGAGAGAGAGCTAGGGCAAAACCGTAGCAAAGCGAGGATCGAGCTAAGTGATGTTTAATATAAAGTAAAGTTGAATAACTCAAATTCAACACAGTGGACTAATTAAGAAAGGAGAGGAGGGGTGTCATTATCACCTCGATGGCTATCAAATGAAATTTTTACAGTGTTCAGATGCCTTTAATACATGAAATTTGGCTTGGTGGGAACTGGCCTTATTATCAAGGAATAATCTATTTATAAATTTGCTCAAAGATTAAGCTAAAAAGTGATTAGGTTTAGAGCTAATTAAAGTTTCTGTCCTTGGAAAAATCTTTGAAGCTAGGTCTTCATCATTTGCTTCATGTGAAAGATTGGTATTCTTACATGGCCTACATTGAATTTAATTTAAGCTTTCTTTTTTTTTTTTTCCATGTTAAGTTTGAGGCTTCATTTCTAACATTTTGGAGCTACAACAAGATACTAATTGTGCACAGCCTTTAAACAGCCATAATTATCACATTCAATTACTATGTATTGCAATAAAGTTGTGATTAGGGTAATTTTAAAATTTATCATTTATGTATATACACCCCTGCTGCCCTCGCCACCTGCCGGTTACTACCATGGCACCACCAGCCACCACCACCGCCTACCAACATTGCCACCTGCCCCGCCACCTCCCTTGTCGGCCCCCACCATTTTTAGAAATTCACTACATTCATTACTTCAATCCAAATAAAAAAAAATTATTCATTTGCATTTACTTTACATCCATCCAAAGAACTCAAAAGTATTCATTTTACACTGCATTCATTTTACACTACATTCCTTCTTTAATTAACCAAACAACTCCATGAAGAAAAAGCAATCCCAAATACCTCATTTCATCAATTTACAATGGGTATGTTCAAATCAACATATTTGCAACCTTTCTTATACTGCCAATCTCATGTCATAAGGAACCTATTTTTTGTGGAAATGCCAAGTAAGGGCAGAACTAACCTCGTTTTTAAGGGTGAGCAAAATAGGATTATGAAATGCATAATTTTATGTATGATATAGAAAAAAAAAATTAGAATTTAGGCAATTGCATTTATTGAAGGTGGACAAAATAATTAAAATGCTTATTCTTCTAAGAAAAAAAAAAGATTTTATAGTGGATAATTGCCCGCCTTGAGCTCTCCTATTAGTTCGACAATGCCGATTTTTGCATGTCAGCCGCTTTCAACTGATGTGTCATGCCCACTATCCAATGCGTCAAATTTACTCTTTAAACTCTTTCAATCATATTCAAAATAGATCATGGACTCTTCAATTCCAATCCAAAATAATTCCATATATATGTTATTTTTAACAATGTTTGAGTAATCAATGAATTAAACCAACACATATATAATTTGACACTAAAATTATCTAATATAAATAGTCTAAGAATTATTTTCACCTTTTGTCTGCATCTAATAAACTTTTTTTGAAGCTTTAAATTAAATGACCAATTATAAGTCAAATATATAAAATAAATAAAGATAACTTATCCATGAGTTTTCCTATTTTCATAATTCACTTCTTCACATAATTGAATTTATATATACTAATGAAAAAATTACAAAAAAGTAAAAAATTTAATTGATAAATAAATTATTCTTTTGAAAATAATAATTTCTCACTCTTTAAAAATTTTAATTTAAAAAACAATAAAAAAAACTGCATCAAGCGAAGCCTAACATAACAATTCAATTATCAATCAAGCAAACAAACTAATCGACATAATAGAATTCATTCCCTCTGCTGCCCTCTCCATCACTCCATGCATAAGCGCATGCATGTAGCCCACCATCATCGCATGGCAATGGAACATAACTATGATGATGATGATGCTGATCGATGGCGATGGCGATGATGATGATGATGGGTTTAGCCTGCTAGGGAATGAAGAACTTTTCCCCACACTTGCAGAGCCAGGCCTCAGGGTAGTATTCGGTGGTCACAGTGGTACCGGGAGGCACCGGCACGTGGACCGGCCTGCACGGAGTACACTCACCGCATTTATTCGTGCACCGCGGAGGATCCGACCCCGGCAGCTCCTCTGCAACCCCGTCGGCCTCTTCTCTCTGAATATTTACCTGGCTGAAGGAGACGGTTCTTAGGCTTAGGCTTTCTCTGTCTGTGAAGAAAATGAGATGAAACCAATGCATTTCATTAAGAAAAAAGTAAGAAGTTTGGGTTCAAAACTGACACCTTTGAATAAAAAACCAGCCTTGCAAGCTTCCTCATTGCAGTTAATGGAAAACAGAGGAGAGGCGGAGAAGAAACAGAGAGATACGCAGAAAAGAACTGCGTTCATGGAGAAGGTTGCGCATCTTGCTCTTCCTCTTCTCTGCAGCATTTGCGCCTATTAAACCTGTCCACAAAAGATATGAAAGACAGAGGAGGAGCAGGAGGTGAAGAAAAAGGATTTAGGAGCAGGGGAGAAATCTCAGAGTGTATCTTCTCTTTCTATAGCTACTGAACCAACACCAGATCTCTGTGAAAGAGCTTTGGAACGAGCCAAGATGAAAAATTTAATAACATTTCGAGATATTTCTTGTCTTTCTCTCTCTCAATTTCTTCAAGGCTCAGCCCAAATCGATCTGCTGCCTTCGTTACGCTGGAAAGACAAAGAGCATGAAGACAATTCTATATGAAGATTATTGCTGAAGCTTATATAAATAATATAATAGAAAGTAGTGGAAGGTTATTTTTGGAAGTTTCCAATGGTGGGAGGAATTTTGAGTCTAGTGAGATAGTTAGAGAATGGTAGGAGACTGTAGTCCGAAGTTGTATTAAAGAAGCATCTAGAACTATTCAGTATTAGTATAAATAGACCTTATGCATTTTCATTTTATACTATCAAATTCAAGAACAAATAATTCAATATAAGCTTAAGTATGTTTCTTATCTACGCTCTACATAAATTTATATCTTAATAGAATTAACAAAAAGTTTGGAAGCAACAATTAGGGGTGTCAATTCGGGTCAATGGGTAGAGTTCGGGTCAAATCCGGAACTGACCCGGTAATGTTCGGGTCAACCCGAACCCGATCCGTTTTTAAAAACGGAAAAGGTTTCCGGACCCGAACCCGATCCGATTCGGGTCCGGGTCAACCCGACCTGACACGAATGACCAAAAAGTTGACCTAAAATTGCTAGTTTTAAGGTCAAAATTGGGTCAATCTTTGATTTTCATGTCAAAATCGGGTTTCCGAGTCAAATAGAAATTTTCGTGTGAATTTCGAGTCATTTTAGGGTTGCTGAGTCAATCCGAATCCGATCCGATTTTTAAAACGGGTAGATTTGTTGAACCTGAACCCGACCTGTTTTGGGTCCAGGTTGACCCTAACCCAGATTTTTCCGGGTTGGGTTCGGGTCATGTTAAAACTTGACACCCATAGCAACAATGGTTGGCAGGGCAGAGTTAAAAAAATTTTATTAGTGGGGACATAAATTTATAATTTTTAATATATTATTAATTTTTTCATGTCAATTTTATCTTTTTATTTAATAATTAATAATTAAATAATATTTAAACTTTAAAGAATGGAAGTTATTATTTGTAAATTTTTTACATATATGAAAATTTTACTTTAAAATTTCTCATTTAACTTTGTAGGAGTAATTGAAAAATAATGGGCACTGAAGTTTTGAATGACTTATGAAAAATTCAAACAAGTTATCTCTCATTGGAGATAATTATATCTAAAAAGAAATTTTAAGTATATGTTTCTTAAATATTTTAGTAAAGCTTCCAAAAGTGTTTGTACATTGGCCACAATCCACATATATTTGAGCTAGCATAAAAAATATGAGGCCATAAAAATATGAAAAAGGAAGTAAATTCCTTGTGGACTCCATGCTTTAAATAGTTATATTAGGTACAATTCTAAGGCACATAGTTGCAACGACTCCATCATCACCATGTCTTATTTCAATCATCATTATAATGAAGGATCATAGGCCAGAAGGGGCACATAGCCCCATGCTGGCTTTGTCACTGATTGTCAGGAGATTATAGTTGAAAGATCGTAGTCTAATGACAGTGGTCTGATGGCGGTGAATTAACAACAATAATGAAGCTGTGGTCTAAACAATAAGGTAGAAGTTGGACCAACAACTATAGTAGGGTGGTGGCAGTTTGATGGCAGAGATGGAGTTGAAGCAATCCAACAGTAAAGGATCAACGGTGGTACTCAGATGGAACTCGGAGATTCTTCAAATTTTTTAGCTCTCTTGAGTCTCAAGCTAAGGCCCAAGCCTCTCATAATATAGAGAGAGTGGGGGCAATTTATAAATTTTGATAGTACCATGTCCTTTAAATATAACCAAAATTTTGAACACTTAATTTGTTGGACCACCTGTATTGAATCTCTCGATCTTATGTCATTATTTTAACATTTAAATATCTTAATGATACCATAATGAGATGATTTGGGCCCATTGAATTTGCCTTCTCGGGATGTTCAAATGATTATGATTCAAATGTGCATCATGTTTCGTGTCCGATCAAATTAATTTCTTGTAACATCTCAATAATAAAAAACATAAGTCATGATTTAGAAGTTTTGAAGATCTAGATTTCGTTTGGGACAGTTTTCTTACAGTTTCTTAAAGCATCTTTTTAGTTATTTTTTCTGCTAAATATTTGCTTTAAGAATCAGTAAAAAAGCTGCCCAAAACGAAACCCTAATCTCTCTCTCTCTCTCTGTTAAAATCCGGGAAGTATTTATTCTTTACTGACAGATGGGAGCTGAAGGGTGGCTTAAATATTTTCGCAGAATGCTTCAGTCAATGTTGGTGGTGGGACCTCCAAATCTGGCACCGGTTATACGGTGCGACCAGGACTTATGCGGGTTGGGTAATGGGCCTGAGCTCGGGTATTAATTTCGGGAGACAAAACGTGGAGCCTCTCTGTGTAGAATGGGCCCTGTTATGGGCTGCTCCCAAAAGCCTGGCCCTGAACCATTCCAGTGCGCCACTTGCAACCTGCAGAACTGCAATAGCAAGCTGAAGGTTGAAGGCAAGGAGCAAAGGTATATGCCCAAGTTGCTAAATATATATCTTTTAATAATATGCTAAATTTAGTGAACGTTTGGTATCACTTTTATTTTTTTATTTATTTATTTAGATTTATGTTTAAATAATAATAAAATATATTTGATATCTTATAAATATATTAATTTATTTTTATTGAATATCAAATATGTTGATTTATACAATAGTAGCTGCGGTCACCTGCAGGACAACGATAGCTGTCAAAGATAACGGTAGTTGAAGATATTTTAAAATAAATTAATTTGTTTTCAAGGTTTCATTACCAATATTTTTTCCTCGAGGCTTTGTATTTAAAAATTATTACATAATAATTTAATTATCAATATTACTAAATATATTATTTGTACATATGTAATTAGATAATTAGTCATCAATTTTAAAAATAATAGTTTCAATTTATTATCAATTGATTATAGATAAATTTTTTACAAAATATATAATATCTTTTAGAAACTTTTCAAATCTTAATGTAGGGGTAGACCTAAAAAGACTTGGTTAGAAAATATTAGGAACGACCTTTCTTTATTAGATTTAAACGAGAATTTGGCTTTTAATAGGACTCAATGGAGAAAAAGGATTCATGTAGCCGACCCCACGTAGTGGGATAAAGGCTTGATGTTGTTGTTGTTGTTGTTGTAATGATGCATCAAATAAATATAATGAGAATTTTTTTAACATCCATTAGTATTTCTCACTATATTTAAACAATTTTAATATCAATGTAATGTATGGCTAGTCAATGAATTTATATATTTTACTTGTATAATTATGAGACACTACTCAGCTTATTTTACTTATGTAATCACATCTAAAGGGCTTCTTGCACTAATGACAAGGTTGCACAAATCAAAGCAAGGAAACTCTCAATCCATAGTAAAGCATTGCAAATAGCTCATATTTAAAAAATTGGCAAAATATTTAACAAACTATTCCAATAATCAATCCCTTTATTGCAGAAGGAAGTTAATGAAGCCTCTACCTCTCAATAACATAAGAAAACTGTTCCATGACCCAACTTCTTGACCTTATCAAGCAAGACTTTAGCAATCACATTCAAGACCAAAGAACATCCAGCACCACAATACAAGTTGTAATGTGCTGCAAATATCCAGTTACTAGCTTTAAAGCTGAATAACCATCGGCGAATCGGTTAGATCAATTATTATCGAGTCAAACAAAGCTCGCTTCGTCTTCGATCGAATAACGCCGCTGGATGGTGTGCATAGGTTTATCACGTCGACTTTGGGAGAGAGAAGCAAGCTACTGGTCATTGCTTCATTATCAGAACTTCTTGGAGTTGATTTCTGTCTAGCCTGATCCATTCCACTATCTTCACTGCAAGAATTGGGACTTAGGCTGGTTGAAGCGCCTCTTCTGCATTCAATGACTCTTCTAGGGGACTGGGAAGGTTCAGTAAACTCACTCGACTCCAGTAGTATTCTGGAATTAGAGTATAAGTTTCCATAGCATTCTTCAGTAGACTGCAAAGTTTGTTCACAATTGTAGGATACAGTATTTCCCATCTGATTGATATTTCTATTCATTCCTTCAATTGTAACATCTGCTGATGCAGGCATGTTTATGTCTTCATTGATATCTTCTTCTCCATCAGCTTCATCAAAGACATCACTGCTGCGATGTAAAGCATGCCCTTTAGCATAGCAAGGGAGATCATCCATGGAACAAATGTTGAACCTCATTTGATTTGGCAACCTTGGACAACCAGCTATATGTTTTGTGTATTTTGTTGAAAAGAAGTTCACTGTGAGGTTTAAGCTGATTAAAAAAGAAAAATGGAGCTCAATTTTTTATAGTTATATGTTAATTGAAAGATGGGAAAGAGCTGTGAAGCATACTTCTCCCAGGATGGGAGGTTGAGCATTGAATAGGCAAGCTTAATTTTATTAGCCAAGCCTGAGAGGGATTTAAAACTTGAAGCAGCTTTTCTAACAGCTAGAGATTCTCTGGGGTGCTGCCATGCCCATTCAAACTGAAAATTAAAAATTTCAAGTTGAAAATTAGAAGTATGCATACTCAGAACAGAAACAAGGAATCAGAGAATCACAGTCAAATCAAACAATTCTAATGACAAAGTTCACTCCAGGTGAGAGACAGTTGGTAGATGACAAAGTTATAGCATTTATGAATCACAGTCAAAGAACAATTCTAATAATAATATTGATAAGATCTTGAACTATCATAAAATGCAAAAAGATAATTGCATGAGTCTTCAAATGCATCAGCTATAACTTGCAACAGGATAATAGAGATATAAGTAGGCTGAGTTTTGGTGGTCCATCCGCTGGCTGAAAGGAAGGCGCTAGAGCACTATTGACACTAAAGAAGGTCTATCTCCGTGAGTTCATTGGCCGTCCTCACCTAAAGTTGGCGTATTTCTACTTGTTGATCGCCCGGGAACCGATAGCCCCCAGACTCCTTTTTCTTTTGTAAAAAGAAAAAACTATTGCCTTGAACTTGTTTAAGTTCAACTATTGCCTTTTTCTTCTACAGGGAGTGAATTTGTTTGCCTTCCGAATGTACCCATTTTCCCAAGACATATGAGTGATCCTCGAGTAACGTTCCATAGCCGGTTGAGGTAGCTATGAACCTCTTCCTAGCGCCTTCTTTGCAATTCATCAACCTCTCGGTTGGTTTTTCCGACAGTACAGTGTCCAATCCAAATTGGACATAAAATAAGAAGGCGCGGAGCGTTCAGCCTTTTCATTTTTTCAGACTGATCACCGGCAAGGAATCATGCCGATCTCCTATTCTTTCCTAGCATCCAACGAAGCGAATCCCTCAGAGCGGTATCGGATCACAAAAGTCATTGTATAGAATGTCGATGTTCCCTCGACCGGTTAGGTTAATCCATAATGATTGGTCTCAAAAGAGGAAAGATAGGGGAATGGATTAGAAGTTCGCTCTTTTCGAGAGATCAACAAACTTCCGCCCTTGATCAAACCACTGAGCGAGGCGAATCGTGAATGTTAGGTGTTTTGATTCCAACATTCTTCTTGTTCGCCACTTGCCTCGCATTGCTTCGGATCACTGTCCCCTACTCTTCAACACCCCGGAACACTCGCTGGATCAAGTTTGGATTTGCGAATGAATGCTGGGCTGGGCCACCTCGAATGGCGTGAGCCGCATGCGGGGAGACCCGCACGTACGGTCCGGAGGCCGGCCGCAGCAGAGCTGCGGGGCATTTCTTTGCTACGCATCGCCTGGCGCCCTTCCCGGACCTAGCAGCAAACGGGCGGGCCGGGCCTGAATTCAGAGCGGACCTCACTAATTTATTCAATCATTTACAAGAAAATTTAAATCATATCACAAACAATCTTGAAGAAGCATTTCGATAAAATGGTGACTTTATTCCATAATGAATATGTCGAGTTGAGCAACTCCCAGAGTGATTTAAGGTGTTTACTATTTATTTTGTAGAAAAGTAAAAAAGCCACTTTAAATTTTATGACTCAATAAAAAGGGTGGAAATATATAGACTTTTTCAAAAGTCTTATAATAAAAAAATTCAAAGCTAATTAGAAAAAGGAAAAAATCACTAAGAGAGATTGGCGAATAAAAGTAGAAGATAAGGCACATGGATTGGAATCTACAAGCCACAAGAGAATCGTTCCAACAATTAGAACTCTTAATCTATGCGCTCAAGGATTCCTATCAAAATTGGTAGACTTGTGGGTCCAACCAATGGCTAGCCGTGTGTGGGAAAAGGACTGAATTCCTATTGGGGCCAGCAGTTGTGATGTGGGCCTCATGATCATTCAACAATCCCCTTCAAACTGAATGGTATAAATCTAACATTCTAAATATACTAATATTTTTTAACATGAGTTTGTTGAGTCCCTTGATGAGATTATCTGCAGATCCATTGCTAGAACTTATTGGGAGTATTTTGGCCTTTTACTTGTAGTTTTTGTTTGATTTCCTGAGATATTTAAGGACATTGTTTGCATAGTAAAATGGTTGGCCATCTTTAGGGACAAAACATTCTACTTTACAGGCATTTATTATGGTCAAAACATCATATAATTTTATTTAAATTTATTATTTATTTACATATGATTATAAAATATTAAAAAAAAAACATGCTAACTAAATTATGTGAATTTCTAATGAAATATTACATTTGCATTTGTGTTAAATTTAGTTTGGAAGTTTAAATATTAATAACTCACATATATTTTGTTATTCTTGATTAAAGCTCAATGATAGCTCGAACACAAAAATAAACTAAAGGGTTAGCCAGACTTACCATCCCTATGGATAGTTAATGTTATACATAAAACCCCTATGTTTTCTAAAATTACACTTGCTTGCTATTGTTATATATTACATTATGTAATAAACAAAAGATGTTTTAAAAAATTCAACTTATCTCTCATATTATCGAATATTAAATTGCATGTTAGCATCACTTTGTTAACAAAGAGCACCAAAAATAGGGGACAAGTGCAATTTTAGAAAATATAAGTGAGGTACATGTAAAATTGACAATCTATAGAAGAGTATAATCAATCCTAAGCTTAAAAATAAACTTGAACATAATTTGGGAGCTCTTGAAAAAAAAACAATTGCATTTGTGTTAAATGTAGTTTGGAAGTTTAAATATTAATAACTCACATATATTTTGTTAGTCTTGATTAAAGCTCAATGATAGCTCGAACACAAAAATAAACTAAAGGGTTAGCCAGACTTACCATCCCTATGGATAGTTAATGTTATACATAACACCCCTATGTTTTCTAAAATTACACTTGCTTCCTATTGTTATATATTACATTATGTAATAAACAAAAGATGTTTTCAAAAATTCAACTTATCTCTCATATTATTGAATATTAAATTGCATGTTAGCATCACTTTGTTAACAAAGAGCACCAAAAATAGGGGACAAGTGCCTTTTAGAAAATATAAGTGAGGTACATGTAAAATTGACAATCTATAGAAGAGTATAATCAATCCTAAGCTTAAAAATAAACTTGAACATAATTTGGGAACTCAGCTTATGTTCAGGTTTTGTTCGAAGTAAATAGAAAAATAAATAAACAAAGTTGATCATGGCATGCTCAACGTCACTAAGCTCATTTGCAGCCCTAAAGCAAGAACTTCATTATGTAGTCTCAATACTTAACCCAAAGTTAGCATCTATAATGCTGGCATATAAATATCTATATGCATTGATGTTCTCAACTAATTTAATAGTAACCAGAAAGCAGCAGAGTCTTCAATATATTTTTTGTCTTTCTTGGTGGTGAACTGCCTAATTTTTGGCGTGATGACTAGGCACTTGAAATGAGAAATGGGATCATATAAATATATAATTTCACATATCATCAAAGTTATGAAGCATTTCAAAAATTGACAAATTGATGGGTAGACTTAAATAAGGAGATAAAAGATGATTTCATATAAACTATCAATTTTTGTCCTGAAATAGAAGGCTTATACATGCACTCATATATGCAATAATGAATGCAAAAAAATATTTTCATAGGTTTTAATGTTTTATAAAAAACTTTTAGAGTCGCTGCACAATGTAATAGAATAGGGCTGCACAGAAACTCACCTGAAGAGCAGAAACATTAGATGGAAAACCATAAATGCATAGAACCATCTCCCATGGCCGACCACGCTTTGTCCTCCATGCACCACAACTCTTCTCACCATTATGTTGTTTAATTCTTCGCCGAGGATTCACAGTAAACCTAATAACATCCACCTTAATTAGCTACAACGCTACTCAGATAAAACTTTCATATTCTAATCTAAAAGCCCACAAAATTATAGATTATCAAATATTTAGCAATATTTGTGATATTAAATACACTCGAACCATTTTAAGAAAAAAATAACTAAAGAATCCCATTCTGAAGACCAAATGGCTGTTCAGAATGCCTATTTGTCCATGGTAAATTCACGTTTTGGAGTAAATCCTGCCAAAAGCCTATCTCATTATCTCCCAAATTTATAAAATTTGGGATTTCCCATAAGTTATCAAATTTGGCCAAAATTTGTGATTTGTCAAACTACAATGGGAGCTAAATATCTAGGATATTCTACAAGTAGTGAGAACTCTTCACAAAACCCTTCTTCCTAATCTCTTTGTGCTAACCCTCCTCTCTAATTGTCAGTGCAACTTAAGGAGGAGCTTAAATCTCAATGCTTTTATTGTTTAATTGAGATAAACCTGATCCTCCTAATCTATGAATACACTGTATGATGCAAAATTAATATTGATTAATGATTATATTTCTTTTTATGCATGAATATTTGAAGTATGATTTTAAAATATGCAAGATGTTGCCCATACATGATTGGAATTGTCATGTTAGATTACATATTTGTGATTCAAATTAAGAGAACATGAGATGAGATGACAAGAACAATTGATAAGAACCTAATTGATATATCCATAATGGACTCTCTACCATGCAGCCTGGTAGAGTGATAATCAATTGAATGTGCAAAGTTCTAAAAAAAGAACTACCATGGGTGTCAAAGTGATCAAAAGAACATATTGTTTCCTTTAGAGACATAATCAAGGAGAAATTTCTAGAAGGAAATATTCCCAATGGAATTTCGAAGGTGTGGGATCATATTATCTCCAATATAAATCATCATTTTAGACCAAAGTATTATTTTTGGTACTAACATAATGTGTTATAAGAATATGCAGAGCAATTTGAAATATATTTGTCAAATGCTAACAAAGATGACGGTGAGACAAGAAAATCCAACATCCAAGAATGAATAACCTCAAGAAGATTATACATATGTTGTAGATGAACTTCATCAAGGCAAGTTCTATAAGAAGAACACGGTGGAGTTGTTGGAGGATTGTGTCATAAGCTTGGATGAAGATAATAATCATGAGGAACATAATAAAGATTAAGTAAATGGTTCCATAAGCAAGGTTGAGGATGTGATTAGTGAGAAGCATAAGAATTGTAACAAGGATAAAAAAAGGTCGAAGGAATAATTTGGATAAGGTTTCCAATAATTTGAAGAATAATAAGCTAAATAAGAATCATAGATGTTTTAAAATAATGTAATCATTTAATGAGCTTGAATGATATAAAATTTAACAAAATAATAAGCACTGCTTATAGAACATGAAATATATGTAACGCCCCACGATACCCCTTACCAGTAACGTAATGTGTCACATATAACATAACATTTATTCTTTACTTTTAATTATTTCTCATCAATTGTATACTTATATAAAACATTCATTGACAACCACATTTATATAATAAACGGAAGCGTCTAATTAATCCAAACTTCATCACATAATATTTACAGAGCCACTAATAAAATTCAAAGTAGTACAACACTGAACAGTCTACATATCTCAGCTGTAGACTCACATACAATGCTAAATAATCGAACATAAAGTTAAATAACTTGAACCTATTATGCTTAAACTTTTTCCTTTCCTTTCCCTGTAACAACAACCTGTATAAAAACTGGTGAGCTAAGAAGCTCAAGTAGTTATGCAAATTAAATAATAAATTTAAATGCAAATATATAATAAATAACTATATTTAAATTATAAAACTTAACATTATTTGCAAACAATGAAAAATCATTTTTTAGGATTAACCTTTAATTCCTTTGAAGTCTGTATAGAATATCAATATTAGTCTTCTAAAAATTTGAATACACTGTTATAAGAATGTTCAATGGAGCTCGGGTAAATCTGACATTATCGTTATTGAACTATATAGAAATCCATTTTGCCTCTTTGAGGGTCCCTTTTGCCCCACCTTCTATGCAAGTATCATATCTGGGGTCCCTTTTGCCCCCACCTACAATTGCAGGTATCATACTTAGGGTCCCTTTTGCTCCACCTGCGAGTGTAAGTATCATATCATTTTATAATCAATCTTTACTAATTGATATTCATTAAATTTCGCATATTCATAGTTCCTACTTGTATTATAGGGGTTACATACTTCAATAACAATATATCTATTATACTTTTTGCATGAAGAGAAGGTGTATGCTACAAGTAAAGAATTCTACTTATTTTAAAAATATTACCAACTAGAAAAAATCTTTAAACGATCATATTACATTTTATTTTAAAGTTAAATCATTCGAATTTGCATGTGGTTATTCATATATAAATACTTGGTTGTGAATTTGCATTCATAACATCATAATTGTTTCCTTAAATTTCCATTAAACACTAGTGTATGAGGCTACCAAAAATAACAGTATATACTTTTAAATTAAACTTGCATTATTTACTTCCTTGATGAGTTGTCTTATCCAAAATTCTACACCTCGTAATATTTCCTCCTTTTTGCATATATATATATATATATATATATATATATGAATCCTAAAACATAATTGAGTATATTCTTCTTTAAAATTTGATTACTGAATTTAGGAAATATAAAAGACAATAATTAAAATTAAAATTTCTTACCTCCTCCTTCCTTTTATTATTCTTTTCTTCTACTCTTTCTTTCGAATGCACCAAAACATCACACAAAATCATTGTTCCTTCAATTAACTTGCACACTCACAACAAACTGCACTGTCGAATTTCCTCCAGTGCACTGTGCCGAATTTCCTCTTCTATGCATTGTGTCGAATCCCTCTTCTAATCACTATGTCGAATCCCTTTACAGTACAACACTGTGCCGAACATACCCACAGTGAATCCACTCCTAGTTGCGTGAAAACTGCTGATTTGTGAGAGTTCCGAACAAAAAAAAGAATAGAGGAGAGGGCCCGCATAAAGTGAATTTAATATAACTGATTCCCCAAAACCTTCACAGTCTTCAGATGAAAATAAATCAGTGGTTGATTTATTCGACCCATGCAGGCATCTCTTCAGAAAATAAGGAATTCTAATTTAATATATCAGTTAGTATTAATACCATGGAAATATACATTAAACAACATTTATAATTTAAGTTCATAACGATTATAGTCTTTTACTGTTAATGGGAATTTTAATTATAATTTAAATATTAAATGTAACAAACATAATTTGTTGGAAATTTTCATGACCTGAAATTTTGAGTATTCCACTATAAGAGTGATATTTTATGAATAAAGAGAATTAAAAAAGGAGAAAATGAAGGGGTCGTTGAATAGAGAATTATGATGAAGGTTGAAATTTGTGGAACTTGTAGGATTATGCGAAGGCTTAAAGGAGGAAAAGTAAAGTTTCTTGGGATATATGTTGCTTGGGATTTAGTACAGAAGTAATTGGCCTAAGGATATCAAATGTTGTTTTGGAGGTCAAGCTAGCAAGTAAAAAGGTTTGACCAAGAGCACTTAGTTGATGAGGGTTTGACTACATTAACCAAAAGGGTCAATGGGTAAGTAAAGGTTGGGTTAGCCAAATTTAATAATATGGCTAACTCGGGTTAGGTATGAGTTGCAAAGGATTCAAAGAAATATAACAAATTAAAAATCAAACTAATCTGATCTAACTAGAGAAAGTTATAACAAAAATATTGAGATGGAGCAAAACAAAAATTTCTACTGAGAAGAATAGAAAACCAGAATTTTGAAATTATGTAAACAACCAACTAAAGTCAAAATGCAATATCACTTTATAAGTATTTCTACAAGATAAAGATCAGAACAAAAAAATTCCAAGCAAAAGAAAATTCATATGATGGGCACAAAAAAAAGTTAAAATGAGCTCAAGTCAAATTCAAGATTGGGCCTTACTCACGACTCGATTGAAGGAAAAGGAAATTTAAATGGGAGGATTCAAGGTCGCTTACTTGGGTTGATGGAAGAGGAAAATTTGAAGAGAAAACTCAGTGAAGCACAACACAAAATAAGTGGTTTAGCAGTCATTGCTTACATCCACTATTAAATTATACTAGGTTCTTCTTACAATTGTATCTTTTGTAAAAGGGAGGAGAAGAGCATGGACGAAGAAGAACAATAAAAAATAAGACTAGGGAGTCAAATCTCAGGAGTTCAACTTAGGATTTCGCCTCCTTTTTTATTATGATTCTTTACTTTCCCTTTTATAGGCCATCCTAGTATGGCTTCATTATATGTGTTGCATGAGGCATGCTTGCCAAGTGTCTTAAGGTGTGGAAAGCATGATGAGTGCAGAACAAGACTTAATGCACCATGGCATCATGTGTGACTCTGTGTGCTACACATTCTAGTAAGTAGATTATCATTTTGATACACTATCCTATGATAGGCGAGACTTAGACGCCTCAAGAACCGCTGGTCCAAGCAAAAGAGCATTAATTGGATGAGCTTAAACACCAATTCGAGCGGATGCTGATTTGGATGGTTATTTTGATCCTGAACTAGGTGGACATCGAGGACGGGTCGAATCTCATGAGAATTCCAATTGGTTGCTAAAGTATCTTTGGACATGTTCGTTTTGTGAGTGGATCTTGTTGGTTTGGTTGAGTAATCAATCGGATGAAGAGCCTATTTAAAGAGTTTTTTGGTGGGATCACAAATCTCGATGAAGCAGATAAGATCAAAGGAGTGTAAAACTTCTTTCCAGGATAAATTATTTATATAACCAATTATGAATGAAACAGAAGAAGCTTAAAAATCCAACTTATTTATCATGAATGGCAATGATTTTAGGGCTCATTGTCGTGAGCAACAGCCATTAAAAAAAAACATTTTTTTGATTGAGTGCAAACTTGGATATACCCAAACTAGAGTAGATAAGGAGGACACTCATATATACTTAGACATGATAAAAAAATGTTATGGTTGAAAACGCTTGGAGCTTAGTCAAACGAGTTATTCAAACTCTTTAACCAACTTTAACCAAGTAGAAGGAAATAATGGAGGCTTGCTATAGCAAGAGAATAGATATTTTTTTTTTTTTTGGATTTTATAAAGGGGTTGTTTGGTTGGATTATATAAGAGTATAAAGTATTCCAAATACAGAGGTTTTGAAAATTTTGGTGTTTAGACGGAGGAAAAATAAATGCAAAATAAAGTAAATGTAGAGTAAACCACTCTAGTTTATTTTTTAGGTAAATCAAACTCACCCAGTTTTGAGCGAGAATGATTTACACCGCAATCTAGCTCGCTTGATCGCCACTGGCCATTGCTGCCTACCACCTCCACCTGCCTCCGGCCACCACTACCACTTCCGCCGGCCACCACCTCCGCCGCCGCCGGCTATCACCCACCGCACCTCCACCCATCACTGTCCACCACCACTGCCAGCCACCATTGTCGGCCATCGCCGGCTACCACCCTCTGCTACCACGACCGCCGGTCTCTATCATCTCTAACATTTACACTACATTCATTTTACTTCAAACAAAAAAAAGAATAATCATTCGTCTTAATTTACTTTACACTCATCCAACAACAACAAGGGATATCATCAGGTCCAACAGCTTTTCCACCCTTCATTTTCTTTAAAGCCTCTCTAACTTCAGTTTTACTAATACGCCGATAAAAATAGAAATCTTTATTTTCATTTAGGGTGCTAAGGTCACTACTTTACACTCATCCAAACAACTACAAATTATTTCTTTTATATTGCATTCCTTTTTTAGCCAACCAAACAACCCCAAAATTAAAAATTGATTCACTCTAAATATACATAATCAGCCACAGCTCAGAAAACTTAGCAAGGAACAATGCATATACAAGGTCCTAACAATAGTCAGAACAGAATCAATCCCAGAATGCTCTGAGGTAAAAAAAGAGAAATTTCTTCAATAAATTTCACGCAATACCACAAGGTAAAAAAGATCGGAGGGCTACAACAAGGTTTTGGACTGGCAGGAATTGCTCGAACCGCGTGAGGAGAGCTATCGCGGAGAGGTGAGAAAGAAGGGTTCCTCAAAGAGTTCTCTCTGCAAGCAGCAAATTTCATAAATCAAGCTCCGGCCGCAATTTGATAAATACGGAGTTGAACCGAGGTTTGGTAAATCGGGTCAAATCCCGAACTCAATAAATCTGGGATTTACAAGTTAATATTAAGGCTTTAGCGGCATTTACTCCAAATCCTAGATTTATGATTGGGGCAGGAGATTGTAAATAGGCCTATCAAACAGACCATAGGTTATCAGCAGATAATCTCATGCCCAGCAGGTTAGCAACAGATCTCTAAGCAGATGACAGAATAATCCAGATTTCAGTGAAAATATCAACCACAAAGAAGATCCTGAAAATCTGCTATTTTATTTATAGAGAAGGAAAGATTATTCTTTTCAATGTCAGTATCAATTATGATGCAACCAATTCTAGAGATTGATTTCTACAGAGTTTGAAGGAGTTACCCAATATAGGTGCGGCCCTTGTGGCGAGGGCTTAAAGAGCAGAGAAGATAGCAAGCGAAGAAACCCTTCGCCGGCTCAGTCTCGTCGGCTCCTTCGTCGGAATCAGGATCGCCCACTCGTTTTTCCGTCTCTCTCGCTTCATCTACTTCTTTGGCTTCGTATCTTCCCCTTCTTCTCCCCATGCTCCCTCTCCCTCGCTCTCTCTACCTCTCTCCTGGATTCCCTCGCTCGCTCACTCGCTCGCCCTCAAGCTCGAAAGACCATGACAAGAGTGCCCGTTGAAAGAGAGCATTTTGAATCTCGACGCTCTAGGGCAACTATAGTAGAGATAAACCACGATCTGCCGGATCTGGTCCACACAGGAATATAAGTAGAGATTCCATTTTTGACACGATCTGAAACACGATTCGAATCCGATTCGAAAAAATTTGGGTTCAGGTCAACTTGAACCTGAAATGGGTCAGATTCGGGTTCAACTAATCAACTCGTTTTAAAAATCGGGTCAGGTTCGGGTTGACCCAACAACCCGAAATTGACCCGAAAGTGACACGAAAACTCACATTTGACCCGAAAAATCGAGATTGATATGTTTTTGACCCGAAAATCGAATATTGACCCGATTTTTGACCCAAAAATTAGCAATTTTAGGTAAACTTCGGGTCATTCGTGTCGGGTCGGGTTGACCCAGACCCGAATCGAGTTGGGTTCTGGTCCGGAAACCTGACCTGTTTTTAAAAACGGGTTCGGATTGACCTGAACAATGCCGTGTCAGTTCCGGGTTCGACCCGAACCCGACCCGCTGACCCGAATTGACACCCCTAAATATAAGTGGGCAATTCCAGGTTTTTGACATATCCCCAACTTTGATAGGTTCTAAAGTTTATTTAGTCATTCCTTCATCAACATATCAAGAAAATATTATGCTTCCTTTGACTTAGGCTTCATTTGGGACTACTTTTTTATAGCTTCTTAAAATAATTTTTAAGTACAAAAATTAAAATAAGTTTTATACTAAAAAATTGTTTCAAGCAGCAGTAAGAAAGCCGTCCCAAACGAAGCCTTTAACTTAAAAGAAAATAAATAAATGTAACAGACTAAGGAAGAGTGAATATCGGAGTTTCGATGATCTAGGTAGAACTCTATAGTGAACTATTCAAGAGTTTTTTCTAGTGTCTAAGGGGGGCATAGTTCTATTTGTTTGTTGTGTTATCAGGACCTCAAGAAGGGTGTTAGATTTCATAGATGCTGCTTCAAGTAGCAGTGAAGATAGCTTTGAATCTTCTCTCTTTTTTCTTCTTGTTTGGAGGAGATGCGATCTCTCAATCCAACAAAAGAGAATTTTTAATAATTATGCAGATTTTTCATTAAGTGCTAATAATAAAATATCTAACTTTTTTAAATATGGATCTTCTTTTAATCACCTGATCTGATCATTTAAATTTGTATATGTTGAACTTATTTATGAAACATATTAATCATTTAACCAGAAATCATAATGTTTTATTAGATTGTTTGTATCGATCGGTTAACCCTCCGCAGTCATATAATACCTTTATAACATTGAAGTATCTTCATGTGTTAGAATTGGACAATTTGAGCTCGTTTGATTCATCACATCGAGATGCATCTTTAGTTTATTAAAAATATAGTTCATATATTCTCAATGCTGATTCTAAAATTTTCTAATTCAGAAATTTATGTCAAAATCTGTGTTAGATTCGATATTTTATGAGTTATCACTTATTTATATGTATATATAAAGTTGTACTAGTAGGTAAACGTATTTTCTTTTTTCGCCCTCTCCTATTTAAAATAATTTGATTAAATAATTTACGCATTTGTGAGTGAATTTGATGGTGTTATAACAAGTATTTTTTCACATCATTATGGTCCTTTGCTTTGGAAATTTAACCTTTTTATCCCCAATAATGCATTGATTTGGGCAAATATCTCATTACATCATATTTGTTGAAATATGCTCTAAAATATATTTTATATCAAAATACATCCAATGAGAGATTTACTTTTGTATTCATTCACATGAAGCATATTGAAGTTGAAGCTCTCCAAAATTAATCTGAGCCAATTCGAAGATGCTTCAAACCAAGGTTCAAAATGTTTGGCTCAAGAGGGAGAGGAGGCAGTCATTGAAAATAAAGGTCGACATAAATCTGGTGATCATTTGGCACAGAGTTGGCGACATCTTTTTACTCGATGTATTAAGCAACCTATATGAATTCTAGACATCAATAAACTTTTTATTGAAGATGATTCCAATATAGCTTGAAAAGCTCTCTAAGGGCATCTCCAACGAAATGTCATTCGTCTGTTTGCAGCTTCATCGAGTGTCCACCTAAATGGCGAATGAAAACGCATTTTTTGTGTTTTAGCTCAATTGTGAACAGTGCGATTGGCGTAGCACTATTCAGAAGCGCCATTTTTTTAATTTGATAAATATAAGGATATGATTAAAAATAAATATAAAAATAGAGATGAGAAAGAATATATACAAAATATATTTTTTTTGATGTTATAAATGAAGTTCAGTTGGAGATGAATTACTGTTTGATATGATTGTTACTGTATTTTGAAGTAGAAATTAAAATAGGCTTTGCGGTTGGAGATTCCCTAAGTTGCATAACTTGCACTCAACCTCAACTTCATTAGTCTCTCCCTCCCCCCATAACTCACTCATCAGCATGGATGGACTCCCTCGTGATATGGACAAATTCCCACACTAATTGTCATTTGCAGCTAGCATGCCTTATCAATCTCATGCAATGGGTGTGTCCTACTCTCCCTTGTGAGATTCAAGTCCCTTTTTGTTGTGCAATAAACGCAACGAAAACAATAAAATTAAGAAATCACACAACAAATAACACAAAGAATGCGATGATTTATGCGATTCAACGAAGGTGCATACGTCCACGAGGAGGGAATGATGATTTTACTATATTGGAGAACAATATGGAATACAATAGGCTCTCAAGCTCTCTATTTTACGTCATGCATAAATTACAATAGCTCTTATGCCCTATTTAAAGATTTGAAACAAACACAATAAGGAAAGTATAATCAATAAGAAATCTAATCATGTCATAATTAGATCTCCCAATCAGAGCCATAATTGGATCTTTTAATCAATGTTTTCCTAATTATTACATAAATCAAATCTCCTAATTAATCTAACAATTAGATCCCCTAATTAATGTATCAATCAAATCTCCAATCAATTTTTTAATCAAATCAACTTAGTTAGGAAACTAATCAACTCCCTAATCAAATGAATAATGAGCCATTAAAGCTTTCCAAAATAAAGACTATTTGTATTTGGAAATAATTCCAAATTAACAATCTCCACCTCCTCTTTCACTTCAGAAAGTTGAATATCATAAACTAGGCTCCAATATCAAAATGATTACACCTAGATGGTTGTCTACGTACACCCCTCCTAATGGATCAAGCCGACTGTAGCTCTTCAAACAAGTGAACAATCAGTCATGAGTCCCGCATCACTATCTTGGTGACTACCTCTCCAATACCAAGCATGTATCAACTATATCCTTTAGATACCTCATGATACACTTTTCATCTTGTCAATGATTCATTCATATATTATGTATGAACTTGTTCACAATATAAATTTTTTTGTGCAATGTCTGGACCAAGCTACTATAAATCAAATCATATTGTGCTACAAGTGCCAAGTAACTACGGGTTGTTGGATTATTAACCACTTGGGAGAACACCTCATTATAAGCAATCCCTTCTTGTTGCACAGAGCCTTTTGCCACCAACTTAAGGACTTGTTGGGGATTATTGAGGATGAGATTCCTACTCATGATGAGAACATGTGTCTTATTGAAAAACACATAATGTTCAAAAAAAAAAACTAAGCTTGCATGTGCTTGCTCCTTTGATCAAACATTTCTTCATTAAAGTCATTAGGGAAGCCTCTTCAAGATAAAGCTAGTCGTATATGCCACAATATAGTGGCATCAGAAGAACCATCAACAACAACAGCTATTATAATCATAATTTTTTCCTGAAGATAATAAAGGTTATGATGGAAAACTCTCTTTAAAAATACCTATGCACCATGATACATCTTTAGAACTCGTGACTCAATGACTACCATATAGCCCTTGGTCTCTAAAGCCCCAACAAGCAATAAATTCTTCCTCATATATATAATATGTCTCACATCAGTTGACTCTTTCACAATACCATCATGATTCTAATGAAGTTGTTTCATAAAACAACAATAAGACAAGCTTGATCATTTCACATTGTCACAATATTATTATCAAGCTCCCTGTAAGTATAAAACCACTCTCTCATGGGATAAATGTGATAGGTAGCACCAATATCTAGCATGAACATTCAATATACAAACTTTGAGAAACTACAGATAGTGATACATCTGAATTTTCATCATGCTCTTTCACGATAAGGTTAGCCTCAATGGAAACTCTATTTTCCTTCCCCTTCATCTTAGAATAATCTTTCTTCCAATGACCAGTCTCTGAACAGAAAGCATGTTGATTCTTTCCAAGATTATGCCCACTAGACTTGCTCAGCTTGTTATTGCCATCCTTTTTTCTTCTTCTTTTAAATCTTCCACTTTGGAGTGGGAGGGCCTCAGTTGAATCAATCTTTGCAGATTCCTTGTCCCTAAACTGAAACTAATGATTCAACAATGTATTAATCACCTCAACATAGTTTAAGACCTCCTTCCCATGAATGAGTGTCATCGTGAAGTTTTCATACTCATCTGGGAGTGAATTCAACAAAAGTAACGCCTTATCTTCATCTCCAACATCCTTATCGAGATTCAAAAGATCTGGCAATAGCTTTTGTAAAATTATTCAAATGCTCGTCAATCTTAATCCCATGTTTCATCTAAAACCTGTAAAGTTGTTGTTTTATATGGAGGCAATTCTCCACTCTCTTCTTCAGATATTTGTTTTCTAAAATCTTCTATAACTTTATAGCAAAAGTCTCCCTCATCACTACATACCTGGTCTCGTGAAATTAGCAATTTATGATCAAGCCACAAGCACTCTAGTTTATATTGAGTCAGTCTCTCTCCAAAATTTCCTCAGGACTTTCATCGCTCTTTAGAACTTCCTCCAAATTTAAAGAACACATCGCATTCATCACCTCACATCACTACAAGCCAATGTTTTCTTTGCTTTCAAATTTTATCACATCAATTATGATGGGATGTGTAACTACCTGATAGATCACCGCCTTGTCCAACGTTGAGGTGGATATATCCATGACTCCACCGAATCTCATAGCCTCCACCAAATTGCAGCAATCTTACGGCACCAGAATTGCACCAATCCAGCTCATATATAATCCAAAATAAAAATAAACAACCATTGCTTGCTCGATATGATCAAATCACGTCTTAGAGATTTTCTCCCATTCTTCAAACTGCCGCCAAAAATCCAACTGAAATTCGGCTCTGATACCAATTGTTGTGCAATAAACACAGTGGAAACAATAAAATTTAGAAATCACACAACAAACAACACAAATAACATAATGATTTACATGGTTCAATGAAGATGTCTACATCCACCGGGCGGGGATAATGATTTTACTATACTGGAGAATAATAAAGATTACAATAGGCTCTCAAGCTTTCTCTTTTACATCATGCATACATTGCAATAGCCCTTAAACCCTATTTAAATATTTGAAACAAACACGATAAAGAAATCTTAATCAATAAGAAATTCAATCATATCATAATTGGATTTCTCAATTAGAGCCATATTCTCCAAATCAATACTTTCTTAATCAATACATAAATCAAATCTACAAATTAATGCAATAATTAGATCACCTAATTAATTCATCAATCAAATCTCCAATCAAATCTTTAATCAAATCAACTTAATTAAGAAAGTAATCAGCTCCCTAATCAAATAAATTATGAGCCATTAAAACTTTTTAAAATAAAGCTTATTTGCATTTAGAAATAATTCTTAATCAACACCTCTCTCTCTTGGGAACCCATTCGAACTTGATTTGAACCTCAAACCAATAATCTAGCAAGTTCCAACTTGGGTCCAAATCAGGTTAGAACTAATCAAAGTTTAAACTAATATCGAAGAAATTCGACTTCAATAAAAATTTATTAAATAAAAAAAATTATTTCTCATTACAATATTTTCAAATACTCTCAAGCAGATTTGAAAGCCGATTAATTTTAAAATATGTTTAAATTAAATTAAATTTATCATATATTATGCATGCATATGTCAACGAGTTAAAATCTTATAAAGCTCTTGAAATTAGCAAATTTTTCCTCTGATGATGCATAAGAATTTTGCTAGGAATATTATAAAAGCTAATGTCAATTTGTTATTTTTAATAATAATAGTTTTTATTCATGTAATATATATCTTAGACTTTATTTGAAATATGTTTTTGCCTATTTTAAAATAAAATAGTTATTGAAAAATAATATATTTAGAAGATAACTTTTTCACTGTTTTTCAAACTTCTCATTTAAAAAGCTATTTTTGAAGAAATAAAATAAAGCTGGTTGATTAAAGAGATTTAGGTAGGGTGTCAAAATTTGACACAACTTGAAAACCCAATCCGAAATTTTCGGGTAAGGATTAACTGTTTGACAAATGAGTCGCATTCGAGTTCCAAAGTTTGATCTGTTTACAAAATTGGGTCATGTATAGGTCAACCCACTAATCCGAAGTTGACCCGGATCTGATCAAATCCCCCCACCCCCCAGCCCAATCCTACTCCGGTCAACCAGCTTGGTTGTTCTTTTGTTGGATCGGAATGAAGAAGATGAGGAAGGCAACAAAAGAGTAAGGCTAGGGGTTTTGAGGAAGATTAGGACCAATTTACATAAATATCACACAATTTTACATATTTACACATTATCATCTAAATCTTCATTTAAAACAACTTTGCTTTTTACTCATGCTTTTAAAAGCTTCTTTTCAACCACAATTTTAATTTTATTTTTAAAATATGATTCTCAAAAAATATATTTTTATAAACAACTTTTATAAA
The DNA here is from genome assembly GCF_001605985.2 of Dendrobium catenatum. Taxonomy (NCBI): domain Eukaryota; kingdom Viridiplantae; phylum Streptophyta; class Magnoliopsida; order Asparagales; family Orchidaceae; genus Dendrobium; species Dendrobium catenatum. The sequence goes on along the minus strand of NW_021319315.1, from coordinate 6,703,492 downwards.
AGTGCATAAAAATTACATCCAAATCTACATTATATTTCTTAACTATTTTTTCTAGCACAAAAACAATAAAAAACTATCCCAAATAAAATGTAAAATTTTAAACCTACTTTTAATGATAAGTCTCAATTCATAGAAGAAATTATTACTTGTAGCCATCGGACCGTCCGAAGGCCAATCAGGATGTATCATGTCACCCAATACACAGTGATACATAATGACGATACATAATAAATTGATGATGTGGCGCATCCTGATTGGCTTCAAAATAATGTCCGGTAACCGCACATAATAATTTCGCCAATTCATAGACAACAAATAAAGGGTAGAACCAAAAAAGTATTACCACTTCTCATTAGTCACCCTAAACTTAATGACAACTAAGAGAAAGAATCCTCTAATAAAATCCAGAGTGCCACTTTGATGTATTATGCAAGTGTTGATTATCTATTTTGATGTAACTATAGGAAATAGTAATTGTCCTCAAAAGACCACCGAATGCAAATCATTCCCCCGAACCCGGGAAAATTATTGGATCAGGTCACCAGGCGTGCTCGGAGCCAAATGACAATGCGCCACATCACCTCATACTCGGTACTGAGCTCAGTACTGAGCTCGGTACTGTTCAATACCGAGCTCAATACTGCTCGGTACTCAGTACTTCACAGTACCGAGCTCAGTATTGCTCAGTACTGTGAATACCGAACGTAAGCTGTGTCCGGTGACCAAACCTTGCATTCCAATACTAAGATTTCGTTTGGGATAGCTCTTTTATTATTTTATGAAGCAGTTTCTTAATAAAAAAGTTTTTGGAATTTAAATTTTATGTACAAAAAGCTGCTTCTTAAAAGTAAAAAAATATGATTATAAAGGAAGCCTAAAATAAAACCAAACACGGAAGCAAATCTTATGCACGTTAATAAGTTAATCAATTAAACTTACTGAGTCTAAGAAAAAAAGAGGAACAGTTGTCAACTTCAACTGCATGATGAGAAGGAAAGTAATGGAGAGAGGGAAAAAAATGCTCCAGGTAAACAAAAAGATGCCTAGAAAACATGGCTGCTGTTCCGGAAATCCCTGTAAAACAGAAAAGAGATTATCTTCTACCTATCAAGGTTGCAGGAATGCAAGTAATCCATCTATTCATGCTGGAAAGAAGAAAAGTTCCTATCGTTTAGGGTTTAGGAGGATGCACTGCAGCAAGGTTTTCCTTCGGTATCCTGTACTATCTTGAATGGCTGTAGAGTTTTTTACATCCTGTACTATTTATTGATTGAATGACCACACAGAAGGTGCATCTGGTCCTCTCGAGAAAAGGCTTCCAACATTTGCACTTCTAGAATTGAGGTTCACAGCTTCCTGAGGACCGTATGAAGCCAGTTCGTCTCTGATAAGAAAACAAAAAGTAAAGGTTGGTCAGTACCTGCTTAACAATCTAATAATTTGAATGAAAGCCATTAAAATGAGCATTAATATGACCACAGGTAGAAAATTCAATTTGAATGAGAACAAGTCTGTAATTCTTTTGCAGAAACCTTAAAACCATGAGAGCAATAAACATGCATGGCAGCCACAGCAAAAATTGGGGCAAAAAATGTGCTCACATAAAGTTTTCCATTACAAATATCAACTCCACTTCCACTTTCATTATACATGTACCAAAAGCAGGGGCGGAACCCCTTTAATACTGGGAGGGGATAACCCCTTCCTAAATTTTTTTTTTTTTTAATTATATGATTATTTAGGTAATTTGTCTCCCTCAATTTATTTTTTGTCTTTATTACAAGGATTTTTAGGCAATTGCCCCCCCTAAAAGTTTTAAAATACTAAGGTCAAACCCCGCCAGGGTTTGCTGCCCCCTTAGACCCCCGACATATCTGCCAACAGTTATTTAAAAGTTTGTCCCCGCTGAAAATTATGGCTGGTTCTAACCCTGACCAAAAGGAGTGTGTTTTCCATACGGAGGCATCCATTTTTTAACGGTCATTTTCCCCTGAACCATTTGTGATCCATCCTGCTTTATACTTTCGGTCCTACTCACTAGAAAGCACTATTAAGTCATTACCAAGCAATACATATTATTTCCATAATCTGCATCTGAGTAATGGAGACATAAAATTCCCAAGAAAAAATCAAGTGCCATAACCAATCCTGGAAGTGGAGTATTGCTGCAGAAAGGAGTCAAAGGACAAAAAATTCACTGCTGTTGGCACATCAATATAAATTTTAGAGTCATAATCTCGAATTATCTTTCTTTCAACTATAGATTGGATGATTAACAGTATAGATAATTTAATAACCTGGAAACCAGGAAAAATATTCTTATTAAAGAAAAAAAAGATAAGAAAAAAGAAAGTGCAGTTGATTCCATTCAATAAGCACACTTGTTATCTGCCTCAACTGAGATTATAAAAATTAAGTTGAATAGTAAGCAATATAAATTAATTATAGACGGAATTTTCAAAGGGACAGCCTTTCTAAGCATCCCAAGAAATCAATAGCTACCATTAAAGCTTTATGCTGACCAAAAAAAAAAAAGATTTAAAGCTTCAAAAGTTATTTTAGCCTAAACGAGAAGGCTTGACAAAGATCTAAATGTACTGGCAAAGCTCTCAATGAAACTTGCAAGAACGAGAAAATTCTCGCTGCAACTAGAGCAGAGGTTGTAGCACAAATCATTAGAAAATTTTCATAAGATAGAAATAGCTTGAACAATAAGAACAATACAATAGATAAGGCCTTCTCCAGCCGTTCGACAAACGAGCGAATGGCGTCGCTAAAATGGCCCAATGGAACGCAAATTTTTTCGCCAATTGGTCTCAAATTTTGGTTATAAGGATATTTTTGGATTCTCTTTACTATTTCTCTTTGTATTTGGTTCAATGCTCCCTAACAATAACATCTCTACACAATGTGTTTAATTATGTTGGGGCAATTGCCTAAAGATTATAGTATTTTAAAACTTTTAGGGGGGCAATTGCTTAAAAACCAGTGTAATAAAGACTTAAAAATACATGGAGTGAGACAAATTATCTAAAGAATCATATAATAAAGATTTTTTTTTTTTTTTTGAGCAAGCGCGGGGGGTTTTTTGGGGGGGGGGGGGGGGGGGGGGGGGGGGGAATAGCCCCCCTTGGCCTTAAGGTCGGTCCACCCATGCATTTAAGCAATGGGAAGGTTGCATGTTTTGGAGATTTCATCTTCCTTGGTGCATCATAGAGTCCTCCATTTGGTCAAGGCTTTAGGAGGAATTTGCTTCAAACTTTGCGGCGGCAAATGGTAACGATAAAGGCTATATCAAGCAAGTCAGCAATGAAGGTTGTGTTGGTTATAGATAGGGTAACAACAAGAGAAGGCCGGCAATGGAGGCAAAGTAGTACAAAAAACTCAAAAATTTGCAATGTGACCGAAGGCTCTGATACCATGTTAAATTCAGAGAATTGGAAAGAGAAAATGCTTAATTTTATTGCACAAAACTATCTCTATTTATAGATCTATATAAGATATCTTAAAAAAAGAAACAAATAATTACAAAATCATGCTTAATTGCTCTAATATAATCCTTCCTAGATCAGCCAACTAAATATGGAAGGAGAATGGCGTGTGATCCAGGTGAGACTCCCACGGATTCTCATTCTAATTGTGGGATCAAAATGCCAAGGGGCACCTAGGATTTAACATATGCAATATCCACTTCCATTATATAGAGCAAGGATATTTGTACGTTATTTTTTATAAGATAAAAATCTTATGAAAATTTTTTGGCATAAAAAAAAAAAAAGCTTTGCATCTGCTTTTCACCTCCAGCCATATGGAAGAATAGAAATTAGAAATAGCAATGTAGGAAATATGATGCGTTGTCTTATTTTTAGTAGCTTATGAATTTGAATTTTTTACTACATATGACTAAATTTGTTACAACAGCTCTGTAAGCACTAGCATTGAAAAATCATTCTTTGAAGCGGTTTATTGGTCACAGACTCACAATTCAATAAGCATATGGATCTCATTAACTTACCTATGCATTTATATTCTAATTTTATGACAATACTTTTTAAACAAATGCATAAGTTGTATTATAATGTTAAAACACAAATTGATTTGTAAAATGAAAAGTATAAAACCAACCAAGATGCTCAATAAAAACGAACCAAACAGCCACCGGTCCCCCTTGTGGGGCCCATTATAAAGAGGAGCGGGCATTTTAGGAGGGAATTAAATTTTAGAAGGGTTGTTTAGTAATTATAATTATATTGGTATTCTTTAAATAGATGGGAAGGGTTAGGGTTAGGATTGGGATTGTTTTTGTTGAATTTGGGGATTTCTCTTAGGTTTGCTTGGGCTCTAGCAGCCGACTAGGGATCGGGAGAGCCGGATCTTCTTCTCAAATTGAAGATCTATTGTATCTTATTTGTTTTCTTCCACTTTTCATCAATTATCAAATTTTCCTAGTGTTTTACCACTTGTTTCCAAACAAATTGGTATCATAGAGCTTTCTTGAAAGAAAAAACAAGTTCTCTTCGTTGTTTTTTAGATTGGAGCCTGTTGGCTCAAGAAAAATGGCACGAATGCATGAATCCCGCTTTGCAGCCGTAGGATTCCACTTCCCTTAAGTCAGATTGAAATTAACCAGATTTCCCCTGAGGGTAGTGTCAGGGTTTATAGATCTGGGGTTCTTACTTCCTATGAGCGCAAGCGCCCATAGTTAATTACCCCTCTTACAACGTAAGAGAGAACTCTCGATTAAGCATGAAATAAATTTTAAATATTTTTGGTCTCAATAATGGGGAAATGGAGGTAAACCCGATCAAGATCCCATGGTTCCGTCGTCCCGGGTATACCATAGATTTCAATCTACCAACACTAACAATCATTGACCGTAGTGTCCAGGGAATCTGATTAGCAGCCATGGGTTGCCTCCTCTCAGGGATCCCGAGTAGATTGAAGTGCTTAGATGTTGATTTTAGTTTGATTTAATTTGGGTTGGGGCTTATGGCTTCCTTAGAAGTTGCCTGTTAATTTATTTAGTTTGGGGCTTACGGCTCCAATTAGAAGTTGCCCAGAGATTTATTTAGTTTGGGGCTTACGGCTCCAGTTAGGAGTTGCCCGTAGAATTTCAGTTGAATAGGTCTTATGACTTTCTTAGAAGTTGCCTAATGGTAGGTCTTACGACCTAGCCCTGTAAGCTAAGCGGCCCGAGTTATGGGTCTTACAACCAAGTCCTATAGACTAGGATGCCCAGGTGAGGGATTTAGGTTTGTGTTATCACCTAAACATTTTCCTCAAATGTCGGACTTACGGCTTCTATTAGAAGTGGTCGGGGTTTTAATTGGGTTTAGGGGTTAGGTCAATTTCCACCTAAAACTTTCCCCTAAGGTCGGGCTTTTGGCTTTCCTACGAAAGTTGCCGGAAAGCGGGTCTTACAACCAAGTTCCTATAAACAAGGCTGCCCATTAATTTTGAGTTTGATTATTTGGAGAGATTTTAAGAGCTTTTGTTTGAGTTGAGAGTTATTTGAGTTGTGTTATTTGTAGGTTGAGTTTGTTTTGAGGGTTGATTGCTTTGTATATATGTCTATAAAGATGAAATTTACAAAACAATTTGACCATAAAAATGTGAGTTTATGTTTCCAACAATTCTATGTAATATCATATGATCAGTACATAGTTGCTTGGGGAAGAAGCTCTAGTTTGATATAGCATGTAATCAATGTCGTCCCTTTAGATATGATCAGTTGTAGTCATAACAGGATTATAATGACTTTCATAAATACATTCATGTCATTATACTTTAAGATGGCATGTCATTATATTTTAAGATGATTGGATAAAATTTCTCAATGAACAAAGTCATCAATTTATGCTATTAAGACATGCATTTGTTCTATGCATGACATGTATCAATGAAGAATTGAGAGCGAGTTTGTTTCCTTCTGTTGCCGGCTTAAAAAAAAATAATCTGCTAAATAGCATCTGATTCACCATCATCGACTAAACCATTAAAGAGAAATATCAATTCCCACTACCTTAGTAAATGTTTAAATTATCTAAGATGCGATGGAATTTTTAATATTTATTTATTTATTTATTTTAAAGAGATAAAGGAATGGTAAAGGAATTTTTTTTATAAATATAATTTTCCTGTTCTCAACTACTTTTTTATAGTTGAATTTATTTGCAGAAGTTAGCTCTAAAAGGGTGAATTGGCATTGACATGAGCGCATAGTAGCTTCTTAATACAATCAATAAATTAAATGTTCTCTAACTTAATTTTTTTTTTAGAGATCTGCGTTTTTTTTCAAAAATTCACTAAGTTCAGAATTTTCAAGAAAACTTCGTCGTTTCAGATGTGGCTGTCAAAGTTGTTGGGCTATGACTCTGAGATCCAATATAGGCCAATGCTAGAGAACAAGGCGACTGATGTCTAATCTAGATGCATGGGGAGCTCTAAGAGTTGGCCATTTTGGTATCGCTGATGCTCATGCAAAATGAGGGGCTAAGAGGGATTAGGACGGACCTACTGAAATATAAGACTAGCCACCCTGGCTATTCTCTAGAAGGGGAGAGAATGTTGTACCATGTGAGGTTTATGCTGCCACATACCTCAATTCATATTTCTCACCTGTTGCAGGAGTTCCATGGCAGCACTATTGAGGCCATTCTAATGTGCACTAGGCATACAAGAGACTGGTAGCAGAATTGTATTGAAAGGGGATGCATAGGGATGTTGAGGAGATGCTTCTAGGTGTAAGGTATGCTAGAGAAACAAGCGCATGGCTATGGTTCCATGGGGATTATTTCAACCATGGATCTTCCAGACATAGTGTAGGAGGAGGTCACCATGGATTTCATAGATGGGCTACCCCGATCTGAGGGGTTTATAGTGATTCTACTGGTAGTTATCAGGTTGAGCAAATATGCTCATTTCATTCCCTTAAAACACCCATACAGGAAAGTGACAGTGGTAGCATCATTCATCAAAGAAGTGGTCAGATTACATTGGACTGTAGAATTGATAGTTTCCAACCGGGAAGGGTGTTTCTCAGGCATTTCTGAAGAGAGTTGTTTAGGCTGCTAGGAACAATTCTAAAGAGGAGCACCGCTTACCACCCTCAGACAGACAGACAGACAAACGGAGGTAGTAAATAGAAGCCTGGAGACTTACCTGCGGTGTTTTGCTTCAGAGACACCTCAGTTGTGGGCCAAGTGGCTAGCATGGGAAGAGTACTGGTACAACACTTTATATCATTCGGCTTCTCAAATGACTCCTTTCAAAATATTATACGAAAGAGACCCTCCACACTTTGTGCATTTTGGACAGAGGATTATAACAATCTCTTCAGTAGATCAGTACTTAGAGGAAATAGATAGGGTGTTGGAAGAATTGAAGAGGCACTTGTTGATGGCATAATAAATTGTGAAGAAGTAGGCAAATAAACACATAAAGGACATCCAGATCGAAGTGGGGGATAGAGTGTTCTTAAAGTTGTGGCCCTGCCAACAGAAGATGAACGTCAACAGGAGGAATGAGAAGCTAGCCCCAAGGTACTTTGGCCCATATGAGGTATTGGATAGGATTGGAGCAGATGAATACCGCTTGAGATTACCATTGACCGCTACTATACATCCAATGTTTCACGTATCCCAACTGACAAGAGCTATTGGGGATCATGCAGCTAGTTCAGAGTTACCTGTGACACTGACAGATGATTTAGAGGTGTTATAGAATCACAAGATTTGAAAGGAGTTTGACATGGAGAAGAAGGGACCAAGGAGGTTATGATAAAATGGAAGAACTTACTGGATTATCACGTACGAGAGGGTGAAGCATCAGTTTCCATTCTTTCACCTTGAGGACAATGTGATTCTTTAGGAGGGGAGTATTGTTAGACCGATCCAGCAGGACCAGCATCAACGTCGGACCCTGGTTTACTCCAGGCGGACCAAACAGCCGTCGTCCCCCTTGTAGGGCCCCATTATTTGAATAGAAATTTAAAGAGGAGGTTTAGGAGAGAATTAAATTTGGGAGGGGTTGCTTAGCGATTATAATTATATTGATATTCTTTAAATAGATGGGAAGAGTTAGGGTTATCTTTATTTTAGCTGAATTTGGGGATTTCTCTTTGGTTTGTTTGGGCTCTAACCGCCCTCTACAGATTGGGAGGGCCGGGATTTATCTCAAATTCTGCTTGAACTTTGTTGAAATTCCAAATTTCAGCCAAGCTCTTTTTGATTTCTGCACTTGAAGGGTGGCTGAAGTAAAAGTGTTGAATTGAAGTTTAATGTGTAAAAAACTGATAAGACAAGAAAAATCCTAGAAAGAAAAAATTTAAGGTTTTGTTCATCCCTTCGTCCCAAAACATCAAATAGAACATATTCTATTTGTTCAGAATCAAAAACATTATTGGCAGTCTTGAGGTATTTATATATTTAATATGAAGCTCTTAAGTGCTTAAAATGGGCATAGCGTCTCAATAATAGATTAATTTTAGGTAGGCCACAAATATTGTGAATTATAGACGTATTTGGAATCAACTAACATGCACGAAACCAATTCAACACATTAATTTATATGGCACGGTGCATGCAAGCAGTACAGCTAGTTTGATGGGGCTCACAAGGGCACTAAAATACGTGAAAGAAATTAGCATAGTTGAGAATTGAGCTATGCAAATAAAAACTAATAAAATAATGTGCTAAGAATCAATAAACTTCAGTAACGTTAAAACCTTTTCATCTGACTGTACACCAACAAATTTTCATCCAACAAAACAAGACAAGTGCAACTACCATTGTTAAGAATAATAAAGGGTGTACAAATTTCAAAATATAAAAAGTAAGAAAAAAGAAATCATGAGAAATATATACAGTGCAGCCATGATCATATCAATTAAAATTTTATATCATGATGAAGAGGCAGGTGGATAAGTTTTCTGCATTGAATGGTAGTGGTAGTATCTTAGAACCATCAAACTGATACCAACGCAGCTTTTTATAAATGGACTACATGCATATCAAAAATTTGGCTTAGAATGAAAAAGTGCTGGAAAATGGTAACTTGCCTCAATCTCTCATCTAACTGTTTATTTAGTGATTTAAAATACAGGTGGAAAATTGAAAAGCAAACTAAAAGTAAATCATAATAAATTTTACTTTTAGTAGACAATAATATTTTCATAAAAGCATGAAAATTAATTACCATTAAAAGTCATAATTCGATCATTAAAAATATAATTAAGCTAAACTTCAAGGGGGTTAATCAAAATCACCACCATTTGTAATGAAAAGTCCTATAAAACAAACATTTTTGTTCTTCATTATGTTTCACCTAAATGGAGAGCAGCTGTGTGGAGATTATACACAGTATAAAAATTAAAATATTTAGGCGTAGAGTCTTGTAAGAACAATTATTTGAAGCCCATAGTGTAGACATGATTTGCTTCACTATATTTCTTTTAAATCTAACATATAAGGTGTCTCACTATATTAATCCTAAATCTATAGTTATGGGGAAACTATGGACCAACTTTAGCAATTAGTTGTGATATAAGGAGATGTTTGGTTTGAAGTAAAAGGGGGTAAAATATTTCAAATGCATGAGTTTGGATAATATTTGGTGTTTGGTTTAAAGTAAACCAAATACAATGTAAAATTTTAGGGATTGTTTGGTTGGAAAACAAAATGGTGTAAAGTATTCCAAATGCAGGGGTTTTAGAAATTGTGGTGTTTGATTGGAATACAAAGTGGAGTAAAGTAAAGTAAATGTAGTGTAAACCATTTTAGTTCATTTTTTGAAGTAAACAAAGCTCATCCGAGTTGAGCAAAAACCATTTACACCATAAGCAAGCTCGTTTGACCTCCGCCCACCGCCGCCGCCCACCACTACTGCCACCTCCCGCGCCGGCCACCACCATTTTTGAACTTTACACTACATTCATTACTTCAAACCAAACAAAAAATCATTCAATTTGATTTACTTTACATTCATCCAAACAACTCTAAAGTATTCATTTTACATTGCATTCATATTACACTATGGGGATGTTTGGTTAGATGCATTTAGGTTGTACAGTAATCCAAATGCATGGGGTTTTGATAATTTGGGTTTTTGGTTGGATGAAAAATATATTCAAGGTAAAGTAAAGCAAATGCAATGTATTCCATTTTAGTTCATTTTTTGTGTATTTGGAATTCCTCGGATTTGGATGATTTCCAAGTACACCATAAACTCAAGGCATTGCTACCCCTTGCCAGACACATCCATGCGCCGACCAGCTACTGCCGCCCACAGCCGGCCGCCGCTTCTTGCCACCCTAGCCACCACTATTCACTTTGCATTGCAATCACTTCAAACCAAACAAATATATATATATATATATTTCTTTTACACTATATTTCTTTTACATTGCATTGCTTTTACACTGTATTCTTTTTTCAAGCAACCAAACAGCCCCTACATTCCTTTTACAGTGCATTCCTTTTTAGCCAACCAAATAGTCCTTTAGGGGGTCTAGATTTTCATAAGATGAACAATCAAATATAACTGGTTTTTATGGACGACTAACTTGAACATCTTCACAGAAAGGCCGATACACAAGACAACTTACTCTTGGATGACTTGATTGCCTATGATTCCATCACCCAACTCTAGGATCCCATTGTCCTTAAAATAGAAAAATGCATGATAACCAAACCTATGATTCCATCACCAAATTCTTGGATCACATTGTGTTCCATAATTGAAAAAGGGATGACAACAAGAAAATAACAGCTTAAGAAAGTAGTGTTTACTATGTCTCTAAAAAAAATTGAGTGTCAGAAATAGCATGTAGCTTGCGCCATGATCACCATTCTCCTATTATAGCATGTGGGCTCCGAAAATTCGCACCCCGACCTCCCTGCGCCTGCGCTTTTTGCTTTCGAGGGGAGTTTTAACTTATTAAGTTCCAGGGTAAATTTTCAGAAGGTGGATTAAGTTTGAAGATAAGACACACCCAGAGATTTCACCCTCATTTTGCGAGTAATTTATGATATGAGTTCTAGTTTCCTATAGGCGCAAGCCCCTATAGTTAATTACCCCTCCCAATCACAAGAGAGAACTTTCGATTAAGGCTAGTCGTTGATAAGATACATTGTATCCTCAGATACATTATATACATAGATACGCAGCATCTGACATATAGTAGCAGCATTGGTTTGGTATTTGAAAGTTTGATATTTAAAATTTAAAAATTTTATCATCTTACACTTAAAGCAGATGGCGGGGGAGTGATGAAGAGCCTGATCAAGATCCCATGTTTCTATCATCCCGGGCCATCGTGGTCCCTAGTCTACCTAATCAAAGGAGGAAGTCAACCCAACCTGACAGAAGGATCCTTGTCAGCAGCCATGTGTTACATCTTCTAAGGGTACCTTATAAGACCTAAGGTCGATGTTTTTCTAAGGGGACAAATTTGAATCCACCTTAGCTGACAGAGGGCTTTGTGTCTTATCGATTATATCATATTGATTCATAACTTAAGGATTTGATGTCATTGGGGAGCATACGGATGATGACCATGACCATAATGTAATTGTGTCATTTCGCGACTAACCACTCAGTTCATATGGTCCCGTCATAACCGTTGACCTGTGGTGTCATTTAATGGTGAAACCACCAGTAAGAGGACACATGCCACGTTGATGAGGACATTGTCAGCATTTTCGACATGTGTACCATCAGGAGACGCCGGAGATCGACGGCTACGATCATGAGTTTATTTTGAGTCATTTTATGTAGTTGTTTATTTGATTTTGTGTTTTTTTCCGTTTTTGCCCTTATGGGTGGTTAGTTGCTATTGTAGCCCAAGGGGCATTTTAGTCTTTCGTTTTCTTTGTCATTGGGAGGTCTATTTATATGGCCATTCTCTTGTAATAATTTAGTTTTGGATGAAATGAAAAATTGCCGCTTATGATCTCTTTGTGAGTTCCCCTCCTCTCTCTCTCAAATCTCTTAGTGAGTTTTGAGAAGACATTTGTCTCCTAGTGGCATCGCTCGGTTGATCTCAATCTTCCTCCATTAAAAGTGCCACCAACAAGAGAGTGAGTGAGAGACCCAAGGTGAGAGTTCTATTTGTTAATTGTGGATTATTGTTTCTCCCCATAGCATTACTCTTTAATTCTATGTTGTCAATTTGATATTGTCCCGTTAATCTAGTTTTAACCGCATGCCTTACTTAATCTTGAATTGATAATTCTGAAAACCTAACTTGGGTAAGCATTAATTCTATAACTAGCAAAGTTTTAAAATCTTATATTAAAATCCCCAAGCAGTTTTCGTTTCCATCGCATGTTGTTTCACATCACACGTCCTTACTGGCAGGAGACAGAATGAGAATGAATCTTAGTGATATGCTCGATAAGACATTAGCTCTTTCTGAGCTAAATTTATTTTTTGAATTGTCAACTTCGGCAAACTGTTGTGGATGGTGGATGGTGTTTACTTTAAGTGTTTGATAATTAGTTTTAATTTTAAATATTCTTGAGTTTTGGTACTTTGGAGTTTTGAATTTTATGGGCATTTAAAGGCATCTTAAATGCTTGTGATCCCCTCTAATTAAGATTTTTATTCAACACAGCCATCATCGAGGTATTCATACGTTATTTCAAAATATTTGTATTTTGTAAAAGTTTGAGTACATTTGAAAATGTATGATCCACTTCAGTTGAGATTTACATTCATTGAGGAGTTAATAAACATTTTGTTTTGTTGATTGAACCTTGTCGACTATGTTCATTTGTCGACAAATGATCGGTTAGAATCTAAACTTATTTCTTGACCTGTGCAACATCCTTAGTCGTCACGTGTGTACTTTAAACATGCTCTTCGGGACCCACGCGGGTATATGTCGTTAGATATATTTCATGCAATACATTCATGCTTACACTGTATGATTTTTGAAATGCAATTGCAGTGTCAAATTACACACTAGAGCAAAACTCTCTGCTCATTACAAATACATGCCAGAGGAAGTTTTTTTTTTTTTGAAATGCACTTATAATGTCAAATGACATACTAGAGTGATATCCTCTCCATCCTACCAATGCATACAAGAGGTCATTTTGAAATGCAATAGCGTCGGTTCAACTGGTTAACCATCGAAGCGGCTCCGATTTGGCTGAACACCAGTTTAATAAATAATTTTTTTATTTAAATAAATTTTATAATTATATTATATTTTATTAATTTAAATATATTTTTAAAATCATATGTTTATGTAAATAAATTTAATCAGAATATAAAACTGGTAGCTTGCCACATCATGCAACTTTACTTTTTATTTGTGGTTTATGTGTTACACTACATAAAGAAAACAACTTAAAATCCCCCTATGATATGGGACTAAAAACCTGTTAGAATTTTGCATGAGCTTAAACTATCAAATATTCAAATTGCTTGGGATACAAATTTGGGTTAAAAATGCATAATTTTTTTATATTATATTACTATTTTTATTAAAATTTGTATTTATATTTATACAGTTATATTAAAAAATTTTAAGTTTAAGACCTACTTATTATGCATATAATATATATATATATAATGCATTCTTAGTTAAAATTTTAATTATTACCTAATTTCTATCATATTTAAATAATTTTAGTATTTATTACATCTTCCGGTTCGACCTCAGTTGAACCATCAAACCGTAAACCTCTCCTTCTTCTGGTTCGTTGATCGGTCTGGATTTCACAACCCTGCTCAGAACACAGAACTCAGCCATATCTCGACCTCCAAACAATAAACCAATCCATTTCCCAATCTTCTATGCCTAATCACCCCGGTTAGCTCTGCTAGCCAGTTTCTCCCTCAGCATGAAAAGCAATCATAAGCCGGCCATTGCAAAGGGGATGCGGGATAAAAGAATATATTGCTAAATATGTCAGGGAAAAGTCATTAATGTGAGTAGCTGAGCGAAAAGATATTACTGACTCCATTTGAAAAATGGCAAGAGCGTTCCGTAGGGAAGTGTAGGACGATACATGGTATTGCAAGGATAATTATGAGCAATAGTAAATCTGCAGTAGAAAGGATATGTCTGAAGGATATGACAACAGGAAATGAATACAGGTAAAAGGGAAAGCAGTAAAATTTATAGAAACAATAACAGTTTGATAGCTTGAATCCTATAACAACTTTGGTACTTCATAAGTTGCAGTGGAAGGTGAGACTTATTCACAAATTATGGAAGCCAATTAAACAAAACACAGCACCAACTTTTGATCAAACCATATGACCAGCTAATCTAGTTTGTAGGCATATACTTGTACAAGAAAAATCTTAAAGGTCCAAAAATCAGTGACGCTTCAAGATGAGATGCCCACCAGTTAAGTTGTATTCATTCTTAGACACATGTAGTGGGGAGAATGACAACTTTCAAAAACAATGTTTTGAAAGCTCCAAAGATAAATTAGCAGCATATATATACCACTGCTCTGAAATATTACATTGCCTTCAATTTTTGGCGACAACGATAAAGTAATTTCAAGTAAAAATTGAGAGATTTATTAGGAAATGATCTTATAAAAATGTAAAGCAATTCTTTAAAAAAAAAAGTAATTATTAATATGCATGAAGGGCATGCTAATCATGCCTTAGCTGTAAATAATACAATTGTACTTTGATCATCAATCATAGATCTATCTTGGTTGTCGATAGAAGTATGTTAAGCCATGGCTGCCAGGAGTAACTTATAACTATACCTTAGTTGTAAGCGATAGTTAGGTGACTGTCTTCATTATGAGTGACAGCATGTTAATCATTTTAGTTGGTAGACATTAAAGATATTCAACTTTTACCAGACTATAGGATATAAAAAAATAACAATAGTTATATTAAATATGGATGAAGGATGACTCTAATTTCTGGACATTCAAACAAATTAATGAAGAATCAAGTGCATAAATAATAAAAGTAAACTACATGAGTAAATATTTATTGTTCTCAGTTTTCACTATTAGGATTTCGTTCTTGTATGTTCAAAGCTTTACTCCCATTTCAACTTGTAGCTACGAAACTACCAATAGTAATATCAACACCACTGTTCAAAAATATTATCCTGCCGTAGTTTTTGGCTGCAACGATAAAGTAATTCAAGAAGACATTGAGAAACTTGTTAGGAAATGATCCTACAAAAATTTAAAGCAATTCATTGTAGAAAAAGGAATTTTTAATATGCATGAGAGGGTGCTAATCATGCCTTAGTTTTAAATAATAAAGCCATACTTTATCTTCAGTGATAGTTCTTCCCATCTTTATTGTCAAAAAAGGCAAGTTAAATAATGGTTGTCAGCATTAACTTATAACTATGCCTTAGTTGTCAGTTAAAATCAGATAACTAACTATCTCAGTTGTCGATGATAGCATCTTAATACTTTTAGCATTGATAAACTTTAGAGATATTCAACTTTCACTGGATTGTTGGAGATCAAGAATTAATAACAGTATAGAATATTAAGAAATAAAGATAACTCTAGTTGTTGGGGATCCAAAAAAAATTATTGGTAGATCAAGTACAATTATATTGTATTAATGTAAATAAATATTTAAAGTAAATTGTATGAGTAAATATTTCTTCTTTTCTCTTCTCAATGGTTAGGATTTGACTCTCAAATTACCAAGGTCTTAGAAATCCCTTATAGACTTGCAGCTACAAAACTACTATACCGTTGTAGAAAATATTATCTTACCACCATTTTTTGGCAACAACGATAATGTAATTCAACTATACATTGAGAATTTTATTTGGAGATGACCTAACAAAATTTAAAGCAATTCATTTAAACAAAAGGAATCTTAATAAGCATCAAGGGGGTGCTAACCATGCCTTATATTTAAATAATACAAATATACTTTGATTGTTACTAATATTTCTTCCTATCTTGGTTTTAGATAGAGATCTGTTAAGCCATGGTTTTCGATGATGGTCAGGTGACCGTCTTGATCGTTGGTGATAGCTTGTTAAAGATTTTAACTTTGGTGGGCCTTAGAGACATTCAAATTTAAATGAATTGTAGAAGATAAAGGATTGATAATAGTAATATAGAATATGATGCTAGGATAACTCCCGGTACTGGAGGTCTAATATATTTTGTTGATAGATCAACTATATTTATACTTGTGTGCAAAAATAGTGAAAAAAGATACTGTACGAGTAATTATTTATTCTTCTCTCTTCTCATGGTGTTAAGATTTGGTTCTTGGATCAACTAAGCCTTAGAACCCCCTTCTCAACTTATCGCTATGAGACAACCTACAACAATATATACGTCACTGCTCAAAAAGATTATCTTGCCTCCAACTTTGACAACAACAATAAAGCAATTCAACAAGACAATGGCATCCAACTTTGACAGCAACAATAAAGCAATTCAACAATACAGTGGAAAATTTATTAGGAAATGATCCTAAAAACATTTAAAGCAACTCATTCCACACAATAAATTCTTAATATGCATGGAGGTGATTTGATAAATCAAATATTATGTAAGAAAATTCTTTTGCTACACATTTGAAAATATAAATCATGATGTTAATAGCAAAATGAAAGATAAAATTTACAAGGACATCAAACAAGTTACCAAATTGAATTCAAAATATTAAAAATTGAAGAAATTCAATTGCACTTGCATCCAATGCAATCATAAGTGGGGCATTAAAGAAAATTCTTACAGATATAATACAAATTATAAAAATAAGCATCAAACAAAAAAAATTTGGCAATAAATGCAGGTGCTTACTTGGACCAACTACTAGCTTGATCTGTTTCAAAAGCATGCACAGCAGTAGATTTGTTTGGACTACTATAGGTAGCTTCACTCAGAGTAATAGCATCCATAAGATTAGAAGGTAGCAAACGATCATCCCCATCAACTTGTAAAGTAGAACGAAAGGGTGAATTCTGCCGCCACATGCCACTTCCATTCAAACTATGACCAAGAGGACTATATGTCCCACAAGTCTGTTGGTGGTTACTAGTATGAACACGCTGAGTAGTGTGATTCTTAGAGATTGGTGGCATTATAGGCTTGTGGGGCAAAGAATGCAAGACATCCTGAAGGTGAGAATTGTTATGTACAACGGGTGAAAACAAATTGGCAGGACAACCTTTCACACCCAGCCCTTCCTGAGCCCATGGACTGCTCCACATTTGCCATGTGCTTTGTTCATGCATATTAGTCGATACATCTGACCTAGGAATACAAAATAGTTGGTCAGATTTGGTATGAATTTGTTCAGGAACATGTAACATTGACAAGGGAGATTCATTAGGGGAAGGCTTGTTCACTGCTGCAGAAGCATAAACACTCCTCAGAAGTGGGGATTGTTCAGCCTTGGTCATTGTACTAAATTCAGCTTCCAAATCCAATGGAAAATTATCAAGTGAATCTGACACAGGCCCTAACAATGAGATCGGAGCTGGAACATAGCATGAGTTTTCAAATGACTCTGCATCTTCTGACACTGAACCCTGTAATGGTTCTTTAACCGGAGAAAATGTTGTTTCAGGCACGTTATGAGAAATTGGATTGCTACTAAATAGAGTACTTGTGGGAGAATAGGCCCTGAATGGTGACGCTTGCCCAACTTGAACTTGGTTATGAGTTGTGCCGTAACTGGGTAGAAAATTTTGGTGGGATTTTTGATCGCCCGGACCTAATAATCTTTCAGGTTTGTCCACATGAGTAGTAGAATTTGAATCAGGATGTGGGAAAACTGCTGAAGAACGAGTAAACAATTGTTTCCAGGACGTTTTGAAACCCGTTTTTTGTTGAACATTTGTGGCTGCCTGGGAAAGGAAAAGAAAAGGCAAAAAATAATCAGCATCTTAAATTCAAATCTCCATGAAATTGGAGGGAAAACACAATGATTTAATAATATCAGCAAAAATGGTGTGAATAAGAACGCACAGGTTGACTCAAGTTGGCATTATGAGCTTTTTCAAAGGCGCTAGACATAGATTTACCAGCAACATAAGCCACAGGGTGAGCATCTCTTCTTTTTACTGTATTTTGAGCATGGTCTATGAACCCAGCGGAAGGCTTAACTGACTTGGCAACAGCAGCAGATTTTTGTGTGTTTCTTCCAAAGAAAGATGAACCACCAAAGCCTCTAGAAGAAGATAACAAAGAACCTTTCATGCCATCAAAATATCTGGGCTTATTCTCCCAGGCTTTACTTCCATGAAAAGCATATGATTTATAATTCCCCCCCATACTCTTCTGCAAATCAAAATTTTCATTCTCACCCTTCTTCATAGTCTCCTGTTTCCTTTCACTTTCCCTACTT
The DNA here is from genome assembly GCF_001605985.2 of Dendrobium catenatum. Lineage (NCBI taxonomy): Eukaryota > Viridiplantae > Streptophyta > Magnoliopsida > Asparagales > Orchidaceae > Dendrobium > Dendrobium catenatum. The sequence goes on along the minus strand of NW_021319315.1, from coordinate 6,685,168 downwards.
GTCCTCTTTTCAAGCTCTTCATCCACTGAATTACTCCTACAAGATGCTCTGTCTTTGTCCTTCTTTCGTCCTCTCCTCCTATCAATTTCCTTTCGACCATCTCCATCCCCATCAAGAATTGAGCCCTTTGAACCCTTCTCAGCAACCATTTTCTCATCACGGAGTTTCCTTCTCTCCTCTACCAGCCTTGCAACCTCTTCCTTCTGCTTCCTCTCTTCCTCTTCCATCATTTCCTTCTTCAATCTAGCCTGTCGCTTCTCCTCTGCCTTCCTTCTAGCCTTCTCCTCTCTGCTCTCCTGGAAATTACCAGAAATCTCCCCTTTCCTTGATGACCCTTTATGATCGGAATCAGAAGATATATCTTCCTTTGAGGAACCAAACCTGAAAAACTTACCAAGAAGCCACCTCATACTCGAGGAAAAAAGGGACAGCAGCTTGCAGGAAAACACCATCACCCCAGAATAAGATATATTTGAACACCGATGATCACTTCCAGTCCAGTACGTTGGAACGGTGCCGACTAAATTGCAATTTCCATCAGCATCACATAACCAACCATGCTTCCCAACAAGATCCGTAATCAGTCCAGGGCCTGCTGTTGAAACAGGAAGGTCAAGAACCGGTTTTTTGGAGATGTGACCACAGTATGAGCACAAGAAACGGCCACCACAGGGGGTCTGGTTACGGTAAGGCGTGTGGCAATTTCGGCAATGACGAGTGGCAGTTTTACGGAGTTTCTGAAGCTCGAGAGCCTCAGCGCGGCGTCTCTCACGGAGGCGGGCAGCACGGCGAGCCCGCCAACTGGAAAGTTGGGGCATTAAGATTTCATACCAGAATAGAGTGGCGAGGAGTACTGCCACACAGGCAAGCCGTGGTGAGGTTATCTCAAAACGCAGAGCCGGCGGTAGGAGCTGTGAGAGACCCCAGAGAAAGATAAACGGGATCACAAGCCAAGGTAACATGGTCGCGACCCGCCGAGACCACCTCTGTATCGCGCAGAGTATACACATTATCCGGAAACTCGATGAATTGAAGCAATCAACGAAAGAAACCCTATAGGTAGCGCAGCGTGAACACGTCTGTTAAAATATAAATATTCAGCGCCTTAACCTCTTTCCAAAATCGTAACTTCCTCTGTTCTTCCAACGTAAAAAAAGGGGATCGCAATATCGCCAACACCAATCAAAACAAAAAGGCCTATCCTTCGACTGCTTGGAGAAGGAACGGGTCGATTAGGGTTTCTTCAGTCCTACGAAGAATTTAATCCTGCGGCGCGGAAAATCGTGGCCGGTTGGAGAGGACGGACAGGAGCAAGCGAAGAGGTATTTGTGTCTTACGTATTCAACTTCGTCCTTAGATATAACCCTAGTCCCTATCTTTCGCGGGTGGTCCGCATTCATGCTTTCATCAGAGGAAAACGACGGGACCAGAGCGATTGCCGTATTTATTTTCTTGTTATCCGCCGGAATAAAAAATTTGTTCGTAAATCTAACCGCCGGTCCGGGAGAAATGATCTGGTGCGGCGTCCGAACTTTAATTTAGTTTGACACGTTGATTTATCACGCCAAAAATTATTTGCAGATTTTTTTAGGTCTTGTCAGTTCGATTGATCAAAGGATTTAAAATTAGCACTTTTTAAAGAGAAAAATCCGTAGAAGCTCTCCAATATTAAATTTTTAAAAAATTTAAATTGATTTTATAATAATTATTTTCCAGAAAATTTAAAATTCTGTCGAAAATCCGACTGAAATTCTACCAGAAAATTCGGCCGAAAATATGTAAGAAATACCACCAAAAAATATGTCGGTAATACGCCGGAAAACCCACCGAAAATATTCCGCCGGAAATTTGTCGTAAAATTCGTTAGAAATTCTAACGGATTTTTATTCGCCGAAAAATTCACCGAAAATCAACCTTTTTTCCTATAGTGTGACCCCTAATTATAAAGGACTGCAGAGGAATGTGTCACAATTTAAGCAACTCATAGTTCAGTGGGACATTCTGCTTGAAGGATGTGAACTTAAAAAATTGGTAGATGTTTATCTTTTTAAAGTCTCCTCGACATCTTTGTTTATTATCTCGACAAAAGTGTCGTTGATGGTTCTAAATGTTGACCCATAGTATCCATAAGTAAAATGACAAACATAACTCTGTAAAAATCACACAAAAAATCAATAAATAAACAATAAATGAGGATTAAAAATGCAACAAAAAGATACTCATCAAATATGCAACCAATGCGCAGAAGAAAATATAGATCTAATATTTAGGCAATACAAAGCTAATATGCATCCAGTACGCAACCAATACTCAATAAACTATATAAACCATAAACCATAGAAACAAATCAAAAATGAATTTTCTAAAGAAATTTGTTAACTTTACGTAGTTGTAACCAGTTTTTATGCAACTCAAATGCATTTCATACGCTGCTACGCAACATATACACAGTTATTTCACAGTTCATACTCAGTTATTATGCAGTTCATACCCAGTTATTACGACATGCAACTACACTAAACTCTAACAACCCTAAATGCAAAAAAAGTTTATCTTTGAAGACAAGCTGAACGATAATGATGTAGTTACCTTTTTGGAAGGTGAAGCCATTGTGGTTGAACAAGGTGTGATATGTCTGGAATGCAGAAGATGCGAAGAGGACAGAGAATGTCGAAGAACAATAGTGAACGCGTAGTTGAAAAGTATTCCTGCTCCAAGTCTTTTGATCTCCCCCAAATTCAATGAAGAAATTATTTAAATTATCAGGCTGAGCCAAGTTGGTTGGGCTAACAAGACAACAAAAATGCAAATGATTTTCCACGTGTTAAATCCACATGTGAGGATTTAATTAGTATCTGGACGCAGAACTTCACTCGAACTCTGCACCAAATAATTTTTTTCTTGTCCGGTTATTATAGACGGCTTCGTTTTTTTTCTTTAATGAAGTGAGAGCCCAATTGCTATGTATATTTTTATTTCAATTTTTACAACAATTATTTTAATGATTACATATAATATATAATTATTTAGAAGTTTTGTCATAAATTTCATGATAAATGACTTCACAATTTCAGTATAGTTTCTAAAATTACAATAAATATCTTCATAAATTCAATATTTAAATATTTTTAGCACATTTGGGAACAAATATTTTCATTACGATCTAAATACATAGTAGAGAGCTAAAGTGATCTTTTGCTACAATTTTCAAGATAAAAGCTCAAAAAAGTTCAAATTAAGGTTTTGTTTGGAACTGCTTCTTAAAGCAATTTTTTAGTACAAAAAATTTAATTTGTGTGCAAGAAAACTGCTTTAAGATGCAACGAGAAAGTCATCCCAAACGAAGTCCAATCAATAAAAGAGTATCATTACCATATTAACTAACATTCAAATTCATCATACTACGCAGCTCATCTTAATATGTTAGGAGATTATGCTACCAACTAAGAGGTCTTGAATTTGAAACTTGTTTATGTGATATGTGTATGAATTTATCTCAACTGACCTAAAAAATATTCGTTATACTTAATTTAGTCGTCAACTTTCCTATTAAATGAATATTCAATATTTTTTACATAAGTTCCTCACATAACATTTGGCAATCGATATGTTCCAAGCATTCGACAAAACAATTAAATTGTAATATTATAAGACTTTGTTTTTGCCGCCTCACAATAATTTACAGTCGGTGTGATAAGGCGGCAGTGTAATTTAGCTTTTAGAATATTTTATTGCAAGAAATTTATGATTTATATGTTAAAAACAAAATAAATAAATAAATTCTTAATTGCATGTACACGTCCTTTTGCTTCTTGCTTCATGGCACTAGAGATCTTGCATGCAAAACATAATAGTTCTTTAAGATGTGAATTGAAGATTGACATGTGTTTGTAATAGATATTGCTAAAGAAAAAGTGGAGAGTGATGATGGCCGTCGCGCCATAAAAATCGGACGGCATCAATTGGTTGATGTTTATCAGGCGATTATGGTCAAGAGACGACAGTCACGTGATGGCGGTTGGACGAAGATGATCAGGAGAAGATTGACGGCATCAATTGTAGACGACTAACATTAGGAAAGGCTCCCGTTTTCTGTAGAACTCCAAACTCTCCCCAATTTAGTCCAACCCTCTTTTTTATATGAGAATGAAGATCTATTTATAATTTTTGAAAGTGATATTTTTTATAAATCTGAGCAAAATCTCATAACACTCCATGAATGAACATTGTTAATTTCTTTGAGCCCATACCATTCTTTCATTATTTAAATGTATTAATATCATCAAAATTGGGTGATCTTGGACATCGGATTATTTAGGCAACACACAAAATTTGATGATTATTTGGTCCTTAGATTAATGTCCTGAAGTTTCAAATTAAGCTTGAAGCACCTGTTTTGAGCTTATTTGGACTCGGATCAAATCACTTTTTATGTCATTGAGTTCAATTCATCAAGATGTTCAGTTCAACGATAAGTTTATTGAAATAAAAAATTAGATAAAAATTTAAATAAAAATTTAGTTTATTGAAATAAAAATTATAGTGAAATATATGTTTTTGATCTGATGTCCAAAAGACATGATTGATATGCCTAAACATTTTCAAGCTGAACCTACATAATGGATATCATCAAATTTGAATTTGTTTGAATTTGATGGAGTGACTAATGAAAAACAACATTTAAAATTCGAGAATATGTCTCGCTAAATGGAAAGTGATGCACTTTGGACTTCGGAATGCTACAAACACATTTATGAGACTGATGAGCAAATGACTTAAATCCTTTCTAAATAAATTGTGTGACTAACTTAGGTTACATTCTAATTTTTTATCAGTATACATCACACCATCTAAACTTTCTTAAATTATTGCTAAATACCTACAATATAGTAAGCTTTATATCAATATATCAAAGTGTGAGTGTGCTGCTTCTGCTACTCCTGGGATTTATTATTAAAGCTCATGATATACAAGCAAATCCACTAAAAAAGTGAAATTAAAAAAGTCAATCATGGCCGACTCGGACCCTCATTGAAGTGTGAAGCTTTCATGGACTCACCAACTTGAGAGATTATTAGGTGCGGAGTGCGGACGGGGAGAACTGTCCGCACAAGCATTGAGTACCTAGCGATACCTGCACTCGATACCGTTGGGTCTGCTAATTACAGTACGTGTGCGGACGGTGATATTTTTTTCCCCAACTTCTATAAACATTTCATGTGAAATGTCATCTCCATGATATCACATATAATGAATTTCTTAAAATAGAAAAAGTTCATGTGGGATGAAGCTCTCAAAGGCAGAGCTTCTTAGACATAAAAGCGAAACTCTATGCTACACATGTATTGATTATTTCAAGCATCAAACTACCATTCAAGCTAGAAGTATAACACTAATTAATTTTTACTAATTCTGGACAGTGATGTATTATCTTATATTTTAATAATTTTATATTTTTGCATTATATTTTGGTTAATCAATTAATCAAAATTATAAATTTTTATTTGATTGAGGACAAGCAAGAGTTTAAGCTGAGGATGATTTGATAAGTGTAAATAATATTATATTTTATGTATTAATTTATCTGTAAAAATATATTATTTTAGTTATATTTATGCATAAAAATACAGGAAATGAGAAAATTTTTAAGTGCTGGAGCCGCTGCGGCGTCAGACACAATGTCGCCACAACGACATCATTAACACCGCCAGAGTGCCAAAAATGTACACATGGAAACACCCAGTCTATGTCTGGACAGCACAACAACGCTGGATGGGTCAGTGCCGTAAAGCCCAATCTCTGTTTGTATAGCACTGCGGCGCCAAAAGTCGGTGCTGACAAGTCAAGGAAGTGCCACATAGACGTCGTAGCACTCAATCATCAGCAACGTTGCAGTGTTATAGTTGTAACCATTCATGACACATTCTATCAGTGAAGCGACGTGTTGATTTCTTAAATAGCATGTCCATGTCACCAAGCAGTGTAGCTAAGGAAACCCTTCAGCGTTGCAGCGTTAATTCATTTTATGGGCGCCGCGACACAAATGTCTCGAGGACTGTAATGACAGAAATTTTTTTTTTTTCTATAAATATCATATTTGTAATGTTTGTAAGGGAGTTCATTCACTTGGTAAAAGTCAGACTTCATAGCGTCTCTCTGAAATTTTCTTATGAGTGATAACTAGGGAATTTGAGGGAACGCTGGATCCACTTTTTTAAAGTGTTTGGTCAATATTTTTAGAAGCAATTATGTATGTTCAAGGAATGTAGATGAGATTGTTGAACCATCTAGTAATATATTTTTTATGTACTCCATTTCTTTTATTCTATTAATGAAAATGAGTTTACTTCATTTGTTCTTCATGCCTGGCTAAATTCACTAATTTTGATTTCATGATATAAATTAAATATGGAGTATTAATAATTTCTCTTAATCTTTAAAGTGATGATATAATATTTTCAATATACCAAATCTTTATAATGACCATATGTATAGTTAATATCATGTGTAATGTAAAGCTTAGGACTATAAAAGCAGCACAATCATGTATATTGGATTTGTATGTACAAGCATAGGCATAATGCTTGTTATATATCAAAATTATAGAGATGGATTGTCATGAGGGGGTAATTAATAGTACATGCTTTACTTACTCTTTTAAGATTTTAATATGGTGACATACTATAGGAATTTAGAGTGATATTGAGAGTGAAATGAGTTAGGCCATTTCTTTATCTTTTCACGCTTGACTTAGCTGTCGATGATGTATATGCTCTGAATAATATCACATTAAAAACAAAATTATTATGAAACATATTAATTTATATTTCATCAACCCAAAACATTTTATTTATATAAGTGTATTTATTATTTTGATATTATTTTTTACAAAAGTGATTTAATCTCCACAAACCCTTATTCATATTGAGTATGATAATTATTGTAATTGCAGCAGACAATACTAGTGTTTGTAATTAAACATTCTTTCTCGTGGGATCGAACACTCTACTATATCACAATATTACTTAATTCGGCACGTATACTTGCGTATATTAAGTATAAATTTTATAAACTTCTATATCAAAATAAAATATAAGTATTATTTAGGGATTGATAGAGCCATGAATCATTTTCACAATTCTTTAGGTTACTCTGCCGCCCCCGTTCAATGACATGACAAGTAGCATGCTTAAAAGAAAGAGGTTATCGAAGGAATTTTGGCTAGAAGTAATCTCATGTGCAATTTATTTTGGCAAGCATTCACCAACAAAAAGTGTGTGGGAAATGATTTTACAAGAAACATGTGCGAAAGAAAGCCCAACATCTCTCATCTAAAAGTTTTTTAAAGCATAGCTCATGTGCATGTATCTGACATGACAAGAAGTAAATTAGATAACAAAATTAAGAAATTTATTTTTATTGGCCATGATAAAAACTAACATGAATACAAGTTATACAATCCAAATGTTAGAAAGACAATTATCAACCGAGATTTTATATTCGATGAAGAAAAAAAATGAGACTAGTGATCTCATGATAAAGATTATACATTTGAGGGGTAAGATATGAAGCAACCAAGGATGTAGTAAGTAAGAGAGGAGCCTACTACACCACTAATAACACCAACTAAAAATAATCAAGAAAATTCAAATGAAAGAGTACCATGATTTAGGACCTTATGAGATCTATATGAGGTAACATTGAATCAAGAAAATCTTACTCAATTTTGTCTTTTTGTTAATTGTGAGCCCATAAACTTTTAAGAAGCCATACAAAACAAGGAGTAGAATGATGTCATGGATGAAGAAATGAATACAATCGAGAAGATGACACATGGGAGCTAGCTTCACTTTCTTAAGGACATAAGGTGATTGGCATGAAATGAGTGTACAAATCAAATAAGAAGGCCAAAGGAGAAATTAAAAGATATAATGTAAGATTAGTTGCAAAAGGTAACAATCAATAAGATGACATTGACTATGATGAGTTATTTGCTCTTATTGCTCAGCTCGTTTAAAAATAATTAGATTAATCATTTTTTAGCCGCTCAAAATAAATGGAGAATACATCAAATGGATGTAAAATCTGCTTTCTTGAATGAAATTCTTAAAGAAGAAGTATATATTTAACAACCACCAAGATGTAAAGTTAAAAGGTAAGAATATAAAGTTCTAAAACTAAAGAAGACTCTCTATTGGTTGAAACAAGCTCCAAGAGCATGGAATAATCAGATTGACAAGAACTTGTAAAAGAAATATTTTATCAAATATCCTCATGAGCATGCTCTCTACATCGATAATAAGAATGCATATTCTTATCATTTGCTTATATGTTAATGACTTTCCTCACTGAAAATAATCTAAACATGTTTCAAAAATTCAAACAAATAATGAGTAAGAAGTATGAGATAATTAATATTGGGCTCATGGCTTATTACTTGGGCATTGAAGTCAATCAAATGGAAGGTTGAATATTTATCTCATAAGGCTATGCAAATGAGATGTTAAAGAAAAGTTCAAGATGAATAATTGCAAACCTATAAATACTCTTAGTAAATGTGGATTCAAGTTTTCAAAGCATGATGAAGGGGAAAATTGTGATCCTACATTTTTAAAGAATTTAGTTCAGAGTTTGCGCTACTTAACATTAATGAGACCTGATATTCTTTATGCTGTCAAACTTGTCAGTCACTATATTGAGACTCCAACTTAAAAATAGTACTTCAACTTGATTTTCTGATTCACACTTAAATGGATGGTCATATTGAGCCAGTCCACTACATCCTCAACGACATGATTCGCTTACAACTCTACGACCAACCGCTCCACTGGCTTTAACCCATTCAACAAAGTTAACATCAAAGTCCCCAACCACATAGTTAACTTGGCGTTCCTTCCCGAAGTCTGCAGCAAGTTGACCAACGATCTAGCTCACAAGATTGATAGCATGCTTAAACAAAAAAAAGTTCATACTAGGCAATGAAAAATACAACAAACAATCAGACTTACATTGAGAGCCAAGGAGAAATTATTACGTGCGGTTACCGGATGTCGTTTAGAGACGAATCAGGACGCACCACGTCACCATCTTAATGTGTACGAGTGTTATATATCGTTGTGTACCAGGTGACGTGGCACATCCTCATTCATCTCCAACAGTCTGATGACCGCGCGTAATAATTTCCCAGAGCCAAGACCTTCAAATTGGGAAACGTAACTATGCTTTATCTTTGCTAAGAACGATTCTCAATCGCTTAAAAAAGACATAAAATTATTAATTAATAAAAAAAAAAACGATTCTCAATTGCTTTTGTTTAGTCAAATATAATTAATTGAACTCTAATTCAACCTTTATAAGACATTTTCAAATGCATTTTGATATATGTATACGGTTTTATTTATTGATTTATTTATTTTGCTTAGATAGAGGTTTTTAATATGCCAACACATGCAAAGAAATTATCCTTTGCAAAGAAAAAACAAATTTGAGTGCGACTCTTTAACCCAACTTTTAACCATGAAGTTTCTATGTAAACGCGGCTTATTTATCATTTTATTATTCTGAAATCTGAATGCCTGAAAGTGAAGCAATTTCTTGGAAGTTTTTTCAAAAGTAAATGGATGATTTTCCAGAAAGGATAAAGCAAAATTTTAAAAATGAGCTTAATTGAAGATTAATTAAATAAAAAGAGGGAAATTAAATTAAAAAAATAAGAAGAAGCAAAATATCTAATCTATGATTTGACTCGATAAATAGCTCATGAACTAGATTTGATATGCTAACTAGTCAAGTGAGACAACCTTGATTTTACTCGTTGGCTTGCAAGTCGGCTCATTTAAAAAATATGAATATTAAATATCCTCAAGATATATTAACATTTCTTATAAAGTTGTTTAAAGTATTTATCAATTATATTTCACTTTCTTATATTAAGTGATTGTTTGGTTGGCTAAAAAAATATTGTGTAAAATATATACTTTAGAGTTGTTTAGATGAGTCTAAATTAAATGCAAGATTTATGCAGTATTTGAGCGGGATTTGGCCAAAGAAACGTGAACGGAAGAAAGATGGCTACCTTCGCAAGCTCGCATCATCGTCGTTACTTCCGATCGAACAAACGAACGATGAGGATGCGAGAGTTTGGATCTGATAGGAAATAACACCGTTGCGAAGAAGCTATTTAGCAATGAGTTCAAACCTCTACTTGTACGCGAAGGGTGGCGATGGATAAGAGGAACAAACAATAGAGACGGGAAAAAGCGAACCAGCTCGGATTTTTTATTTTTTTACTTAAATTTTTATTCAAATAATTTAAATTTTTTAAATATATATTTGTATTATTAAAATATATTTATTTTTATTTAATGATATCAGATGCCCTTGATTATTTTTTATGTAATTTATATTTTTATAATAACAACTCTATTTTTTTTTTAAATAGTCGATGTCAATCTGAAGTCTGAAAGAAAAATATTGAAGATACTTTTAAATTCGAGAATTAGTGCACCTTGTAAAAAAATTATTTGGCACTGCCACTGTGCCCGGTGGTGATGACAACCGGTGAGTGGCGGCAGTGGTTGGTGGCCAGCTAGTGGCGGCTATTGGTGGTATCAACGTCAATGGCGAGTGGTGGAGACATTTAAGCAAGCTTGCTTATGATGTAAATGGTTATAGCTCAAAACTGTGCAAGTTTAATTTATTTCAAAAATGAATTAAAATGGTTTACACTCTTTCAAAGTAAACGAATTTGCTCATGAGCCAACTCAAACTCATAGAATAAAACTTAAACTTGAGCTCGATTAATTAATTAAACTCAGGCTAGAGCTCGATTCATTTACACCCCTATTTGATTTCAAATTAATAATTAAGTTCAATGTAAACAATTCTCATTCAAAATTAGGCGAGTTTATTTTACCTCGAAAATAAACTGATTTGCACTAAATTTACTTAACGTGTTTTTTTCAACCAACCAAATACCATTATTTTAAAAACTCTTGTATGTGGAATACTTTACACCTATTTTACTTCCTACCAAACAACCATTAAGTTATTATTCATTATTTTCTTCTAACTTTTCTAAATTTATTATTTTATTGTAATAATTACTTAAATCATATGCACTTTTTCTATTTCAAAATAATAAATGAATAAACTCATGAGCCAACTCGAACTCATATAATAAATTTTAAGCTCGAGCTCGATTAATTAATTAAAAACATAATTTAACTTGGTCTGTTGGTTTGGAACTTTAGCTACTAATCAAGAGGTCTTGGTATGTAATGTATGCATGAGTTTACCTTAATTGGCCTAAATATCCCCCTAAAAATAAAATAAAAAAAAATAAACAAGAAAATAAAGTTAAACTAAACATAGAACGTCGACAGCAGGGTTCGAACCTGCGCGGGCGAAGCCCAACAGATTTCAAGTCTGTCTCCTTAACCACTCGGACATATCGACTTCTTGCAGGTTAATTCTTTCTTGAAAATATATATTTCTGTATCCGCTGATATAAAACAAAACTCGAGCCCGTTAAGCATGATTAGACGTCAAAGAACTTATTTTATGAAATTATGAATAATTTGATTCATACAATGGATTTTAGATTTTGAAATAAAACTTTTAAATTTTATTTCAAAATCTATTATGACTTTGATTCTAGCCCGAGGTACTATAGGTACAACACTGCATCACAGCGAGTCGTGCTGAGCAGTTTTCCTTTCTTATTCTTTTTATTTCACTTGAATGATAGTATCATTTCGCGTAATAGAAGTGTCTTTTTTTATGTGTTTTGAATGCAAAATGGCATGAGAATTGAATTGAGACAATGAGAGAATGTGCAAAGAAATTTGTACAATTTCTTTTATTTTTATAGTGAATTTTTTTGTTGTAGTTTGGCTCAGTGATTTTTTTTTTTATGAATTTTTTGAAGTTAAACCCCTCTTTCATTTTTGTTGTTTTTTTTTAAATTTTTTTTTTCTTATTTGTTTTTTGTTGCGTGGTTAAATTCCCATCATGCATGAACTCCATGGTTGTGTTGAGGATGGTTTTATATCCTCCAAAATGCTTCCTGCAGCTTACACACTCCATATATTTCTTCTTAATGAATACTATATTGCGTTGTTAGATTCACCTTTCATTTTATTTATTTAGCTTAAAAACTGTGCACTGCTTAGAAACGCCACGCATACATTTGGTCTCATCAAATTCTTCCAACACTTCTCTCGAAACTCCAAAAGAGTTACGCAGGAAATATATCACAGCATGACAGCATGAGCTCTTAAGCACCTTTAACGCCCCAGGTTTTATAATAACTCTATTGGGGAAGGTTTTCTTCTCCATCATACATGTCCCTGTGCTATGTTCACCTTAATGTTGCTTGCAGTAGACTCATGACTCTCATTCTTAAAACCTAGCCAACATAAAGGCAATCATGGCTTTGCTGATGTGCTTCTGGTTATGCTTTTACATCACAAGAAGCTTTCTTTATGGTTATCAGTTATCAAATCCATTTAACGTGGTCATATCCAGGAGAAATTATTCTGTGTGGATGTCGAACGCAGTTCACCGTCTGGAGACTAATTAATAAGAATGCGTCACGTCAGTAGTATCGAGCCGCGGTATGGAGCTCATGTGTACCGAGCAGGAGGTGACGTGACGCATTTTAGTATGTCTCTGGACCGCGTTCGGCTTCCGCACAGAATAATTTCGCCATGTCTAGAGGGGAAAGTGTATGCATTAGCATCTTGATCATTGCATGGAATAATCAAAGATATTTCATGGCGGCGGTTCTCTGATAAAGTAAGAGTCTTGACAATAAGTCAATAAAGGGTACCACCATAATCAAATATAGATTTTTCATAGGGTTTAACACGCCTGAATCAAAGATAACTTATATAGGGTTCAACACACATTTATCCAAACTAAGGCTTCATTTGGGACGACTTTTTTACTGCTTCTTAAAGCAGCTTTTTAGTAAAAATTAAAAATTTATATTAAAAAGCTGTTTTAAGAAGCAGTAAGAAAATTTTGCTTGTTATCAACATCTAATTCCTGCCTCTTTTTAACTCCCATATGGAGCTTAGTCTAGTGCTCAAATATAGTTGAGCCCAGCTAATTAAAACCCAAATCCTTATCCTAATTCAGCCCTTCTATTGAGTAGGTCTCTAAGTTATCAAAACCTAAATTCTTCCATAATGTTTTGCCTGTTGAACTGAACTCAAGTGACCAAACCTGAATCCTTATCTCATATCTTCTCTTATATTGAGTCAAGTCTAGAATTCCAAAACCCAATTCTTGTACTTCTAATTTAGCTCATAAAGCTAAGGTTGAGTGACCAAAACCTAAATTGTTATCATAGCTTAACTAACGAGGTTGGGTTTAGGTGATCATAATCAAATTTCTTAGCCTAATACAACTATATTATTAAAGAAAGACTAAGGCTTCGTTTGGGACGGCTTTTTTACTACTTTCTAAAACGGAGTTTTAGTATAATTTTTTTTATTTTTGTAATAAAACTACATTTTAAAAAGCAATAAAAAAGCCGTCCCAAACGAAGCGTAATTTAACAAAAAACCCTTTATCCCGATTTAGTAAGCACCTTGTAACCAAAACCTAAATCTTTATCCTACTTCAACTCTTGTATTGAGTGTACAATAAACACAAAGCGCCCAAGTTTAAAATGAGCTTATATGGAATAAGTAGCAAGATAAAGTGTAATAAATGAATGACTTGCACAAATTCTAATAATTTACCTCTTGTGGAAATGACCTACATCGAGGTGTAAGTGAGGTCGAGTTGAGCTTCCCCAACCTACTCTCAAAACAAAATAAACTTAAATGTTCAATTATAAATATTCAGAGCATTCAACAAACTTAAATGAATGATCAGTTTAGAGGGAGTTGACCTATATGAGTCATTGAAGAGTATAAAATATATACACAACCTTGATGAACCCAAAGCTTGGGTCAAATCAAGCTATATAGCATAAAATTTGAAATATCTCCATAAAATGCATCAATCTTAGAGTAATGTTAAGAGAACTTAAAAAGCTCTCTTTCAAAATTATCACACTTTATTAATGTTTAGTAATATACAAATATATGATCAAACTAGTTCGCAGAATGTCCTGATAGAGCAACAAAAGGAGAGGGGGCCTAAACCATAAGTGCCTAAACCAACCCTCTATATAAGCTATTGAAAGTCCATGACAATAATATACACCATTTAATCTATATAGAATGCTTTGGAATTTGGTAACATATCATTCACTAAGTGGATTGTTTTTATGTTATGTTTGTATTAGGTCAAATGACTCACCATTGATATTTACTATAATTTAAAGTCTCTAAACACTACTTGCTGGTCCTTTCAATATTCCACAATGATACGTATTTTCTACAGCTATATCAAATATATTAGTTGTAAGACCTAACTCTTAATCCTAAAACATGATGATGTAATTTTTATCATGGCATTTAGCTTTATATTTGCATAAGCCCTTTTATAATAAATATTCAAATATAGGCCACCTAGCCGAAATGGTGAGGTGATAAGGCTTATCCATGGGCTTGCCTTTATTTAAGATTTTAAGTCCCATATTTGATAATATATCTAATTGCCTTCATAGGTGTTTCGTGTTTTAAGGGTACCATTCTTTGTCAAAGCCATAATCAAGAGTCTTAATAACATCCATGGGCACAAATAAACCCTCGTAATTCCTATGTATAATTTCATGTTAGATTATAGCAACACAAACCCCTCACATGTCCTTGAGACGGGTCATAGCCTCATAAGTTCAGTATGTCCTCTCAAGATGGGTAATAATTCATAAGTCCTAGGCACATTAGTGGCTTTATTCAAATCTCCACAAGTCCAACTTTTTATTGCATTTTATATTTAGAGTTTTAGTTATCTACTTTTCTAATATTGGAACTTAGCTACATAAGTGAATGAATCCTCACTCATAGTACATGTGCTTATCAACACTATTGAGTAAGGAAACTTAGTTAAGGATTCTTATTCGAGAAAACTCATGAGTATAATAATTCATCTTATACTATATAAATGACTTTAGCCAACCCAACGATATATATTCATCAAAATTATCTAATTTATAACACATGATTAAAACTTAAAAAATATAGTACCCATACATATTTTAAGTCGTTGATAAATGAATAAATCTCCCACTTCATCAAAGTAGTTTCTCTTGAGTGAAGAAATTTGCATAAAAATTTGATGATGATTATACTAAGGCTTCGTTTGGAAACTTTCTTACTGCTTCCTAATACAGTTTTTTAGTACAAAATTTTTAAATTTTGTGCTAAAAATTTACTTTAAGAAACAGTAACAAATCCATCCTAAATGAATTCTGAATGTAAAAAAATTGAAGTAGGAATTGCTGGACATTTTTTTCTCATATAAAATGAGTGATGAGTATAATAAAATTATTTTAATAAAAATACAAATTTTATGTATATTTCTTTGAGAAGTATATATATATATATATATATCTCTGCCCTACGAGAGATATATAAAATTTTTCGAATTTCCATTGCTTACTTACAGTAACACATTCAAGCCCTGTCCCCAACTATCTGCAGCTACCAAGAAATCCCTAAACCCTTTTGCCCTGCCCCCAACCCTCTCTACCCAAATTTCCGAAACCCTCGACGACAACTGAAGAAGTCGCCTCGAGATCTCGCGGGAGAAGGCATCGGCGGGGCCAGCGGCGCGTGAAGGGGAAGAGGAGTTCGTTCGCTTCGGATTTAAGTTAAATCACACGAATGCCCGGATTTTGTTAATCCCGGACTCAAGTAAAACGGAGGAGAAACGGGATTTAAAGTTGGCATTTGTACCGTTTGGCAGGATTTAGATTAAATCTTGCTCAAGTCCTCATACTAGCCTGTCCCAAAGCTTTCTTTGCTATCCGTTTCCTTCTATCTAGCTTTTGAACCCTAACTCTATCTATTCTCTCTTCGCGTTTATGGCGAACGTTAAGATGGCTTCTTCTGGTGCGCCTTCTTTGGAGAGAAAGGAGAAGCCAGTAGTAGTCAGAGTGAAAAGGAAGGCTTCTCAGGCGAGTCTGGATGCTTTTTGTGAGCAATCTTCCCTTTAGTCTTATTTGCTTCCTTTTTCTTAATCAAAGGAAATCTAATATTTTTTCTTCGTTACCATTTAATAGGGTTGGAGATCAATGAAAGGCCGCTTAAGAAGCCTTTATTGGATTTTGAGAAGCTTTCAATATCTGATCACGAGAGCAAAGGTATTCAATTTTCTGCCTGTTTTAGTTTGATGTTAATGTTTATGTTTTTTTTTTATTGCCACGAAAAAATTTGGGTCAGTAAACTGTAGTTCATATGATATAATTTATTCAGTTTGTGGTGCTGGTGATGTGTCCTGAAAGCCTGATTAACTTTAATGAATAGTTTCTAAAAAACATATTTTACGAATTTGGAATACCTCAAACTGAGAGGTTATTCATTTGTGATAGAAAAGCTGAGAGGTTGTAGAACAACATAAACTTGATTTGCGCATTAAGTTACTTTTTTAAAACTAATCTAGGAACATGAGGAGATCCTCTTATGATGTAAGTAAGGATTGAATTCAGATTGAATTTAATATAAAGGGGGTCAGATAGGCACCAACTTTCCATTAAAATGTGAAAAAATTGAGATATCGGGATTGCTTTTGTCATTACTAAATTTCCTTATTTCTGAATCTGCATATTGATTACGACCTCTCTGCAGTTTCAGAGGCATTGAAGAAGAAAAGGTTATTAGTACAGCATGTTGAGACTGTGGGCCCCTCTGAGGCAATTGAAGATGTTTTACAGTCCCTTCTGGTAAGTGCTTCCTTTTTTCATCAATTTTGGCTTTCTTGTATGTAATTAACTGCATTTGTTTGAATGCAAGAATGAAAGGAAAGAAGCTCTAGATCGAGGAAATATACTGTTGAAGACTAGGATTTAGTTTTGATGCTAATTTCTCAAGTTTAGCTTAGCTTGTTTGAAATTAGAATGTCCATCAGCACACAGTGCCATAGTTTCATCTCTATTTAATATGTCAATATATTAAAGTATACGGTCAGTAGGAAGGAATGAACTTAGCTTTCTTTTTTTTCACCCAAGTTGTTTGCGTTCAATAAATAGTAATAACCTTTCTGGATTGTCATTAAGTTCCAACTACAGGTTTATATTTGTATATTCCCTAGTTCAACAACAACAATAACAACAACATCAAGTCTGTCCCACTACGTGGGGTCGGCTACATGAATCCTTTTTCGTCATTGTGTCCTGTTAAAAGTCAAATTCTCATTTAAATCTAATAAAGAAAGATCATTTCTAATATTTTCTAACCAACTCTTTTTAGGTCTACCTCTACCTTTCTTAACATAAGTCAAATCTAATACCTCAACTTTCCTAAACGGGTCATCGGAAGGCCTCCGTTTAATGTGACCAAACCATCTAAGGCGACTCTCTCTAATCTTATCTTCCTTTGGAGCTACTCAAACCTTTTCACTTATATGCTCATTTCGTATCCTATCTCTAAGGGTCAAGCCACTCATCCACCTAAGCATCCTCAGCTCTGCAACACTTAACTTAGTATTATGCTTCTCTTTTAATGGCCAACATTCGGCACCATAAAGCATTGTAGGTCTCACCACAATCTTATTGAATTTTCCCTTAAGTTTGAGGGGGACTTTTCTATTACACAATAAGCCTGATGCATTCCTCCACTTCAACCATCCAACTTGAATTCTATTGATAATATCCCCATCAATTTCACCATCACTCTGAATAACAAATCCAAGATATCTAAAACGTGTACTCTTATTAATGGCCTGATCGCCCAAAGTCACAATCCCATCACTAGGTCTATTGCTACTAAAATTACACTCCATATAGATCTACTCAAGCAAAAAATCATTATCTTTAGAAGGCCTCAACTTTTTTCTACAAGGGAAATTTTCCGGTTGATAACTATGTGTTTTGAGGTGTTCAAATATAGCTGCTATAACAGACTTGATGGTATTGTTGATTTTGTTTGATACTCCTGCACAAGCATATTTTTTTAGTCAGGTGGGGGTTATAAGCATTGAGCTGCATGTCTATTAAAGAGGTTGTTGGGTATAAATTATTTTGCACAAAAGTGCTTGAGATTATCTACTAAGGGCTTCATGAAAATTGTTTAACTGACCTATAATAAATAATTTAGCTAACACCAAGTACTTGGGCTAAGGTTAATGATAATGATGATGATGATGATGATTAAGAATTTCAAATACACATTTCGTTGGGTGTATTTTACCATGAAAAAACATGCTTGTTTATACTTTTTTGATATATATTTTTTTGGCAGTCTAATTGTGGTGGCTCAATGGACTTCATGAGGAAGATTGAGGTGCGCAAGGGTTATTTCAAACAAGACAAGGTAAGAATATCATGGTACAGGATTGGTGCTTTGATATGGTTTGACATTTTTTCAAGACTTTTTAAATTCTTACCGTTTTCATTTTATATTACCATATGAAAGTAAATCAAGAACACAAGCATATATGAATGACAATGAGACATGCATATGGTGAGAAACTGTACTGCCAACCCACTTCCTTTACTAGTTAGGTTGTGAAACATCTTTCATGCTTAAAAATTTGTACTTCTTATGCCAGACTTACATTGCTACACTTAAGTTTTGAAAAACGGGGTATGAAATGTGGGTGGTAATAGAGTGAGTGAGTTAGGTTAGATTGCATCCTGTCGTAGAATAGGAAAGGGGTTGTGCTCCTATGTTTAACATCTATTAAAAATTTGCGTAGGGTGGGGCATGGCCAATCGATACAAGGAATTCACACAACTAGTTTACAAGACCTTTAAGGTTCTTGGACTAGAGTTTTTTGTTGAAAACAAGGAAATCCAAAATCCCTCTTGATATCCTCATATTTTTTTCGCACACCCCATCTCTCTCGTTACCTCTCCTCAGCTACATGGATTTGTGTTGAACTTACGTTAAATAGGATGCAACTTGACCTGGCTTTTGGTCGAGCCTAATACACGGCAACCCTTTCCAAATTAAAACAGGCATTTTCAGTCGGAAATACCTTTCTAAGTATTGACACTTGGAAGTTACATGTACATGCCAAGAATATGTATAATCTGAGGGGTGTGTATGCTAATACTCTATAGCTATTATTTCAAATGTTTTAAGTTAATCTAGCAAAGCATGCTTGATCATTTCTAAGAATCGGCATCCACATCTTGTGCTGTTGGCATGGATGCCATTTATCTTTTTTCATTGAACCTTGACCAGTTTTCCATATTAAGCAAGTTTTTGCATTCTGAACTGACCTATACCAATTATTCTATGGTGCATGCAGAAACGTGATCAACTGCGCTCTCTAGCTAAACAAGAACGTGAGGTATCTCATGTCATTCCATTTTTAATAATATGCTTGCGATATGATCTCATTCATCATAGCTATCTTTGTGGTATATACACATTTATTTCATCCTCTGATCTCTTAAAAATGTTTTTAGATATGATGACTGTAGCCAATGCATGCCTTTAAATCTCATGTTAAAGTAGAAATAGAAAAATAATTAGGATACTCAGGATAATGGGAGTATATGGACCAAATATTAATTACAAAATTCAAATTATATTTTAAGTTATTTCTTTCCTAATGTAAGTTGTAAATCTATTTTGATTCATTTCTCAAATCCCATTCATCTTTGTATAATGATGTGCTTGGAATTATTTTTCTTTTCTATTTTCTGTAACATGTTTTGAATTATAGCACTGTAAATAGAGAAAATATGTTTTGCCGAACTTGTTTCCAGTTTTAAAAATTAAACTGATTTGTTTGCTGAAACACGGGAAACATCCATGTTTACGTTTTCACCTGTTTTTGAAACACTATTTTTGGAAATTAATTCTATCCAATAAGTATTTTAACTACTTCATAATATCAACAAATGTTATAATAGTAGGCTGTTTTACATGAAATGTAATAATATCCGCAGTTTATATTATAATTGTCATGAATCATAACATAAAGTCTCTATATATAATAGATTTATGTTAATCCCAAATAACAAATTTGATTATTATACTCTAATGCTAATCCTATATGAAAATAGCAACGTAAGATATGTTAATTATGATATACTCAAGGTTATTGAGTTTTGACATGTGAATTACATTTTTATGATAATTTTTTTCATGTATAAAGTTGGAAGTTTTTTTTTATTCGTTTAGTATTGTAATTTTTTGTTAAAGCAAAATTACTTTGCATGATAAAATTTATAATAATATTATTTTAATTTGAATAGTAGCTTATCTTTTAATATTATTTTTAATTTTTTTGGAAAAATTTAGGATATTATTATTATTTATTGGTGCTTATGTACATTTGTTTAAATATGATTATTAGGTTTTTAAATTGATTTTTTTTCAGCATTACATTATTGACTATAGTATCATTCACTGGAAGTGCTTATCATATAAATAAAATTTTGGTTTTTATAACTATATAAAAAAATGATTATGTTTTAAATTTCACTTTACACATCAAACTTATTTCCCTACTTTCAACATGTAAACAAAACAATTAAACTGAAGCGTTAAAAAAAAACCCATCTAACATGGCCGAAGTCATTCATAACCGTATTCCACTAATATATATTAGAGTGATTTGGCCTCAAGTTAGATGGATACAGGTTGCTTGAAATGATTTACAAAGAATAAATTTAATAATTCATAAAACATACAATAAGAGTGAATGGAAAATCAGGATTTATAATGCCGGCCTCAAACAGCTAGGATAAGGATAATACTGATGATCATAATATTGAAGTTGTGATTTAATTTTATGAATAGCTGGAACTTATCTCTGCACTTGTAATAAAATGGGAAAAAAATCTATCTGCTTAAAAAGTTAAAAACTTGAAAGTGTTTTCAATTTAAATTTTCCCAGTTATGTTCTTTTAGTAATTTATAATCAAGTGGTTAGGAATGTTTCTACTATCTCTAATGTCAAGGTAGTTTTTTTTGGTTTTTAGTTGGAGTAGAATATAATAAGCCTAGCCAAAATTTGCTCTAAACAAACGCCACTGTATATCAACATTACTATAATAATTAAAATATACATTGAACTAGTAATGTTTTTTACTTGAATTTGGTCTGATGGGAACTAGCGAAAAATATTTTGTAGATCATTAACGATGTGAAACAATGTAACAGTTATAGGAATTGCAGGGAAATTTATAAAATATTGATAAGCTTTGTAATTACATTGTTTCACCATATTAGATTCTAGGAATCCTTAGTTATTATTTTTGTTTTGGCATGATGTTACAAAGTAGATTAGAAGGAAACTTAAAATAATATCAAAATAACATTAAAGCTTAATGTTCAACTAACATAAATCCACCGGTTAACAATTAGAACATTCACCTTGAGTTTCCCTTACCCACACTCTTGAGGGCTTTTAGCTGAATAATACTTTCAACAATATTAATGATGCCACCATAAGACAAAAGATGCTTACGGTATCGCCCAATGAAAATTTATCCGAAGAGTAAGGAGTTGGTGGATGTTGGAGGATTTGCCATTGGCCGGTGGTTTGATGCTCGTCGATTGCGGTCGTCAAGGAGAAGAAGATCCGATCGATGTAATCTTCAACGGTGTGGTTGAACTCAAAGTTGATGTCGAAGAAGGGCGATCTAAGCACATCTACTCGTCCTTGATTATCGTAGACAAATTCATGATCTTGCTCGGGATCGGCCATTCATAGGTAAGGAGGTCGAGGGAGGTTGTGTGTCTTCCTCCGTAGATGATGTATCAAGCAAGGGAGAAGAAATGTAACGGAGGAGGGAGAGGCTTGGGTGGTCGGCCAAGGCTAGAGGGGCTAACTTTAATTTCAGATTTAGGGTTTGGTTAGGGTGGGAAAATAACTTCAAAATTTGAAATTTAATTTCAGATTTTAATGTTTGTGAAGGAGGAAATAATTTGAATTTGAATTTTCTCTAAATTGGAGATAGATTGGGCGGCACACCATAATGGGAGGGGATTTGATTGAGAGCATTAGTGGGAAGGAATTAATTAAGAGAGAGGGAGAGAGGGGGGGGTAGCCAAGGGATGGGAGGGAGAGGTGTCCACATACAAATGATACAATGTATGTGGCCACATGCATTGAATGTTGAATTGGGATTCAAATCTAATTTTAATTTCAGATTTGTAGTAATTAGGGGAGCTTCTTAAAATATGCTGATATTAATTAGGAAAAGGTTTTGAAATTCAAATTCATTTGAATTTGAATTAAGAGACCTTCCAAATTGATAATGTGCTAAATTAGGAAAATATTAAGTGGTAGTTTGAAATTGGATTTAAGGGGATTGGGGGGGTTTGGGTTGGCCGGTGGCTAGGGTTGCTCTAGGGGAGCTGACGACTATGGAGGGGGATGGGGCTTGGGGTTTTGGTGGAGTAGGGTTGGCGGGTGGGTCTAGGGCCGGTGGTTTGAGTAGGGGAGAGGGGTGGCTATGGAGGGGGACGGGGCTTGGGGTTTAAGGAAAGGCATCTTATATACAAGAAATGTAGTGCATTGTGTTAATAATGAAGTAAAGTGTCTTTAAGGCAAGACAAGAAGGAATATGAAATTCAGTATCCATTATTTTAATTTATGATATTTCCTATGAATTTGGATAAAAAGGAAAAACATGATACGCTGCTATGCAAATAACAACTTTGTTGTTAGATAATTTTAGAAATGACCTAGAAAGATTCATTAAAAATCCATCATATTGAAAATTGATTGTTGTTTATAAAAGCTACTAAACCTTCCATGCTACACATATATCACTTAATGTACTATCGTAGAGTTTGAAGCAAACGTACGGTAGTTTTCAGTTATTTAAACAACTTTGAGAAGTGGAAATAAACTATTTAGCATTGTTGTTTACGAAGTGATCTTCCATCGTTGTTTTCAGTAAGAAGGAAAGCTAGTGATCCGTGAACCAACGAACTGGGTGATCCCGAAACAAATGCATCACGTGAGAAATTACTTGAAAAAATGGTCAATAAAATGAGTTAAATGTCGAGAAGATCTTTAGTTTTTAGCATGCTGAGGAAACCATTGTAGTTTAATTCCTTTAAAAACTCTTATGAGACAATATCGACCCCTCTAGGTGCACCTGTCACCAACTGTGTACTGATAATCTTCATGATCCTACTGTGTACTGTCGATGTGCTAACATGCAAGGGTCTTAATGACCCTGATGTTTACAGAGATTGAGAGTTTGAAATGGACGATTTCTTTGCATGGCATGAAATGTATGAAATATAATATATCAAATTTGCCAAAATCAAGTTGTCAAAAGAAGTGAAATGGTACTGCACTAATATTAATTGTGATACTGAATTATAGGGAGTTGCCTTCTTCTCTAATTGGTTGAGATGAAAAGAATTTTAATTGTTGCTCCACTATAGTAGATATCTTGTTGTGGCTTCTTGAATTTTAGAGAAAGTTCTTAGTCAATCAATGATTATCTTAATTTAAGGAGCTTGTATCAAGGTGTGGGATTTTTGAGAATGACTAGTAGTTGGCTATCAAATCTATCAAAGGCCTTGGTATTGACATTAAGTTAGAGGTATTAAGTTAGAGGTACATTTATATAAACTTGATAATGTTGAGAATGCATTTATCTATTTGGGTAAGAAGAACATAATTTTAAAGTATAATTATTTGTTGCTCCATCATAGTTGATATCTTGTTGTAGCTTCTTGAATTATAGAGAAGGTTCTTAGTTAATCACTTATTAACTTAATTTAAGAAGCTTGTATCAAGGCATGAGACTTTTGAGGATGACTAGTAGTTGGCTATCAAGGTTATGAAAGGCCTTGGTCTTGACATCAGGTTAGTAGTGCATTTATATAATCTTGATAATGTTGAGGATGCCTAACCACAGGGCTTTTGAAATAGAAAAAAATTATAAGCTTTCATTACACACTTTTTTCACCACACTTTTTTCAACACTGCCGTTGCCAGGTCCTAAGTCCTGGATGAGAAAAGTAGAGGCTTGCGTTAGGTAGTCGACAACCAGCGTAAAACTTGTCGAATATTAATGACATGAATTCTTTAAGAAATTATGCTAGGGCGTTCCCTACTTCCCTGGAAGTGACACGCTGTATGACCTGAATACAGTGACAACTGTGCAAGGGCCGCTGCATCGGCGCCGGGTGTAGTGTTAAATAGGCAAGGGTTCCCACATCAAGGACGAATGTGGGTAAAGAAGCTAGTCCATGATACTAAAAACATGAAACTAAAATTAGGATAAAAATTTGAAATATAGATTCCCTTACAGGAAAATTAATGAAATTAATAGATATTATGATTCATAGGAAGTTAAATATTTTGTTCATTCAGAAAACTAAATGGGTTGGAGAGAAGACTATGGAAATTGATAGCTTAGGATTTAAACTTTGGTATTCGGTTAAGAGTCGTACTAAAAATGGTGTAGGTGTTATTATAGATAAGAGTTTGAAGGATAATGTTATAAAAATTAATAGGATTGAGGATAAAATTATAACTTTAAAGATTGTTATTGATGCTAAGATTGTTAATATTACAAGTGCTTATGTTCCTCAAGTAGGTTTGGATATGAGTTCTAAATTAAATTTTTGGAATGACTTAGAAGAATTAATACAAAAGATACCTCTTGAAGAAAGAGTTTTTATTGGAGGAGATTTAAATGAACATATTGGTAGAGATGTAGATCATTTTAAAAGCATTCATGATAGCCATGAGTTTGGAATGACAAATGAATGTGACAAAACCATATTAGATTTTTGTTTAGCTTATGATTTTTTAATTGCTAATACTTTATTTAAGAAAAAGAATGAGCATCTCATCACTTATAAAAATGGATATAGTACAACTTAGATTGGCTATTTTCTTATAAAAAAAATTAGATCGTTAGATCGCAAAGATTGTAAAATTATTCTGAGTGAAAATTTATGTACCCAACATTGATTATTAATTTTGAACTTTAAGATAAAGGGACAGAAAATAAAAAAAATAAAGTAAAACGATATTCTAGGATTAGATGGAGACATTTAAAGAATATTAACAAAAATATTTTTTGAGATTAAGATTTTAGACTTAAGATTTTGTTTGTGCATGAGGATGCTAATGTTATGTGAAAAAAATGGCTAGTGATATTAAGAATATTTCAAAAGATGTGTTTGAAGTATTAAAGGAAAAAACTCCTAATAGTAAAAATAGTTGGTGGTGGAATCCAAATGTGCAAGAAAAGATTAAAAATAAAAAGATTTGTTATAAAAATTGGTTTAATTCTAAAAAGTCTGATAATTGAGAAATATATAAAGAGGCTCGTAAGGAATCTAAGAAAGCAATATGCGATGCAAAGACCTTAGTTTTTAGTGATTTATATAATAAATTAGATACTAAGGAGGGAGAAAGATATATGTATAAATTAGCCAAACAAAGATATAGGTCCTAGGAGTAGTAAGGATTTAGTTAAAGTGAAGTGTATTAAGGATGAAGATCAAAAAATACTTTTCTTAGAAGATGATATTCAACAAAGGTGGATGAGATATTTTGCTAAATTTTTAATGAAGATTGTGAAAATAAGATTGACTGTAGTGACCTTAGCACCCTAAATGAAAATAAAGATTTCTGTTTTTATTGGCGTATTGGTAAAATCGAAGTTAGAGAGGCTTTAAAGAAAATGAAGGGTGAAAAAGCTGTTGGACACTTGGACCTGATGATATTCCAATAGAGGTGTGGAAATACTTAGGAGATGAAGGAATTTCTTGGTTTACTAAACTTTTTAATACTATTTTGAAAACTAAAAAGATGCCAGATGAGTGAAGAATGAGTGTGTTAATTCATATTTTTAAGAATATATGTGATGCACAAGATTGTGCGAATTATAGAGGAATTAAGTTAATGTGTCATACTTTAAAACTATGGGAGTGAGTTATGGAGCTTAGATTGCGGTGTGATACTAATGTTTCTCAAAATCAATTTGGATTCATACCGGGTAGGTCGATTATGGAAGCCATACATTTATTAAGAGGTTTGATGGAGAAATATAGAGAAAATAAGGAGAATCTACATTGATTTAGAAAAAGCACATGATAAAGTTCCAAGAAAAGTGCTATGGAGAGTTCTTGATAAGAAAGGAGTTAATAACGCTTATATTCAAATCATTACAGATATGTATGCAGGAGCTATTATTTGTGTTCAAACACAAGGTGGTTTGACCAAGCATTTCCCTATTTCAGTTGGGTTACATCAAGGATTAGCCTTAAGCCCATATCTTTTTGATTTAGTCATGGATGTTCTCACTAGACATTTGCAAGAGGATGTACCTTGGTGTATGTTTTTTGTTGATATTCTTCTTGTTGATAAGACTAGAGAGAGTTGAAGGTAAACTTGAATTATGGAGGTCAACCTTAGAGGCTAAAGGTTTTCGCTTGAGTAGATTTAAAACGAAATATATGGAGTGTAATTTCAATAGTAATAGACCTAGTGAGGGGATTGTGACTTTGGGCGATCAAGTCATTAATAAGAGTACACGTTTTAGATATCTTGGATCTATTGTTCCGAGTGATGGTGAAATAGATGGGGATATTATCAACAGAATTCAAGTTGGATGGTTGAAGTGGAGGAATGCATCGGACTTGCTGTGTGATAGAAAAGTACCCCTCAAACTTAAGAAAAAATTCTATAAGCTGGTGGTGAGGCCTGCAATGCTTTATGGTGCTGAATGTTGGCCATTAAAAAAGAAGCATAATACTAATTTAAGTGTGGCAGAGATGAGGATGCTCGGGTGGATGAGTGGCTTTAGCCTTAGAGATAGGATACGAATTGAACATATATGTGATAAGGTTGTAGCTTCAGTAGAAGATAAGATTAGAGAGAGTTTCCTTAGATGGTTTGGTCACCTAAAATGACGGCCTTCCGATGACCCGGTTAGGAGAGTAGATGTATTATATTTGACTTATGTTAAGAAAGATAGAGGCAGACTAAAAAACTTGGTTAGAAAATATTAGGAATGATCTTTCTTTATTAGATTTAAATGTGAATTTGACTTTTAATAGGACACAATGGAGGAAAAAAATTCTTGTAGCCGACCCCACGTAGTGGGATAAAGGCTTGATGTTGTTGTTGTTGTTGTAGACTAATTCTTGTAGGTCATCGACTTCTTTCCTCATGTTGAAAATAGAATTTAGCCTAAATTGACTAGTACTATTGCACGATCAAATGATCAAGGAGTACTGCAAATGCTAGCCCTTGAAAATTTATATGGTTACATTAATTTAGCTCTCCAGATGAGAGTTATTCTTTGCACTCTATGAGATTTAATGTAGCACAGGTCTTCAAATAGGTCTAAATAGTCTATAAAATCCAAGTCATCATAGGCTGATTACCATAAGTCAAATCATGCGAAAATAGATTTGAATTGAGCTTGCTTTCATTTCTTTTTAGGTATGTTTATGTTTATGGCTGAATTTCTTTAAGGTTGTTTTATTTTAATATTTTATTAAGTGTTATCCTCTCTTGGACTAGTATAGGTTTAAGGTCAGTCGGATTTGATAGAATTAGATTGCATTTAAATTTTTGGCATTATCTTTGTAACCCTATTTTTGTAAATAAAGATCCATAATGAACATTTGAGGATTGTTTTTGATTGAATGAAAGAAATTAGTTATGGCTAGTTGAGTACTTCCTAGATTCCTCGATACAAGTTAGGTATGCAAATTGCTTTCAATTCTGTGTTGAGTTATATTCTTTGCATTAATCATATTTGTAGAGTAGCTTCTCTGTCATTTTAAGATTATTTGCTACTAAGTTCATACAAGACATCACACCATTTCAATCCAGTCCAAAGAGAGGACTGGGTTATACTGATTTAATGAGACTTCATTTTTGTTTATGATGTTGATAATGTAATTTAGCATTATAGTATTTCAATTATTTTAATGAATTTGTAAAGTTTAGCATTATAGATGAAACTTGAAAGATGTGATCTAAATTGGGATGTAATTGAGATTAAACTTCTAAAGTTAAAAATAGCATGCCTACTTTTAAAATGTGGATAAGAAAACCCAATAGCTTAGTGGTTAAGGCTCTTTGATAACTGAGGTACCAGTAGCTGCCTCTTATAACGATCCAGTGGCCAAACATCACTAATGTGCTTGAAAATGGGGGTAAAAATTCTTCCAGCAAAGGTCATCTCATTTGAAACAAAATTTTAATCTAACCCCATCTTCTTTGAACAAAAAATGGAAATGGGCACATTTCTTCAAGTTGCTAGTTTTTGTACACAATGAAAAATCTAGTTGATGTAATCCTCTATATACTGCACTCATTTGTGTTATAGTTTTCTCACTGTTATGATGAGTCTGGAAAATCCCCCAAACAAATTTGGTAGTCTAATAAATGCACTTCTTGCACACCCTCAATTTTGATAGTTAACCTTAAAAAATTTCCTCTCTCTAACAAATTGTTGGACTCGTTTCTTTTATAATTCCTATCCATCATTCCCTGATCCTGATGATGACTTACTGAATTCATTTCAAGTAATTTTTAGGGGATGCTTAGTTATTTTGTGAAGAAAGAGAATTGTGATTATGTTTACTATTGAAGTTTCTCATAAAAAAGCTGAAATATGAAGAACTTGATCCAACTTCAAACCCATATTTAAGTCAGATTGCAGGCTTCAGCTCACTTGCATGAAACTGGATTTGCTAGAAATTGCTGGACAACTATAAGATAATGAATTCATTCTTGGGCCTTGTCATTACTACCCATCACATTATTGCTCTCTATGTTTACCGCACATTCATCTCACCATGGGTCCATGAGAGCCCTTTTTGAAGTAAAAATTTGAGATAATAATATATATTTTTTCAAATAATATCAATATCAATATCATAAATGTCTTTTCCAGGAATAGCAGACATAAAAAATGTAATAAATCTATATCCTTTTTGGTTATTTATAGTTTTCTCTTAATTTTAGGAACTTGTAAGGAATGCCCGTTTTGAGCAAATTTGGAAAAGCAGAAGGGGAGAAATCGATTCCTTGCGGGAGTTGTGCCATCTTTATGATGTTGTCCGTGTTGATGCTGAAGATGAAAATACGAAGAAGAAGGAGCTAAAGTGCGTGCCTTTCTTCTTGTAGCTACTCACTTGTTTCATCTTTTGTATTGATTACCTCGCTAGTACAATGCAGGCATATTTCTGTAGAAGATAATGCAATCTTGTGCAACTACCTTCCTTTGCTAAGGGAGTACATTCCTTCAGCTGCTGAGGAGATTGAATCTGAAATAAAAGCCTATGTATCCGGAGAAGGTCATCTTAGTTTTTTCATTTGATTTTGTAGTGACCTAGGCTTCGTTTGAGACAGTTTTTTTACTGTTTCTTAAAGCGGTTTTTCCGTATAAAAATTTTAATTTTTTACTAAAAATTCACTTTAAGAAGTAATAAAAAAGCTGTTTGAAGCCCTAGTCTTACAAATAGCTAGGAAGAAAAAATCATAATAAACCATCCCATGAATTATGAATCTTTCTGCTTTGCAGGTAGTGGTTCTGATTCAATTGCCGAGGTTCCTACAGAAGGTTATAATTTTCTTTTCATTCTTTTTGTCTGGTTTTAAGCTATTATGATCATTCTCATTATGTATACTTTGTACAAAATAGATGGCTATGTGTATGACTTGTACACTGTTGAGGACGATTTTACTGGAAGTGACAAAGATATGTCAAGCGACTTTCCTTCGTATGTATTTAAAATCGTATTTTCAGATTTCTCCACACCAACCTCGAGAGTTTAACAAATTAACTGATGGCTTTCCTCTCCTGATCTATAGGGTGCAAGTCAAAAATGAAGATGAATTTGATGAGATGCCTGACTCTGAATATGATTCAGAGGATTCAAATGGTTTGATCATGCACGGCTTTCACTTATCTTCATAGTTATGATCCTTTTCCCACCTCAATGATCTTCTGCTTGTACTGCAGCTGAGGATCATCCAAGAAATGATTACCCTGATGAGGAGTCATCCGACAAGGAAGACGAAGAGGTGGATCCTTTTGGTGATTTTGAATGCCCGAACTCAGATTATGAAGAAGAAGAAGAAGTGATCATAGAAAACAAGAAAGATGAGGAGGAATCTAGTGAAGGAGAGAAATATGTGCAAATGTTCAGTGATTCAGATTGCTCAGACTAGGAAGATGAAGTCTTGAGAGGCTGCTAGAGAAGATGGAGATAACTGGAGATGGGGATATCGTTGATGCTGTAGTGGAATTTTTTTGGGTTATGGTGACTTACCCAATCTGAACTCTCTAGGGTTGAATTTTGAACATGGTTTTAGCTGCATCTTCATGGATTTCTCTGAATTATTAAACTTCTCAGATGAAAGAGCTGTATTGAGTATTCTTGTACGAAATTATTGGAATAGTTAGTCTATCTTGTATAATTAAGGTTTCGTTTGAGATAGCTTTCTTGCTGCTTTCTAAAATAACTTTTTAGTACAAAAATTTTGTACCAAAAAGCCATTTTCAAAAGCGATAAGCACCACAGTAATCCTCCCAAGAAAAAAACGAAGAACCCACCACTCCATACTGAGAGCATTCACTCTTTCTGCCATTGCCATCTTCGCAATATTACAGCACAGCAGCACATGAACTAATACGCCTTAATTCTAACATCTCCACTTCAGGATACTAATTTGTTCAATAAATTGTAGCTCTTTTGTATAAATTTGCTTTGTTCCTGGCAATGCGTTGCAGGTATTTGATTGAGTACAGATTCCAGGAGGGGCCACGATGAAGGGAGGCCTGCAATGTTTATCTGGTGATAGGTACGTCAAGGTGGTTTGCATGGTAGAATATTTACTGGTTTCCTGTTCCTCACATTGGCAAGAATCTTACTGGTGCAGGTTGCATTGCTTGAACCTACCCAACCAGTCCTTTCGAGCCTGATCTGGCAAATTCGTCTTCTTGTCACCTAAAAGGTTTGGCTTCCTATTTGAATTCTACTTTTTTTACCAGTTGAATTAGAAGAATAGTTTAGAAGTGCTGATTGGAGAAATTTTCAGTTTGTGTAACTGGGATTTATTTTTTTCAAAATTGATGCAAGTTGGCTTTATTTTTTAGTTGACAATGACAGTTTTGAGAGAAAACAAAACAAATCTCTCCTACGTGATTGTCAATTCCTCGTTATGCGGAGAAATTATTGTGCAAATATTGGACCGTCCGGAGACGAATGAGAACGCGTAATGTCACTCGGTACACAATAATGATACACAACAAAAAAGTTACATAACGTGCTCTCATTCATCTACGGATATGCCGTCCAGTATCCACACATAATAATTAATCCATCATGTGGGCCTCATTCTCATCATATGGGCATCATTCCTCATAATGGGCCCCATCATGTTGTTATTAGGTTCAGGATGACCACCCCTAACAATTATGAAAATACCTTTGGTTGCAAGAGGGATAGACAACCATAAGACCCAAAGTACAACAGTGAATCAAAATATATAACATAACAACATAATTAAAAATGAACACACACAGGAAACAGGAAACATACCTTATTTAAATAAAGTAAAAGTTTCCAGTAACAATTATACCTTAATTATTATCGCAAACACACATATCTTAACACGTTCAGGCTTCATTTGGATGGCTTTCTTATCGCTTCTTAAAGCAGCTTTTCATTACCAAAATTAAATTTTTGTACTAAAAAACTGTTTTAAAAAGCAATAAAAAAATCGTCCCAAACAAAACCTTAATCATGCCGGTCTTCGTTAATCTC
Source organism: Dendrobium catenatum (assembly GCF_001605985.2). NCBI lineage: Eukaryota > Viridiplantae > Streptophyta > Magnoliopsida > Asparagales > Orchidaceae > Dendrobium > Dendrobium catenatum. Next base: position 6,653,315 of record NW_021319315.1, on the reverse strand, counting down.
ATCCAGAATCACAATAAGAGCAACAACAAAGGCATAGTCCACATTTGGGTAGATTGTGATTCCAAAGGCATCTTTTCCCAAAACTATGTTCTTCACAGTGTATTCGCGATGCATCTACAAGAAAAAAAATATATATATTCATACAAAAATTTATTCTGAACTATCAGTATCAGTTGCTAATACATATCACCCCTCTCTTTAATGATCATAATTAAAGCCATGAACTATGATTACCAGTTGAAAAATATAAATTTTCACTTACTCGAGCAATAACATTTGTGGAGTCCCCAAGATAAATCAAGCAGGACCTCTCGTGGAAACTTCCTTTGACCTTGAAATCACATTGGCTTTCAGCTGTATTTGAAGCCACGAACACATCCAGTCCTGTCTTGAATTGCAGAAGGCTTGATTTTTTTACGCTAAATAAGAGGTCTGCGGAGTTGGAGCTGTCTCCTTTATAAACTTGCCATCTCCTGTGCATGGATATCATCTGTAAAACGACACCATATATATATCAATTCATTCAAGTTGCTTAAATTGAGGTTATATTTGGGACGGCTTTTTTACTGCTTCTTAAAACGGCTTTTTAATATAAAAAATTTTTTTTTTTACTAGAAAGTAGTTTTATGAAGCAGGAAGAAAGCCGTCCCAAATGAAGTCTGAATCTTAATAGATATATAAACAGACACTAATATGTATTCTTTACTAAGAGACAAATGTATATTCAATCATTTAATTATCATATAATAAACAGCTAGGAATATAAATTTATTAGTTATTAAGAATGCTTAATTATCTATTACAACAACAACAAGCCTTTATCCCACTACATGGGGTCGGCTACATGAATCCTTGTTCTCCATTGTGTCATATTAAAAGTCAAATTCTCGTTTAAATCTAATAAAGAAAGGTCATTCCTAATATTTTCTAACCAAGTCTTTTTAGGTCTACCCCTACCTTTCTTAACATAAATCAAATCTAATACCTGTACTCTCCTAATCGGGTCATCGGAAGGCCGCCGTTTTATGTGACCAAATTATCTAAGGAGACTCTCTCTAATTTTATCTTCTACTGGAGCAACTCCACATATTAATTATGTGTTAACCATTAATAAAATAAATTAATTTAATTTTAATAATTAATATTAATTAAATAACAATGTATAATCATAATTAATATTATTTTAATTTTAATTTAATTTAACTAAATATAAGTTATTATTTAATTAACTTAATAAATCACTAACAGATTATTAATATTCCTCCCCCACCCCCCAAAAAAAGATTATTAATTGAGATATTTATTATTATAATAATTATTTAATTGGTCTAATTAAGAAATGATGTAACTATCATCCTAAACCACACAAGATTTAATAAATCCGGATTTAAATTTTTTAAATCCTATTTGCAGCCCTTTAAAGTCAATCATGATCAAGACCATATCCTTACAACAGATACCGCAGAAGAAAAAGAAGATAAAATCACGAAAATTCTAAAAAAACAGAACAAGAAGAACAATCAAAATAAAAAAGGGCATATAAATGGATCCTTGCAATCCGATCGCAGAAAGTGGATGATTGAGAGGGTTGATTTACCTTTTGCTGCATAGAGAGTAGGGGATTTCCAGCGGCATCGAGGAGGATGCGACGGTCGCGGAGACTAAGGAACTTTCCCTTCACTTTGAACAGGATGTTGCCGTTAACGTCCGTCACGACGTAATCGCCGTCCGTTAAGCTGATCGCCTTCTCCGTCACCGTCAGATCCACCGTGTACGGTGCGCAGAACTGCTCTCCGACGACCGCTATCTTGCTCGCCGGACCCGAAGGTGGCGCCGGTGCCGGCGGCGGGTAGAATGGAGTCGCCATCAAACTTCGATCTGAGAACCTGTAAATGTGAGTAATTGGCTAAGATGCGAGGATCTCTTGGCTAGGGTTTATATAGCTTGACAGTCCGCGTGAGATTTTTTTATTGGTTTTATGGGTGGTTCGTGTCAGCTCGTGTGAGGTGAATCATATTGACCTGTTAGCCTGGCTCAGCACGATTCAATTTGACCCGACCACAATTAACCCGATCTGAAAAATATAGAGCTTGGCTCATTTTCTTTTATTTAATTGAGTGATAGTTTTATGACATTAAAATTTCAGTTTATTTAATTTTTAATTAATGTTTAATTAGTTTAATGTAATGTAAATTATTTAATAAACAAACTAATTTCTAAGATTGATGGTGAATAAGTTTTTTTTTTTTTAAACTGAGTGAAGATTTCTTCATTACAATTTAATGTGAATGAATTTAATTTTTTATAAATTTATTTTGAAATAAGTGTGATACATCACACAAAAATTATCTTGATCGAACACAAATCTTGAGGCAAAAGCTAGTTGGAAACTTCAGAAATTAAATCCGGGAGCACCTGAACTCCGATTTCAGCGAGCTTATAGTCAAACTGAGCGTCTCGGAAATACGAGCCCAACGACACCAAGATCAACCCAATCCGAGCCCAAATAAGTCCGAATCAAGGGCTCAAAGCGCTGTTGGAAGGTTCAAACCGCAATTTGAGTTACCAAACGGTCTCCGATTTGACAAGCTTATATTCGAATCGAACGGCTCGACGAGACGAATCCAACGAGCCCAAGATCGCCGAATTCCGACATCATTAAGGCCTTCAAATGCCTAACGAACGGTGCATGATCAAAGGATTCGATATCGGCCGTCCATTCAAAACACTCCCAATTCGCCCCTGATCTCACGCCTATTTACGGGCTATGCCACTCCAGAAAAACTATAAATAGAGCCCTCATTCTACACAAAGGGGACTCAAGTGAAGAGAGAGAAGAAGAAGAGGAGAAAGGGGAAAAGGAGATTCCTCACCTCCTCGACCACCGCCGGAGCTCTTCCTGCCGCCTGAAGACGCCGGAACTCTGCCGGATTTTCAGGAAACACAAGAATTCTGCACAACTTCCACGTGATGCTGAAATCCTTCCCAATTAA
>NW_021319315.1:6635426-6648672 GCF_001605985.2 Dendrobium catenatum | reverse complement strand
GTTTTCGGGTTGACCCGGCAACCCGCCGGGTCAACCCGAACCCGACCCGTTTTGTCAAACGGGTCGAATCTGTGAACCCGAACCCGACCCATTTTTCAAACGGGTCGGGTTCAACCCGGATTTTTCGGGTCGGGTCCGGGTCGGATTTTCGTGTCGTGTCAAATATTGACACCCCTAATTACACGATTACCAACCTTATCTTATCAAAGAAACTTTCCGGTTTATGTTTTGTTTAGATAATTGCGGATCAGTTGCTTAGTTCTTTCCTTTCCGCGTGAATCAATAAGATTAGGCTTTATTTATTTATTTATTTAAGTTTTATATGCATTGTCAACTCCGATTGCCGTGTCATCTGTTTGTAGTATGGTGATTATTTTAGCAGAAAATTATTGTTATTTTCTTTCCTCTAACGTAGAGGATAATTAATAATACTATGGTTGAGACAAATTTCTTTCTATTTTTTATATTAAATATTTAGTGTAAATTTTTTTGAAAAGGAACAAAAAAAAGTTGAGGTCAAAAGTGTAATAAACCTAAATATACATTTCTAAATGTATAGGAAATTTGATTATGTTCCTCTAACGTAGAGGATAATTAAGAATACTTTGTTTGAGACAAAACTTTTTTTTTTCTATTTTTTATATTAAATATTTAGTGTAATTTTTTTTTGAAAAGGAACAAAAAAAAAAGTTGTGGTCAAAAGTGTAATAAACCTAAATATATATTTCTAAATTTATAGAAAATTTGATTATGTGCTTTGGCGTTGAGCTTGAAGTGTTGCAGCATTGGGCTCTCAGATTTTTTGAAATTTAAGAAAGTGTTGCGGTTCTAGATCTGAAACTCTATTGTTTTTTTCAAAAAATATATCTCAGACTATTAGACTAAAAACTCTTGCTCACCATATTTCGTCGGCACATTCTTTGCTTTGCGGAGAGAGAGAAGAGAGAGAAAGATTGAAAAAAAAGAGAGTGTGGAGATCCGATTAATATTTTTCGTCACTTCAATTGGAAAAATGTTTTGATCCTATTAGGTAACTTAGATCCTATTTTTGTTTTTAATGATTTTTATTTTCCAGATTTTATATCTCCAGAAATTGACAAAAGTATAATATCTCTCACGTTAGCGAATTCACATTGTGTAACTTTTGATATGTATTAATTATCGTTCCTTGAACATTTTGGCTTGTTTATGTTGAAATTTCGTGGATTGGTTTTGCATATACGTCATTTTATTTGAAATAAATACTATAAAATTGAGTATAAAGGATCATGAGTTAATATAGTGCACATGGACATGAAATACATGATATACATATATCTATTATTCATTTATTCAAATATGTAATTTTGGTATGCTGTAAATATATTGATGAGTATAATGATAGTTACATTGAGTGTATATGATATTTACTATTATGCATAATATGATATAATGTGTATGTAAAAATAAAAAAGACTTATTTCTAATAATGGGTTGATTCAGGTTGGCAGGAGATATGCTACCTTATAAAAGAGAGTGTGTGGATGTGATTTCTTTTAAATAAGCTTTATGATGTAATCTTCAACGATTAGGAGATTGTTAATATGATATGATACGTCGATATTCTATGCTATAAAGCATTGTAGGTCTCACCACCATTTTATAAATTTTTTCCTTAAAATTGAGGAGTACTTTTCTATCACACAATAGACTCAAGGCATTCCTCTACTTCAACCATCCAACTTGAATTCATGTGGAGTGTCCGTATCATCATTGTGTGTTCTCCGTGTCCGTCGTGTGGTCAGTCTCCAGCGTCCTCCGGCTGAACGGCGCACCTTCGTGCTCCTTCTCCATTCCTACTGGAGAAATCCTGCCCTTGCCTCTGCCAGACCTGCCATTCGATCTCTCACCATTCGCATGGGCCTCCCATTAAGTGCAGACGCTCGGCGGCAATGGACAAAAATGTTCCATTTTTGAATTTCCAGTAAGTGCTTATCTCAATTTTGTATAGGGTAGATGCAGAATTCGAGATAAGTTAGAGTGTTGATCTTGTTTGGGCTTAGACACAGGTATCTTTGTCAAATTGAGTGCTATTTTGGGTGCCTGCATAGTGTTTGTGAGAATGCGTCAAGGGTGGCTTCAGGGTTTTTGACTGAAGATAGCTTGTAGACAATGGTGGAAAGGATTTAAAGCAGGCCAGGACGAAAGACTATGTCGAACTTAGGGGTGATTTTTCCATATTTTATAGAGCTATAACTGAATTTATGGACGAAATTTTCACTCTTATAAGAGGGTTTATCCCTCACCTACATGGTTCCGCCACTATTTGAAGATATTAGGAATTATCTGCTTTCTGTTTATACTTTTACCCCTAAAAAGTAAAGACTGTTTTGAGAAGTGAATGAATTGAAGTGTGGGTTAAAATCAAGTAAATGCAGAATTTTTTGCTGAAAAAAAAAGTAAGATTCTTTGAATTCTGTAGAAAACCAAGCAGCCCTCCATAATTATTTTTTAATTATTTGACTATTTATAAATCTTTCTGTCCTTTTAATTAGTTCTGCATCATAGAGTATTTCGCCGGGGGGGGAAGATTATTCTGTGACGCCTTATTATGTGCGGGCTTCAAATACAGCTCTACATTTGGATACCAATCAGAATGAGCCACGTCAGCGATACCGAGCCGTGGGCTTAGGTATTCGGTCGCGTGAGTAATCTCTTTAGAGGAAAATATAAGACTCCTAACTTCTTTATGCTGGATTTTCGGCAATTTGATTACCCACATTTTGCAGGTTGCAAACAAAATGGTACTGAGTGCCTCTTTTTCCATGCCTAGCCTTGCAAAAGGAAATTGGTGGTACTAAGTAGGAAAATGAGATTGAGAAGTTGCAAATCAGCTCGTTTTCCTTACAAAGGTAAGTGGCAGGAAAGCTTTAGTGAGTTGTTAGCAATGGAAACTTTTAAGAGGAAAGTGGCAGAGTTGCAAGACAGAACAACAAACGTCTTCTCTATTCTCCTAAATTGCTTCAAAAAATATGAGATAAACCCAACCCCCTCTGCATACTCCTTTGTCATTAAGCATGTGTCACATAGATGTCTCTTTTCCCAAATCCCTGCGATTCTAGACCATCTTGAGCAGGAAGAGACTCTCGAAGTCCCAGAAAGAATCTTTCTTGGTCTTATTCAAGTATATGGGAAAGCAAACAAGCTTCAAGATGCTATAAACATTTTCTATAGGATTCCTAAATTCAGATGCACACCTTCTGTTCATTCCTTGAACTCTTTACTCTATCTTCTGTGTAAGAAAAAGGAAAGCCTTCTTTTGGTTCAAGATGTCTTGATGAAGACTCCAGAGATGAAAATTCGATTAGAGGCCTCCACATTTCATATACTAATCAGAGCTCTTTGCAGGAATGGCAAAGTTGGTTCTGCATTGGAGCTCTTAAAGATGATGCAGCTTGAAGAGTACAATCCTGAAGCCAAAATATACTCCATGGTTCTTTCCTCACTCTGCAGGCATGGTGGTGTCACAGAGGTACTTAGTTTTTTAGAGGACATGAAAAGCGCCGGGCACTTGCCGACCGCACTGGAGTATAACAGTGTGATAGATGTTCTTGTCAAGGAAGGTAAAGTAAATCATGCCCATTCTCTTTTGGAAGAGTTGAAATCAGAGGGAAGGAGGCCTCATGTTTTGAGCTATAACAGTGTTCTCCATGGTTTTTGCTTGGCAAATGACTTTCAGAATGTTGAGGAGCTGTTTGATGAAATGCTTGTTATGGGACTTCTTCCCAACATTTTCACCTTTAATATTTATATAAGTAGTCTTTCTCAACAAGGTAAATTTGAAAGAGCGTATAGAATGATAAGTTGTATGGATAAAATAGGATGCAAGCCAGACACACAAACTTTCAACATTCTCCTTGCAGGGTATGGTAAAGCAGGTGAAAAGGAGAAAATCATAGGTGTGAAGAAAGAGATGGTTGAAAAGAGAATCCAATGGAATTCAAATACTTATAGCATTTTGATTGAGGGGCTCATTCATAACTGTGAAACAATAGAAGCTTATGGGCTATTCAAGGAAATGTTGGGCAATGGATTTGTACCTCAGCCTTCAACTTGTAACGCTTTGGTTTGCAGCTTGTGTGAAATGGGCAAACACACTGAAGCTCTGCGAGTTCTAGAAGAAGTAATGAGCAAGCCTATTTTTCCTGATGCTGTGGTTTGGGAAGCACTGCTTCAATTCATGCTGGATTTTCGAAGAAAGCCAGTTGATTTTGAGGCTATTATAGGGGATTCTTAACCTTCTTTCTGCTGTTTTTTAAGTGATTTATTCTTTATAACATGCAGTTTCCTTGTTTTCTTTATTAGTGCCATGGTTTTATGGTACTAATTGATTCATAACCTCTGAGGAAATCTTCGTACATGATTTAGAAGAAATAATTTTAGTATAGTGCCAAGCTGACAACGTAGGAGTATTTCAGGAGCTATTTTATATAATATGAAGTGGCAGGGGCTTCATATGATCATTAAGGTTTTGTTTGTGACAGTTTTTTTTTTTCTTCTTAAAGCGGCTTGCTAGTACAAACATTAAAATTTTATACTAAAAAGCTGCTTTAAGAAACAGTTTGAAAGCCATCCCAAGCGAAGCCTAAAAGTGCCAACACTTAGTAGGAAAAAAATTGGGTAATGAGATTCGGATGAAAATTTAGTTATGATGGGTTAATTAGTATAGTATTCATTTTGATTGATTATTTGTATATTGTACATATCTCAAGGCAAATTTAACAATTAAGGTTCATTTGGGACAGCTTTCTTACTGCTTTTTGTCACTAAAATTTAATTTTTTTACTAAAAAGTTACTTTAAAAAGCAATAAAAAAGCCGTCCCAAATGGAGCCTAAGACTCATCCATTGTGTATTAAAGCAATTATTTTGATCCCTTTGCTTACCTCTGCATGCCATAAACTTCTCATATTCAGATTGGCCTTCTCAACCATTTAATATACACTTTACATAGAAGTTGTCTTCAATTATGTCGAAATATTTTCTAGCCAAACTCAAACCTGACTTATATCGATCACCCGACCTGTTTATGAAAGAACTTTATATTGCAACTCATAACAAGGTGAAACAACCAGCTTAACGTACATTATTTCCGAGTATGAACATCTCAGAATAACAAAAATTGTACGCAGTTGATGAAATTTTACTAGCAAGCTGCTATGATTGAGAAGATTCTGCATGCCAAACAATTTAATGTTCTAACCTTTTGCTAATTTGTGCTGCTGCTCTTCACTTCACCGCCAAACAAACTAAGAATGTTAGAGGAGATGGCAATACAGCTTGTAGTTAGTGCCAGTGAAATCATAATTCCGGCCAACAATTTATCGTTCCTTTTAGAAATACTGTAAATGTCCCTGCAGAAATATGTGATCAGATAAACGAACCAGAACTAAGGAGAAAAAAATAATTAAATAAGCAAAACTTCTGCGTTCTGTACAAAGTTAGCACTCTATTTCTACTTCCCAACGTGCTTAGCTGAAGATATGGCTAAAATTATATATATTCTGGTATAAAATGACAGAATTATAAAAAATGTAAATATTAAAAAATATTTGGATAACTGTTTTGTTACAGTTACCACATATTAGCAAATGTTGTAAGAAATAACATTTCCTCACAAAAAAAAAAAAAAATGAAAAAGAGGCAAAAAAAAAAAAAAGTAGTAAAACAAAAATATTATTGCAGTTTGAAAAAATAAATAAAAATGAAATAACTATCTCAAATAGATTCTTAATTTGATTTGATTTGGTCAATATAACCTAAGATTCTCTTGGAGTGCTTCAAATCATATTAGAATATGTGTAACCTCCCGTCCAAATTATGAGGTTCAATGCACATAAACTGTACAAGTTACTAATTATGTTTTCTCTATAGTTGTAAGTTAAAATAAAACCAATCAATGGTAAACAATCAAAAGAAAACACGAAAAAAGAAAGTTGTGCTAATTTGTATAACAATTTTTTTCCGAATTTTGAGCGAGTAGGCCTCTAATTCAAGACTTTGAAATTAGAGCTAAAATAATCAACAATTATGTTAGGCTGAGATGCATAATTGTATTATAAGTTCAAAGGGTGGAACCAGGAGAGCTCAAGGTAGGCAATTGGCCACCTTGAAAAAAAAAGTTCTTAGAAGAAAAATCATTTTAACTATTTTTGCTTAGCTTCATAAATGCAATTGGCCAAATTCTAAGAAAAAAAAATTTCATTTTCTATTTGATACATAAAATAATGCATTTCATTTTCTATTTGATACATAAAATAATACATATTATCCGCTTTGAACCAAGGGCCTCACAGTTTTGTCTTGTTAGTGTAACTACCATGGAGGTCACTTATTACAAAATTTCTTTAGGATGAACACACTTAACTGTAGAGTTTCATAATGAAAATTCTTCTATTACACCAAAAGGCGCCTCGATGTTTAATAGTTTATCTTCTTTTACTTAAGGGGTTTTACAATCTCCCACACTTAAGTAATTGACGTCCTCATCAACATCTATATCCCATAATCATCCACTAGGCAAATAAGCTTCTATAGGTGGCCATTACAAGTTCAAGTGGTGACTCCCGCCATATAACACTTTGTCTCATATAGGGTTTAAGAGGTGGCTCCCATGACGTAGCACTTTATCTTGTGTGACACTTAGTTCCCATCTTTCGGCTAATGTATTGCTCTGAAATACCATTTATAACAGTCCAAACTCTTAAGTGTCGAGATATTATCTGCTTTGGCCTAAGGGCCTCAAGATTTTTCTCTGTTCGTGTAACTTTCTAGGAGGTCACCCATTTCAGAATTTTTTTGGAATGAGCATGCTTAACTGCAGAGTTTCTTAAAGAAGTTTCGACCATTATACTAAAAAGTGTCTCGATGTTTAAGAGTTTAACTTATTTTACTTAAAGGGTTTTATACACCCCCTCTTATCCAAGAATCCTCTTCCTCATTCAAGATCCTAACTATTGGTATCAGAGCTAGGTGGAGGTGGAAGAAGGTTCATGTCCAAAGAAAGAAAGGAGGAGGACGGAGGCTCAACAAGGTTTGTTCGTCAAAGAGATCGGCCGAATGCAAAGAGTTCCGCATAGGTCGGATGTCGGGTTGGTGCAATAAGATAAGGCTATTCGGTCGGCCCTGGGTATGTGTGAACAGGATGCTATGAATTTAGAAGTATCAGCCGTGGGGTGCTAGGAAGATGGGGCCATGGACGAATTTGCCTGCGCTCGCACGGAAAGCGATGCCTCCAGTTCATAGATTGGTGCATGTCGTGCGGTCGGACCGGGAAGCAAGAGTGGCACAAGCGCTCTGTGGGTCGGAAAAGAGGGGTGCGTGAGTTGGACGCGAGAGATGCGCAGACGCAGCAAGTAGTGGGAACCTGGGCTGCACAGGAGAATGTGGGCAGGGTCTTGGGCACGGAGCGCAGAGTGATGCAAGACAAGGGCATGGGGCACAGGGTGCGGGCAGATGCGAGCTGGGTGTTCATGTGCGGGGTTCACGCTAGGGAGGCACCCGAGTTAATGTACCAGGCCTAGGCGCATGGGCTAGAGATTGCATAGGCACTAGCGGGACATTTCTTGGACTATGTGATTTCGAACAGTAGATATGACAACAGGAGGAGCGGAGTTGGAGCTAGGCTGGGGCTAGGGCTCAGGCAACAGGAGACTTGAGAAGATGGCATAGCAGTTCTTGAGGAAGTCGGTAACCGTTCGGTGGAGTCAATTGATGGGGAAGACTAGTGGGCCAGATGGCAGAGCAATTCATGGGGTACGGGTAGATGCGAGCTGGGTGTTCACGTGCGGGGTTCACGCTAGGGAGGCACGCGGTGAATGGACCAGGCCTAGCGCATGGTCCAGAGGTTGCATATGCACTAGAGGAACATTGCCTGGACTATGTGATTTCGAACAGCATATACGACATCAGGTGGAACGAAGCTGGAGCTGGGCTGGGGCTAAGGCTCAGGCATCAAGAGAATCGAGAAGATGGCAGAGTAGTTCTTGAGGAAGTCGATAACCGTTTGGTGGAGGCAATTGATGGGGAAGATTGGTGGGCTGTTCTTTGTGGACATCATATATCTTTTCTTAGTTTTATAAAATCGGACCAAGGTTAAGATTGATAGATATTGGTCAAATTTTAGGATAATTGTTTCGTAGGTGCATTTTATCCCAATAAAGTCTCTATATATAAAGAGGATGTAATAGACTTAGGAGCAAGGTAATGAATAAGATTTAGTTCCTATTCTCTTCTTTTCCCTATTGCTCTCTCATCCAAGAATCCTCTTCCTCATTCAAGATCCTGACATAAACTAATGCTATTTAACAACAATTTTATAAATTCTGATATGAATAAATGAAAGGATGTTTTTATTGGGTAATTATTGAGCCATGTTATAAGACCTTTTACGTGATATTATATGTTATTAGGTGCCTTCATGGTCTATAAATACTAATAATATGGAGAAATCAGGGCATTCCAAAAAACAATGAATGAACTCAATCTTAATGTTGCTCTCTTTCTTCATCGCAACTTAAAAAGTCAACCCAAACGAAGTCTCAGTCTTAATAAATCAGATATCTCATAACCGCAACTTCCAGGCGCCAAAATCACCATTATAATTCTCGATAACTATCGCATCTAATCTTTGCCATCATCTTGGTCAGATCCTCGGTCTACGCTTGTCTGATCCATCTTCGGTCGAAGGAGAGATTCAATGTGACTTATTTATTTAAACTCCTTAACTAAGTGCTATATTATGTTAATATTAAATTTTAGGCGGTGTTACATATATAAATAAAAAATTTGAGTGTTATGCTTATAAATCCCTTTATTTTTCATCAGGTTAGATACAAGTTTTACATCATGAAATACTGGTTAATTAACAGATCTGGAAAAAAACTATTACCTCAATACGACGGCGCCCGGAAAAATCAACGAGATGCCGACCGCAGAAGTCGACCCCATGAACTGAAACACTGTCCACACATTTGGGATTGCGATTGCCGCAAAGTAAACCAAACCCAATAGTACTGCTGTGAGAAGCAAAAATCGTCCGGCATCAGTCGTGAGCGGCCGCTGCTGCGACTTGGGGAAGACAAGACCATCGATGTTCAGCCGAAGTGAGTAGAAGAGTAATGGAAACACCAGCACCAAGTGGAGCGCATAGCTCAGCCGAACCACGTCGTCAAGAATCGGGCTCCCTGAGCTCTTGTCGAAGTTGGAAAGCACATCGTCCATCGTATCGTCGCCGAAGAGAAGGTACCCAGAGAGCCCGACGACGGCGTAGATGACGGTGCACAGGAGGAGGGAGACTCGGACGGCTGGTTTCATGTCGGAGACGCGGCTGAGCTCCGACCGGATTGGGTGCACTGTAGATTCATTTCATTCAAAATCTTGAGGTTTAGTGGCGGTAAGTTGAAGGGTTATTTGAAGAGGAGAATGGCTTGGTTACCGTTGAATTGGAAGGTGAAGGCTACGACAATTACGGGGATGGCCGTGAAGAGTTCGAGGAAGGATTGATTGTGCAAGTCTGGAAGTAGTCTAGGTCTTTTAATGGTGCCTTGAAACAGGGCATAGATAGCCATTCCAGAGCTGATGAGCACGAAAACTACCGCAAGCAGGACCGAAATTGCTGAAGTGAATCTCATAGAATCTGCGATTTGCAAGAAAGAAAAGTCAGAAAGATGCAGATATTGATCGTTATATTCGTTTATCAACTGTTTTCACTGCATAGAAAAAAACATTAAAATCAGGCTATTTATTGATGAAAAATAATCGGGCCTCCATTTGAACTTAATTATGTGATATTGTATTGATCAGCAGCTCTTCCTCACTTTTTTTTTCTTTTTAGATTTTTTTAGAGTATGTAACAAAGTCTGAATCGTTAAACTTATTAATAATTTTTTAAAAAGCAAATAACTACGAAGCTGGATGGTCCTCAATAATTGGTGCCGTGTCAGACTCGAAAACAAAACCCATCACGCACAGAATAATGAATAATCTCTCGCTTACCTGACGCTCTAATCCGTACCAACTAGTATTAAAATAATTGCTTGGAATTTAGTATTTTATTTCAATAATAAAGCACTCTCCTATTTCCAAACCTCCGCCTTTTTGGCCTTTTACATGAAAGTCACGACCTCAAGAACGAAAAAAAATCGTAAGAATTCATTAATACAGTTCATAATATTATATATAAATATTAATTTTAATAAACATTTAATAACAATTAAATTCATTCTAACATAAATTACAAAAAAAAAAAATTAAAAATATAATTATATTTAGGGCTGCCCGGAATAAAATTATATAGTCCTAACTTAATAGACTCGCTAATTTTATAAAACTCATTGTTAACTTATAAAAAATATTAAATAAATTTTGTGCTGGACTTGGCAGCTTATAGCATAACTACTGCTAAAAATCTCACCTACGCGACGAAGAAGCACCAGAGGGAGCATCACAACGAAGACGGTGATCGGAATCGTTGCTGATCTCGTCGTCCACCACTCCTCTCCAAACCACTCCTGCAACACGCCCAAGTGATCCACTCCCTCCGTTCTGTTCCCAGATAACACGTCCCCTGCCACCAAAGCACCCACAGTATCAATTAGAGCAAAAAAATGAGAGAAAAAAAAAAAAACAAGAAATTAAAAATTGGCCGACTAAGAGTTCTTTATACAGTTGATGATTATTTATCTTCAACAGATGGATCAACCAAGTCAGACAAATTTGAATTGGGGATAATGGAATTGAGTTATTGTTCCTATTTGACTCATATTACTCAGAAATAAATGATTAAAATAGAAATAAAATTGTTCAGCTCATTAATAAACTGGAGCTACTAGATCTATATAGCATAACTACTGCTAAAAATCTCACCTACGCGACGAAGAAGCACCAGAGGGAGCATCACAACGAAGACGGTGATCGGAATCGTTGCTGATCTCGTCGTCCACCACTCCTCTCCAAACCACTCCTGCAACACGCCCAAGTGATCCACTCCCTCCGTTCTGTTCCCAGATAACACGTCCCCTGCCACCAAAGCACCCAGAGCATCAATTAGAGTGATAAAATGTAAAGAGAAAAAGAACAAGAAATTAAAAATTGGCCGACAAAGAGTTCTTTATACAGTTGACGATTATTTATCTTCAACAGATCGATCAATCAAGTCTGACAAATTTGAATTGGGGATCATGGAATTGAGTTATTGTTCCTATTTGACTCATATTACTCAGAAATAAATGATTAAAATACAAATAAATTGTTCAGCTCATTAATGAACTGGAGCTTATCGATCTATAATTCATAGCTCCCCATAGTTATCAAATGAGCTGAAGAACAGCCCACGACTTCGTATTCGTCAATCGCATCGATCAAACAACATAAATATAAAAACAGAAACTAATCTAATCGAGAGTTTCGAGGTTCACCAATGATGATAAGATACATGATGAGAGATCCCAAATTGGTGAGCGCGATGAATATCTGAAGCACAGCGGATCCCACAAAACCAAATGACTTCGCCATTAGACCAGAGTAGGAACCAGTCGCGGACGATTCTCCGGCGGCCGTGTAGCGTGTGAGGAACTCCACTGATACGTCGGAGAGCAAGGCGACCGCGGCGATGATGACCAAAGCGGGGATGACGCCGAGGACCCTCAGGGTCGCAGGAATCGACATGATTCCGGCACCGACGATGCTAGTCGAGATATTGAACACCGCGCTTGAGAACGATGCGCCGCCGCCTGAATCTTCATTTTCAGCTGATTCAGCTGGCCGTTGGAGCTCCGGCAGGAGAGGGGCAAGGATTTTACCGCCATTCGCCGGAGATCTCATCAGGATTGGAAAGGATTTGGGAAATTTAGGTGGGATTCAGGAAACACCGGCGGCAAATGAGCCCGAGAAAATCGCGGGGTTATAGATTAGTTTCAGAGTATGCAGCCTCTACTAAATCGAACACGTCATCTTCTGCCACCGTTTGCCACGTGGATAGTTGAACACGTGGCGAGTGGTGCAGTTTATTATTAAGAGTTCCTGAAACAAAGTGTTTATAAATATTAAGTTCCATGATTTTGATTATATTAATTTTTAAAATTAGTTGGCAACCATTAATAGGTTAAGGTTCGAAGCTGTAAGATGTTCAAGTAAAATGGGTGGTGCGATCGGAGAAATGCACCTGGACGAGAAAATAAGCTAGATTAATAAAGGTGATGTAATTATATTATCATATCGAAAAAGATGTTGTGGGAATATACTATTATATTTATATTAGAATGAATTTAAAAATTAATGAATTTTTTTAGATTAAATCATATATGAAAATTTAATATACATAAAATTTAAAATAAATTTATTAATTTTTAAGCAGTTTTTACCTTTTTTTTTGTTATTAAAGAAATGACGAGTAATGATATATCATAAGAAAATCTATTGAATTTTTTTGGACGCAAATTTTGGATCTAAAAAAATTCTAAATATTAAAATTAAAATTATCATGAATTGGCTTTATGATCATCTAAATATATTTTCACCAAATTTATAATTGATACAACACAGTCTAATGAGATGAGCCCAATCATGAGTGGAGCATATAAATTTGGGTTTAAATGAGTATAAATCAAGCACGTCTCTTAGTTTCTTGCAACGTCTATTTTTTAAAGAAGACTTTCTATAAGATTGAGAAGGCAACCTTAGTAGTAATGGCGCATAAATGTTTGCATTAACATACAAAGGTAGCCGCACATCACTTAAAGAGTTAAGACGGCAAAGATGTTTGTTCCTAATATCGATAAATTTGTCATTATATCATATCTAAATTGTAGCCGCATAGTGGATATCCACAAATTAATGACTTGAAGTGGATATAATTAAATGGCATTTTATTTAATCCACTTGTTCTCCGAAGTTACCTACATATAAAAGGAATTTATTGTAAAAATTCCTAAGGAATCTCTTCTTCTTATATAGCCATTAGCAGGCACAATTATCTAAAATCTTGAATACCTTTGACATAGGAGTGTCAATTTTTTACACGACTTGAAACATGACCCGAACCCGACTCGGAACAATCCGGGTTAGGGTCAACCTGGACCCGAAATCGTTCGGGTTCGGGTTCAACAAATCAACCCGTTTAAAAATCGGGTAGGATTCGGGTTGACCTAGCAACCTGAAAATGACCCAAAATTGACACGAAAACTCCTATTTGACTCGGAAACCCGATT
>NW_021319315.1:6617093-6634663 GCF_001605985.2 Dendrobium catenatum | reverse complement strand
AGTAGCGATGATGAGTACCCTTCTAAACTGATTGTGAAGTCATTATGGGGGAAAAATTTATTGGCTATTGCAACCAGGTGGCATTTGTGTCATCATCTAATCAAACAGTGAAACAGATACTACGTATACTCTAAAACACAAAATGCCGCCTTGGATGGCAATATCGGAAATGTATTGTTGACTCACATTTCATTATTTGATGAATTTTTTGAAGGGTTAATCTGAGCTAATGACTCAATCTTTCAATTAATTCATGGATTTATAATTGTATCACTTTTACCATTTATATTTTTTGCAGTTAGCGTAAATCTCCAATTCTCCATGAGGGCAAGTAGGCATGCAAATGACTTGGACTCTAGAGCTCGAAGTTCTTCAAATAGTCAACTTTTTATTTGGAAATTATAATTTTGATTTGTTATTTGATATTAGAGATTTTATGGTTGTAAAATTGTAATTTATAATGTGGTATGTCTTGGTTGTAATTTGATATTAGAGATTACTTTTCATTTCAGAATTATGTAATTATAATTCATAATTTATAAGTTAATAAATTATTGTCTTTTTTTTTTGGGAAAATAAATTATTGTTTTGGATTATATTATTTGCTCTCTTGGTGGATTGGTTTGCATGTGCTGCTGTCTTGCTGGATTGGTTTACCTGTCAGGACCTCTCACTTGAAAACGGGTCGACGGGTCAATCCGTGTTGACCCGAACCCGGCTCGGGTCGGGTTCGGGTCCTAAATACTGACCCGTTTCTATAAACGAGTTCGGGTTCAGGTTGACCCGTTTAGGTTCGGGTCATGTCGGGTTCGACCCGAACCCGACCCGTGACCCGAAATTGACACCCCTAGTGATAAGCATAATTAAAAAAAATTAAAGGTGTTGCGTGCTAGAATATACGTGGCGGTAGAGTTTGTAAATTCGCGTCAGAGTGTTGTACGAGTATTTAGCACACAAACAGAAAAGAGAAATGAACACTAAGGTTTTTATATGGAAAACCATAAAGAGGGAAAAAAACCCGGGGCCTCACCCAGTTGTAAAGTTCCACTAGTATTTGTTTGAAGTAAAAAGGTTGATCCGTCTTACAAATCAAGACGATCAGTTTATAATCAACTTCTCACAAAGTTACAAAGTTCTGCAAATTCCCTACGTTTTCCGAAAATCCAGCAAAGTTCCGGTGTTTTCAAGCGGCGGGAAGAGCTCCGGTGGTAGTCGAGGAGCTTCTTCCTTCTCTTCCTTCTTCTCTTCTTCTTCTCTCTCTTCACTTGAGTCCTCTTTGTGAAGAATGAGGGCTCTATTTATAGTTTTTCTGGGATGGCATAGCTCGTAAATAGTCTTGAGATCATGGGTGAATTGGAAGTGGTTTAAATGGACGGCCGATATCGGATCATTTGATCATGCACCGTTTGTTGGACATTTGAAGGCCTTAATGACGTCGGAATTTGGTGATCTTGGGCTCGTTGGATTCGTCTCGTCGACCCGTTCGATTCATCGACTATAAGCTTGTTAAAATCGGAGACCGTTTGACAACTCAAATTGTGGTTTGAACCTCCCAACAGCGCTTCGGGCCCTTGATTCGGACCCATTGGGGCTCGGATTGGGTTGAATTCAGTGTCATTGAGTTCGTGTTTCCGAGACGTTCAGTTTGACTATAAGCTCGCTGGAATCGGAGTTCAAATGCTCCTGAATTTAATCTTTGAATTTTCTAACAAGCTTTTTGCCTCGAGATTCGTGCCCGATCAAGATAATTTTGTGATGACACATCAAAAGGCCATTTAAGATATCAAATATCCTTCAAAATTTTCCTATTTTTAGTGAAAATGTGCATCTCAATGAATTAAAAATCAATTAATTTTGAGTTAATTAAGCTACTAATATGCTTATAAAAATATCATGTAAAAGGATGAACTATTTGGGCTAGCTAATGCTGTGTTCGATTAGAATGCCCCCTCTCTAATATATAAATAACCACTATCTATACGCATTTAGAAATACCTTTTGTTGGAAATACTTAGAGAATTTTAAAAATCTAGCTATCGATTGGAACCCTGATAAATTTTTCTGTGATTTTCTTTGTTCATACTTCCTCTTTGTCTCTTAGTTTCTTGCAACGTCTATTTTTTAAAGAAGACTTTCTATAAGATTGAGAAGGCAACCTTAGTAGTAATGGCACATAAATGCTTGCATTAACATACAAAGGTAGCCGCACATCACTTAAAGAGTTAAGACGGCAAAGATGTTTGTTCCTAATATCGATAAATTTGTCATTATATCATATCTAAATTGTAGCCGCATAGTGGATATCCACAAATTAATGACTTGAAGTGGATATAATTAAATGGCATTTTATTTAATCCACTTGTTCTCCGAAGTTACCTACATATAAAAGGAATTTATTGTAAAAATTCCTAAGGAATCTCTTCTTCTTATATAGCCATTAGCAGGCACAATTATCTAAAATCTTGAATACCTTTGACATAGGAGTGTCAATTTTTTACACGACTTGAAACATGACCCGAACCCGACTCGGAACAATCCGGGTTAGGGTCAACCTGGACCCGAAATCGTTCGGGTTCGGGTTCAACAAATCAACCCGTTTAAAAATCGGGTAGGATTCGGGTTGACCTAGCAACCTGAAAATGACCCAAAATTGACACGAAAACTCCTATTTGACTCGGAAACCCGAGATTGACCCGATTTTGACCTGAAAATCAAAGATTGATCCGATTTTTGACCTGAAAACTAGCAATTTTAGGTCAACTTCGGGTCATTCGTGTCGGGTCGGGTTGACTCGGACCAGAAACAGGTCGGATTCGGATTGACCCGAACAATGTCAGGTCAGTTCCAGATTCGACCCGAACCCAACCCGTTGACCCGATTTGACACCCCTACTTTGACATACTCAAATGAAGTTCTACTTTTTTCCCAATACATTAAGAACATTAGAACACTCACTAATTTAGCTCCTTCAAATTTTATACATGTCAATAACAATGCATGGGAGTTGAGGAATAACCAATTAGGAGTTTTTATAAAAATAAAAAAATTTCATTAAAATTATATTATCTCCTCACTTAAATGGAGGCAAGTCATAAAAATACTCTAACTCCATAACTACTAAAAAAATATATCAAAAGGAGCTAAATTGTTTTAATTTTATAGCCTATCAAATGATAGTTTTTTTTTTATGTAAAAATTTCAAGAAAAGATTTTTTATGCAAGCAAAAAGTACAATTTTTTTTTTTTCATTTTAAATTAAGTTGCAAAATTTAATAGAATTGAAGACATGCAAGATAATTTTAATATTAAAAATAAAAAAAAAATAATCAAAATGTCATTGATATATCATCAAAAAATTATCTTGATATGGTCAAAATCAAAGACCCGAAGCACATTGGAAGGTTCTATCCATAGTTTGGATTACCAAACATTTTTCAAATGTGGCATGGTTATAGTTGAATCGAGCGGCTTAACGAAACAAATCCAGCGAGCCCAAGTTCGCCAAATTCTGATATCGTTAAGACATTCAAATGACCAGTAAATGGTCCACAATCAAGGGATTTAACATCGGTTGTCCATTCAAATCACTCTATATTTTCCCTTGATCATTCTCCTTTTTAATGGTCATGCCACTCTAAAAAAATTATAAATAGACCCTTTATTTCTCAAGAGAGGGGACCCAAGTAAGAAGAGAAGAGAAGGAAGCAAGAAGAGAATGAAGAGAAGGAAGAGAGATCTAGCTCTTCCCACCAGACTCCTCCTCGACCACCGTCGGACTTCCACCTGGCAGCCGACCGATGCCGGTGTTCTGCCCGACTGCCGCCTAACACCAGAGTTCTGTCCGACTATCGTTTGATGTCGGAATTTTGTCCGACAATAAACTAACGTCAGATTTCTGCCCGACCATCAATTGAAGTTGGATTTCTGCCTAACCATCAAACGTCGCCGGATTTTCGATCTCCGTTTGTAACTAGCATGGATTTCAACCTGACGGTTGATTATTGTAATCTGACCGTCCTCAATTTCAGGAATGAGTTAGTCACTTGTAATTAATTTAAACGTTAGCAGAATATTTTTCAGCTGGGATAAGCCCCGTGGTTTTTCTCCTTTTCAGGATTTTTTCTCATAAAAATTATGGTATTTTTCATCTTATGTTCGTGTGCTGGATATCCATCAACGCTGAGAAGAAAAATTCTAACTCTTTCGTTGCATATATTTCAGCCCGCAATAGTCATAATTTCACATCAGAAAGCCTTGAAAAAAGAAATATATATGAAACGTCTTACAATTAAAAATCTAGCCAAAGCAATAAGAAAAGGCTAAAAAAATCTCTAGAGATGATAAAAAATTTATCAGACAAGCAAAAATTGAATTCTTCAGATTGATCCATAAATTTTCTTACAGAAATTTTATTTTGTTGTGATATTCTTTACTTTTTTATTTTTGTCAACTTCACATCAATCTTCATCTCCCACTAAGTGGACAATGAGTTTAGGGATAATTGACTTTATTTAAAAATAAATAAATAAAAGCCTCAAAATAAGACAAAAATCAGCATCACCTCAATTCAAATTCATGAAATTTTGATACTTAACCCTTTTTTAGAAGAAGATCAAAGTTTTGTCTTGAGAAATAGGAACCTCATATTTTTCATTGGATATAATCCATCCAAACAATAATATTCTACCCCTTGATATTTTAGAGGAAGAACAGTACTTCAGCCTATAAATTATGAACCTCTCATAGTCAAGCAACAAGTACATTTTTTTTTATGAAGATTTGAGTCTCATCATGAAAACTGCATATGCTCCCGAAATTAATTTTTGAAGTTTCCAACTAAGTTTTGCCTCGAGATTCGTGCCCAATCAAGATTATTTTGTGATGATGTATCAATATTTTAAATTTTATCTAAGTTTTAAAAATCCCACATAATTTTTCAAAATTTTAAAAATCCCGTCTATATTTAAAAATTTCCGCCCATGGCTATCGAGCTGGCTCGAGAGCCGGCTCGAGCTCATTTATAGTTAGACGAGCTCGAGTTCGAGCTCGACTCGAGCTCGCTTTCCATGTAATGAGCTGAGCTTGATAAGTGTCTAAACTCGACTCGTTTACACCCGAGTCCCAATAAAGCTAATTTAAGTAAAAGAGTATTCTTCAAAATCATAATATTCACTATTCATCCAACAGATAACCAAACAATAATAAAAACCTTCAGTAATAACAAATTGATATTTCATTTGGGACTACTTTTTTATTGATTTTTATAACAATTTTTTAGTTTAAAAATTAAAATTTTATATCAAAAATTTATTTTAAAAAGTAATAAAAAAATCGTCTCAAGGAAGTCTGAATCTCAGCAGAAAAGCACGGCCACTCTCTTGCTTAAATAACATTAATTATTTTAATAATATGCATGCAAAGGTTCTGCCAGTGGCCACACCCTTCTTATTATTTATTAATTTTGATAAAATGTTTTGCAAATAAATTTGGGGTTAGTTATTCCTTCAGGTTTAAACCCTAAGCTCGTTGCTTATTTAACAATCTAGGATATGATTAATTAGTATTAAATATATAATATCATAAATTTTGTTTTTTAAATCGAGGATAGTTTTAGTAAATGCTTGAAATTGTAAGGGGTAAAACCGTCTTTTGCATTCTTCACATGTGGAAAACATGGCCTCCCTTTTTTTGTCTTGAATCATGAGCGAAGCAGCGTAGTCAAACTGCCAACTCATTTTTTGTTCCTGCTTCTTTATCTTTAAAACAAAAAAGAATATTCTCTAACGTAAGAGTAAGACATTTGTCTCAATTTTTTAATGTTTTTATTTATTTTCCAAAAAAAAGTTTTTATTTTTTTTTAATTTCTATCTATTTTGTAAAAAATAATTAATCACATTTCAACTATATTTATTTTCTCTAATTTTGACATTATTTCCTTTCCTATTTTAGAGATTTAAGAGTTAAAAAAAAGGAATGCATTTTAACCTAAAGTTTCAAAGGATTTACTATTAAATCCAAAATTATTTGCAAAAATATCAAAATTCACTGAGAGTATTGAGTTACAAAAAAGAGTGATAACTATAAATTTTATATATTTGAGTTGAGGCTTCCGTGTATATAACTAAATAAAAATAAAATTTTCATATACACGGAAACCTCAACTCAAAAATTATATTAAAAACCGCTTTCTTACTACTTAAATCCGCTTTTTAGTATGACGTTTTTTTTTGTATTAAAAAACTGCTTTAAGAAGCAATAAGAAAGTCGTCCCAAATGAACCTAAGATGCAATTTGAATTTTAATCCAATTCTTATCAGTCTATCTATGACTGTTTTACTAGACTTCGCAACTTGAATAAATTCTAGATAATCGAAGCTATTTTTAGATGACAAAAGCGAGTCTATGCATTAAGGATAGAATTTTTTTTTTTTTTGAAGTTCTTGCAGATAATATGTGAGAAGCATCTTATGGACATTAATAGTAGATTTTCTACTACTATACTTTGCCTAACAAAAATACTTGTTTTCAATGGGATGCAACCCTTACTATCAAAGGAATACTACTTACTTCAATTCTTCTCGAGCTCCATGATAATGCCCCAAACACATAATCGTTTGAAGGAGTGACCGCCCAGAAATTCACCGTGAAATTTCTCTTCTCACCATAGCTTCTGAATGATAGAACATCAGGTACAACGGTTACATTGATTCCTTTTGGTGAAATCACAAGAGATCTATATAAGCTTCTAGCTCTGCCCACATTTGTCACTTCTCTGGTAACCGAGTAGTTTCCATTCAGATCTGGCACAGTAATTGCAGGATAATTCAGGTTAGATCGAACTTGGTGTGACTCACTGCAGCTGCGATTACTTTCTCCTGTTACTAAATTCAAGTATTTGTCACTGTATCCAGTTAAGCAGAGGAAAGCTTTGTAATCTGTAGCTTCAATATCATAAATGAGGCCGGGGTGGAGCAT
Source organism: Dendrobium catenatum (assembly GCF_001605985.2). Taxonomy (NCBI): domain Eukaryota; kingdom Viridiplantae; phylum Streptophyta; class Magnoliopsida; order Asparagales; family Orchidaceae; genus Dendrobium; species Dendrobium catenatum. The sequence goes on along the minus strand of NW_021319315.1, from coordinate 6,627,688 downwards.
TCTTGAAGGATCTGGGAAGCCTGAGCCATAGTCAAACGCATTTGCTCTTCTTCCAGAAGGATCTGCGGTAATGAATCTGCCAGTCTTGTCTAAGACTGTCGCTGCAATTCATTTCAATGAAGTCAATAAATTTGGATGGGAAAAAAAGACCAATTTTTTTTCCCTATATTGGTGATGCGGTCTCATTAGGTTGGATGAAAATATGCTTGTCAAGAGGTTATATTGAAAAATGATAATGCTAAAACAGATGTGTTTAAAAAATTGAGCAAGCCAAATACGAACACAATACAAGCTTGCTCAAGCTAGGCTCGTTTACACCCTTAACATTCATGAGATAATCCTTTTTGGCCTTTAAGTTGGTAATCAGTAGTTTAATTGTTATTTGTCAATTTGGACTAGTTTGACATCATCATATTTGTCAAGTTGGAGGTGGCACCGGACATTAAACTTGGCGGTGATGGCAGAATCGACTTTGGTGGCGACGATGGGAGTGAGCATTAGCATTGTTGGGTGCAACATGTGTTGTTGTTGTTAGACACAACTTTTTGAACTCTTTGGGTCCTAAAATTCTCTCCTCTAGAATCCTCACAGGGTCATCCTTGGGGCTAGGGCTATCAAAATTGGGTCATGGGTCGGGTTCGGGTCCAACCCAGAACTGACCCAACAATATTCGACACAACCCAAACTCAAACCGTTTTTGAAAACAGGTCAATTTTTCGGACCCGAACTCTACCTGCTTCGGGTTTAGGTCAACCCGACCCGACACTAAAATACCTGACATGAAAAGGAGGAACTAGAAGAAGAAGAGCGTAAATGGCCAGATGAAAAAGTGCGCAAATGGCAGGCCGGCAGTCGGCGGACGGTCATGGCAGGCCGGTGGACGGTCACGACTCACGACAAACCTAGAACTCCTGAAGGTCATGGGACGACCGGCTATAGCGAGGGTGGGAAGGCAGCATCGAGACGACCAGCCGCATTGGGTGTGCAAGGGCAGTGACGCCGATGAGCTCGAATCGAGATGGTTCAGAGATGTGACATTGCGACTAACGGACACGACGGATGGAGTGATGAATAGTGGATGCAACTCAGCGACCAACACGACGGCAGATAGGGAGGGAAACTGTCGGTCCGAGTCAAACCAGGTTGATTTCGAATTTCCGGGTCAATCCGAACCCGACCCGGTTTTACAAACAGGTCGAAACCCTTAATCTGAACAACCCAATTCGGGTTCAGGTCAACCCGAACCCGAAATTTCGGATCAGATTCGGGTTTGAATTTTCGGGTCGTGTCAAATATTGAATAATGCTTATTTATAAATTTTTTAGGGGATAGTTGTATTCAAACGGGCCATTCGCACGCTTATTTAGAGAAATCCCAGTTGCATTTGTCGTCCACCACATTCGAATACAACTCTCCTCAAAAACCTCTTCTAGTCAACTTCTTCAAATTCACATTTAAAACCACATACCCATATGCCTCCATGAATTTCTCTTAAATTTAAATTTATAACTAATTTTACATATTCTTCATTTATATTCACAAAATTCTCATTTGACTGCCTCTTGAAATGTTAGATTCATATTATGTTCATCCAATCTCTATTCACTTCCTAAAATCCTCAAAAAATTTCATATTCAAAATTAAAATCCAAATCACCCAAAGCCATATAACACTTTCTAATGGATATTATTTGGTTTGTCACTCTTCAATGAAAAACACTAGAAGAAAATTATTCAGGTGAAGAATAAACCACAACAACAACAAGTCTTTATCCCACTACATAGAGTCAGCTAAATGAATCATTTTTCTCCATTATCTCCTAGTAAGAGTCAAACTCTCATTTAAATCTAATAAAAAATATCATTTTTAATAATTTCCAGTTTCTAACCAAGTATTTTTATATCAACTTCTATCTTTCTTAACATACGTCGGATCTAATACCTCTCCTAACAAGGTCATTGGAAGGCCGATGTTTTATGTGACCAAACCATCTAAGGCGGCTCTCTATAATTTTATTCACCATTGAAGCTACTCCAACCTTTTCACATATATGCTCGTTTCACATTATGTCTCTAAGGGTAAAACCACCCATCCTCCAGCATTAATTTGAAAAAGATAAAAAAAATTAATTATCTGATCAACTTCACCCTCTCTAGTAAACCTCTTTTTCTTTATTTTCCCAACGTTTGTCAAAGCTCCCTTAAATTCAAGCTATAAGGTTGAATTCCCTATTTAAACATAGAAACTATATATCAGAACCACTAAAAACAGTGCACAATTTTCCTGAGCTTTTGCCGCTGTTACCTTTACCTTTTTTTTTTTTGGTGTTAAAAGAGTTGGTTCTCTAAACCAATATTTCAGCCAAAGTAGTCTAACAGTGAGCATGAAGATATCCAAGCTATAATAATGTTCTTGAGGATTGATGAAGAGGTTCTTATATCAACATTGTTGGAGGTGGTCTGGTTATTGTCTTCAAGACAAATTTTGCATTTGTCACCTCTTTTCTGGGATGAATTTTCCATTGCCTGTCTTCTTAGGCATGAATTTCGCTAGCTATATCAACACTACAATCGAAAACTTTCAATTTGCTCTCCCATAATATTTCAAATTTTAAAAGTAGAGTTCTACGCATGCTAGGGGAATTAATGCAGCACAAATTTATCTCAATCATTGATAATGAGAATGTATTTTTAATATTATTCAATATATAATGGGATCATCATGTTTTCCTTTTAAGTTAATATTTTAATGGTTAAAATATTATTTGTCATTTATAACAACAACAACAACAACAACATCAAACCTTCATCCTACTACGTGGGGTCGGCTACATAAATCCTTTTTCTCCATTGCGTCCTGTTAAGAGCCAAATTCTCATTTAAATCAATAAAGAAAAGACATTTCTAATCTTTTCTAACCAAGTCTTTTTAAGTCTACCTCTATCTTTCTTAACATAAGTCAAATCTAAAACATCTAATCTCCTAGCCGGGTCTCGAAAAGCCGCCGTTTAAACCCATACTTTCCTCTCCAATAAACCTCTTTTTCATTCATTTTAATTTGTCATTTATGACTAATTTGAATTTTTTATTTGTTCACGAGTAGGTTTGTTGCTTTCAATAGATATATTTCTATGAACAATACCATAACCTTCTAAGCTAGATGATTGATGAAGGAATCTAGAGAGACATTCTTTGGCATGCCTTATAAGGATTGAATTCTTTCTCTTAGAGTTTCTTCGTGCTTTATTTGTGTTTACCTTTTGGCTCACTTCCTTTTGGTGTACATACTTCTAACCTATGATGCACCAACACTTTTCCTCAAAAAGACATGTAGTGTCTGACACATAACCAACACGACAAGCATCCGACACATCTCTGACACATGCTGGACACGCCAAAAACGAGTCTGATTAAAAATATGAAATACAATTTGGACACGCGTCTTAAATATTTTAAGAAATTTTTTATAAAAATAATTTCTTGTATTTTAAAAAAATATTTAAAATATAAAAACTAAATTTCTGATTTCCTATCCACAATACCAAATCAATCGTCCGCACCCAATACATCATTCATAAAAATATTCTCATTTTCAATTCTCTTTGGAGGGTCACGACTTTGGTTTTACAACAATGTCCGATGTCATCTCAACATCGATGTCTGACATCGTTACAACATCGTCATTTTAAAATCATCTCAACATCAAAGTCTGACACCGCCTTCACATTGATGCTCGACGCTAGCAAATTTTTATAACTACAACTTGACAGCTCATCTTTGTCCGACATCATCTTAACAACGATGACAGACGCCCTCTTGACATCGACACCATATGCTTATTGCATAACATTGATGCCCGACTCTCGACAATATTGTCTTCTCCTCTCTCGATGCCTGATACACGGCATCGATGCCCGACCCTCAATATTCTAATATTAATCATTTTAAGCACAAATTTTAGTTAAACGACTTATTATTTTTAATATTATACTTATTCATTTTTATAAACTTTTTTTTAAAAATAAAAATTATAATGTCATGTCCAACTCGTGTTTGTGCATATATTTTTAATAATTGACGTGTCCTATGTCCGTGCGTATCCGTGTCGCCGTGCCTGTTTCTGTGCATCAGATCTTCTAACATTCTAAATACCCTCCTTTTTTATCACTTTTATTCTCTCTCTATGTCAAACTCTTCCCCTTTCAATAATCAAAATATCAAAAGTCCACCACCATATGATCTCACTTTGGCTGCCCGCTCATCATCGATTATGTGGTTTGAGCATATACAACAAAGTGCGAGCAGACAAAATTAGTGTTAATGGATTAGGAAGAAAAAGACTTAAAAGTAAGTATGGATAGAAATTGTTCAAAATGATTTATAAAGGATAGGTTTAACGCATCAAGTAACATTCAACATGAACAAATAAAAAATGGGATTTATAAAGCTAACTCCAAATGGTTGGGAAAACACAAAAACGTTTGCAATAATGCTGATGAAAGGAGCCGATTCGCTAACCTGTTGTCATCAATGCAGATTTGATTGCTGAGGGAGACCATGATGGATGAACAGCTTTGATCAATGCTGCAAGTGCTGTGATATGAGGGCAAGCCATGGAAGTGCCAGAAAGAATGTTAAACTCCATCTTGTTATCAACAGGAGACCATGCTGCTAATATATTCAACCCCGGAGCTGTAATATCAGGCTGCAAGGACATTGAGAAACTCATCAACACACAAAAATCTTTCACTCAGAAGCCAGAATAATCATAGTTTCTTTATACTTTCAGAATCCCCGGGGTCAATAAATTGGGTCCTTTTGAAGAGAATGCCGCCACACGTGGAGCTCGTCTTGATCCTATTACAGTCTTTGCGGGCAAAATAAGTGATCTTGCTTTCCTGAACAAAAGCTTAAGATGTCAGAGAGTGTCACAATGAAAATGGAAGCCAGTAAGGTTCTTACTTCGTTCTTGTAACATAATGTTGAATTCTTTCACCAGTTCTCTTTCCAACTGTCACTGCAGGAATTACAAAGGGAAGGGCAACATCATTCTCAGTCTCATCTACTAAAATCATTCCAATTCCCCCAACTTTCTTTACTACAATGCTCTTCCCTATCCTTGACTCAGAATAACTACCAGAATGGTAGCAAATGAGAACTTTCCCTCTGGCCATTGTTTTATTTAATGAGCTATCCAAGCAAAAGCTGTAAGAAAAAAAAAATCAAGTTCCATCATCCATGTTTCAACTAACAAAAGGCGCACAAAAGCAATTCATTCAAACAAATAAACCAACTTTTACTAAATCCATACTTTGCAGTATGGCAGATCAACAAGTTTGGTCACCTTGATTGATAAGGGGTGAAGAATCCATTACTAACTTGTGAAGCTAAGATGGTAGGCGCTGATGCATTCATTCTGAAAGTATTTAAGCTCTCTCCCTATCGATGTCAAAGGGAACTATTCAGTAACTGTATTCAGTATTGTTAGTTTAAGTTACAATCATTAATCACAAATCCACAAACTATTGACAGCATACTTTGCATACACAAGGCATTAAAAAATATGTAGTATGAATCCATAAGAGATTAGTTCAAACAAAAAAAGTATCTCTAGTTGCTTCAACTGTGAATGCATTTACCATCAACTTCTTTCGAGATCCAAGTATTATTTGAGAAGAGAAGTCCCTATCTGTTGAGCTAGCAGCAACAGTGAGCATCCAAGGAGCAAGGTTGGTCGCAGAGCCTCGAGTCCCAACATTTCCAGCAGATGAAATGACAAGAATTCCATGATTAATTGCATGGAATGAGCCGACAGAGATCGAGTCTCGGAAATAATCTCCCTGTGGAGAGTTGGGGCCTAAGGACACAGAAATGATGTCCACTCCATCTTTGATTGCATCATCAAAGGCTGCAAGCAAGTCTGCATCATAGCAACCAGTTTCCCAACAAGTTTTATAGACTGCAATTCTCGACATTGGAACCCCTCCTCTTGCTGCTCCATTGCCCAAGCCATTATAGTTCATATTGTTCACCAATCTCCCTGAAGCTATCGAGGCGGTGTGGCTGCCGTGGCCAGAACTGTCTCTAGGAGACCTAAATTTTGTAATTCTATTGCTCTCTTCAGCTTCATATCCTCGAAGATAATACCTTGCTCCTATGATTTTCCTACAGTTACAAAGCAAGTTGATGCAATCAGGTACTTCTAAATGTAATAACATTTAGAAATTCATCAATTGTTTTGCATACTTGTTGCATGAAAAATTTGCAAAGTTTTTTCCTTGGCATATCCCTCTCCACTTTGAAGGCACAGGAGGCATCCCATGGTCATTGAAACTAGGTGACTCTGGCCATATTCCTGAGAAAAGTAAACCCTAAGTGACAAACCATAATGCATTCCCTTCAAGTAGCCTTCTCCATAAATAAGTTCTCTATCATAATTATTTACAAGACTTACATGAATGAAAAGGTAAACTCAGTAAATCTTACCAAAAGTTCTTATGAATGGTACTAAGTTCAGGGAAAAAAAAAAACTTGTTGAAACCAGACACAAAACTAAATCTTTAGCTATTCATAGTTAAAAATCATTAAGTCGTCAATTTAAGAGTTAAGGAATATTCAAAGAAGCAAAAAATTCTGAACTCAATAAAATTTAGTCCATTGAAATAGTTTCTCACAGAAGAACTCGATAATGTGATGAATATTTAACGAGAGCGGGATGCAAAACCTGTATCAATGAATCCAATAATAACATTCTCCTGATTCTTGGTGGAAAACCCTGGAATCTCCATGTCCTCATTAGTTGAAACACCAATAAAATCCCATGAATGAGTTGTATGCAACATTCTCTTTTCATTAGGAAACACTGAGACAACACCGGACATTCCTAAAAAAGAACACAAAAAACTTAAGCAAGCATAACTATTAATCAGAAAACCTAGATACATTATGAAATTAAATTGTTGTAACCATTACCGGCGATCTTCAAAGCCTGTTTTTTACTTAACCTGGCAGCAAATCCTCTGAAACCGTGCCTGTAACTGTATACATGAGAAGCCCTTGCTTTCTCCGAACTGTTTGAAATTTAATAAGAAAAAAACAGAATCATTTAACACACGCAAGAATTCCTTTCCAGTACTGTGGAAATGATAAAACATGATTTAACCTTCCATCATGAACAGAAGCAAGTAACATATGATTTTGCTTGGATATCTCATTTGCCTCAACCGTTCTTTTGCTTCCCATGTATACTATATAAACCTAAGAACAAAAAAGAGGAAACTTTCTCTTTTTTCTTAATAACCATCCCATTCGGAAGAAGAAAGATTCAAAATAGATATTTGAAATGCTTCGTGATGCAATTCAAACCTACCTCCGAGGAGTAGCAGAAACCTATTTCAGCCAGTAGTGTATAGAGCAGGACGAAGATACGGAAAGCAGCCATTTTTTGAGAGAGAGAGAGAGAGAGAGAGAGAGAGAGAGAGAGAGATTAGTAAAAGATTTTTTTGCATTGATGGCGGCTATTGGATTTTTAATTTATGATTATATATAAAAAATTATCAAAAAAATAAAAAAAAAATATATTATCTAGCCCATGGAGGCATGTGCCCTCGTGCCCCCGTTGTGCCTCCACCACTAGCCAATGGAGCAAGAGGGCGAACGTCCTCTTATGCTATGGTGAAATACAAATGCGCTTCTCGTATACATGTATTGATACTATATTATTATTTACACAAAATTTTATTTGGATATTTAAAAATTCTCCAAGTAAACTTAATTAAGTAATATAGGTTTCATTTTGGGACAATTTTTTATTATTTTATTTTTTAGATCGCAATCATAATTTTTATTTGATCTTTATTTTTTGTTATTATAAAAAATATTTTGTACTAACAAGTTATTTTCTACAAATTTAAAATATTCTTTTTATTGACCGCTTTATAAAATAGTAAGAATGTAGATCCAAACTAAACCTTAATTTACACAATTCATCTGATCAAATATTATTTCATTTGAATTATATTTCTTTTTAATAAAATGTTTCTCAAAACATAATATAATGTAATTCCATTGTCACAAATTTTATTTTCGTAAATAAATTTTATCATTATATTTATTCATTAACCTTTGTAAAGCACAAAATTATGCGAAACAGTTCGAATCTGTATCTTCGAACTGTTCTATTAGGACAGAAAATCAAATCTGAAAGAATAATATTTTATAGTTATGATCGAATAGTTTATTGTAGCAATGATAACATCTGATTAGTTAATTATTGAAAGGTTTACCGAGCACTAACATCTATGCGACTTTTGATTTTTATATTGAGTGCAAGAGCATGCGCCGTTGGAGTTATTGGAAGAAAATTTTGTCTTGAAACACAGATGTGCTGCATGGTCAAAGACTTTGTTTTTATGTTTTATTATTTAATGATGAGGTAACCATTTGTTTTTGTGAGTAATCACTATCATTTAATATAGGCATCTGGTTTAGGATTTGTTTGAGATGATTATAATGTTTTTGAAAGTAATTTTTTAGCCCAAAAATTTTATGAAAGTAATAAAAAAATAATAACCAACTAGAAATTGTGGTTGCCTTTTGAAAAAGGAAAGCAGTAAGAAAGTTGTCTCAAACAACATCCATGTTACTGTTCAAAACTTAAAGTTGTCACCTTCACGTTGAATTTTGGTTATTATCTTTTGTTTTCATTACGGCAATGTGGGCTCCGAAAATTCGTGCCTCAGCCTCTATGCGGACCCTTTCTTCTTATTTGGGTCGTCGAGGAGAGTTTTAACGAGTATATATATACCGAGGAAAATTTTTAGAAGGCATATTTGGTTTCAATAAGACACGACCCAGAGATTTAGTCCTGTTTTGAGAGGACTTTATGATGGGAGTTCATGTTTTCTATACGCGCAAGCCCCTATAGTTAATTACCACTCCCGATAGTGAAAGAAAACTTTCAATTAAGGCTAATCGGCAAATAGATATGTTGTATCTGGCGTATATTAGCAGCAGGGTTTGATATTGAAATTTAAAATTTAAAATTAGAAATGCACCATCTCGCACTTAAAGCGGATGGTGGGGGAAATGAATGATGATACCCCCATCAAAATCTCATGATTATGTCATCCCGATTTATCATGATCCTTATCTACTTAGTCAGATAAGATAGTTGACTCGTAGTCTATTCAGTGATCGAAGGTCGATTGAACCTTCAAGCGACACATAGTGCTGATGCGCGTCACTTGAATCGCCGGTTTAGTTTTTATTTTGTGCGTATTTCACTGGATAGGTCAACAGAAGACAAATTAATTCCACTTCTTCAAAGTCATCAAATGAATCATTTGGTGGAATATATTTTCCTCATCGCCTAGTCCTCTATACGTTATGATGTGTGTTTTAAATGTAATCTCTGTTCCAAGGCCATAAGAAGCTGCTAAAGTTTGGACACTAAAGAAGATGATTAAAACCCAAAAGCATATATCACACACATTCAACAAATTAACTAAAAAAACAAAACAAAGAAGCCTAAAATTTGAAAATTTCAAGCATTAAGTGAAGGACCATTCCTTAATAAAAAATAAAAAATGCAGCACAAAAGTCATAACCTTCTTGGATTAGGCTATATCCATCGTTATAGGAACACGAACCCTTGAATCCATGATGTTTTGGTTTGTAACCAAAGCCCTCAATCTTGGGGTGTCAAAATTTGCCACGACACGAAATCCCGACACGTTTGAAAAACATGTAGGGTTCGGGTTGACCCAACGGGTTGCCGGGTCAGCCAGGAAATCCGTTTGAAATGATTGCCTGGCTGCGGAGCGACCTGCCCGGCTGCCCGTGGACCTGCCCGAGCCTGCTTGCCCCCTTCCCGTGCAAGCTGCCTACGCGCCCGCCGAAGCTGCCCGCACCTGCCAGCATGCGAGCGTGCGCCCGACCCCCCCCCCGACACGCGCGCGGTCGCGCCAGCCTGCTTTCTTCTGCTTCTGAGTCCGAGCCCGCCTTCCCGTGTCGGGTCAGGTCAACTCGGCAACCCGTCGTGTCAGGTCTGGGTTTGGATTTCCAACTCGTCTTCCTACCCAGGTCGGGTTAGGGTTGACCCGTTTAAACCCGGGTCAGTTCCGGGTTAGACCCAAACCCGACTTGTGACCCGAAATTGACAACCCTACTTCAATCAATAGATCAATATGAGCTACATATCATCATAGTTAAAATTTGATAGAAAAACTAATTAGCCCAATTTTATAATTATTCTAGCATAAAAATATAAACCATATATAATAGAAAAATAATGCAAAAAAAAAGGCATAAACCTTCTAGCATCAAGATAAATCTAATGCAAAAAGATAGAAACTTCTAGAAAAAAATAGAATCATATTATACATGTCGATGAAAATAGTCTAGAAGTCTAATTAGCCATCAAAGACTCTAAAACCATTCATATAGTTCAGAGAAAAGGCTTTTGACATTGAAGGGTCAAGAATACTTGAATTTCTATTTTCTACCTTCTAAGTTAGTAAGTGATGTACAAACAAAATATTTTGAAGAATAAAGAAAGTACTTTATAAAGATTGAAGGCATGAAATAGTGTTTCAT
>NW_021319315.1:6581568-6614684 GCF_001605985.2 Dendrobium catenatum | reverse complement strand
TGTTTTGATTTCAGTTATAGGTATTAGGTGACCTGCTGGGCTTTGTAAAGCTCATTATATGTGGTTGATATTTTCAGGTCAGGGCAAGGGAGCAGAGGATAGGAATTGATCCAGATCTTCAGGTTTTTGTCTTTTGATTGATTTTGATTCTTTTGTACTCAGGATAGATTTCAGAACTGATGATTGTAGTGTAGTTCCTGAGTATTGTACATGACCTTTTGAGTTATAGATCGACTTGTATATTGATGTTTTAAATTTTATAGATGTTTGATAGACTGGTTAATTGAAGGTTTTAGATAACTCTGGTAAATTGTTTGAGAAATTGATTGACATTCTTTCCAAGTTAGATCTTGGGGCATCACACTATTAGACATGACAATAACAATAAATCATTACAGTGATAGTGAATCAGTATAATGGATGTAGCTTAGTAATCATATTGGACAAATAAGGATTTCTAGCTTAAGCTATGTTTTTCCAGTAATCAGTAAATAAGTAATCATTTGATCAGTAAATAGAAACGTCACTTTTTGTCCATCGACACTGTAATAATCTCCTTATAAAATATATAAAAGTATAAAATCATTAGATATTAAAATAATTAAAAACTGAAAGCAGAATATTATTGAATAAAATAATAAGTATAGAAAATAAAAAAAAGTAATTTTAGTATCCTTGAATACGCGAAATTATTTTTTCATATTTTTTAGTATGAAAAAATAAATTTTGTATTTACTCACTTTTTAATTTTGTTCTGCCTAACCTCCTTCTCGTAATTACATATTAATTAAGATACATTTAAAAATTTACTCATTTCAATTTAATTATAAATTCTAATATAAGAACTAGAGTAGGATTGTAAACGAACCAAGCCGAGTCGAGCATCAGCTTGATCATATTCGTGTTCGTTTATTATCAGCTTGCTCATGTTCGTTCAAGTCCGATTCGAGGTGTTATGTTCATGTTCAAGCTTGGTTCATTAAGTTGACGGGTGTTCATGTTCAGTTCGTTTTGTGCTTATCGAGCTCTAAACAAACGAGTCTTATCAAACTATAAACGAGTCTTACAAGCTTTATCGAGCATGCTAACAAATATTCACGCGAATGTTTCTAACAATTGTCTTAAACTACCAAACGAGTCTATTCACTCACATTTTATTTTTATTATTATGCTTCTTATCTAACAAGAATCAATAATCCATCTTCTTATCAAACAAGAATCAAGCTTATTATCAAGCTCCTAATGAGCTTCTTATCGAGCATATTCACGAGCTTCGGATGATATTGTCCACGAACATAATGAGCTGAATACATACTTATTCAAATTTGTTTATTAAAGCATTTAGTATTTAGGAAAATACTCAATATTATTTAATTAAAATATCATGAACAAATTTTTATGAGTGGAGCCTTGAGTAGTTTGTTAAACACTCCGTTCTTCTTCTACAGCTTTAAATTAGGAGAAATTATGTGCTGATACCGAATTATTCGGAGATGAATCAGAGCGTACACAACGGGTACACAGCCACGACACAGTAAAGAAGTGACATAGCACAGCACACAGAAAAGAAGTGACATAGCACAGCACACCGAATCATCTAGTACACAACGGGTACACAGCCACGACACAGAAAAGAAGTGACATAACACAGCACACAGAAAAGAAGTGACATAGCACAGACGGCTTCTGTATCCGCTTTGAATAATTTCACTTAAACTAGAGCGTTGAAAAATAGAAATTAGAGAACAGTCTACAGGGAGCGAGGGAGAGAGAGAGAGAGAGATGGAGGCCAGGAAGGTTTGCGTAACAGGAGCAGGAGGTTACATAGCTTCATGGTTGGTGAAGCTTCTTCTATCTGAAGGATACAAGGTCAACGGAACAGTTCGAGATCCAAGTAGTAAATCTCTTTTTTTTTTTCCTTATTTATATTCACTTTGTTGATCTTTATTTCCCTTGTTTTGCTCTATTTTCCTTTTTTTTTAATCCAAAAAAAAAATCGTAGATATTGAAAGTATCTAAATCCCAAATAAAAAAGAAAGAAAAGATCCTAAAAAAATCGTTCTTTGCTGATTTTAGGCGATGAGAAGAATGGCCACTTGAAGAAACTCGACAAGGCTTCAGAAAACCTTCAACTCTACAAGGCAGATGTTCTTCAGTATGATGGTTTATTATCAGCAATTCAAGGTTGTGAGGGAGTCTTTCATGTAGCCAGTCCTGTACCTGAATTCCATGGGGTTCTCATTAATCCAGAGGCAGTTTCTCCTACTTAACACTCAAATATTATCATTTCATTTTATTCTAATTGATGATCGATATCCTATAAACCCTAATTTTGTTGTCGTATTTGTCACCAAATTGCAGGCTGAGGTGATCGCTCCTGCTCTCACTGGAACCATCAATGTACTGAAAGCCTGCTCAGAGGCAGGAATCAAGCGAGTTATTGTTGTTTCATCATGTGTTACTGTCTTTATGAATTCAAAGTGGCCCAAGGATAAGGTCATGGATGAGTCTTCTTGGTCAGAACAAGATTTGATGAGGAAAATTGAGGTAATCTAGTCTGCCTTGAATCTAATTACATTTTATAATTAAAGAACATATTGCAGTAAAAGTACAAGTACTAGCAATTGTCTTTCACTCATAAGCTTTAATTTTTTACTGTATTTGTTTGATCCAAATTCCTACAAAAATTACTTATAAATCATTAAGAACAATATTTTCTTAGTATTAAAGTTTGTAATCAATTACTTAGCATATTCTTAGGTATTTATTGAGGAAGTATCAATGTATATCAAACATTAGAAACAGATGTAAATGACAAGAGAATACAACAACAACAACAACAACAACAACAACATCAAGCCTTTGTCCCACTACGTGGGGTCGGCTACATGAATTATTTTTCGCCATTAAAGGATTCGTGTCATGATTATTTGATAAATTTTACGCTGGTTGTCAACTACCTAACGCAACATTTCACTTTTCTCATCCAGGACTTGAGACCTGGCAACGACAGTGTAAATGAAAAGAGAATTTCAATTATAAAAATGTGACTAAAGTTTGGATCTTAATTTATTTGATGTTTACAGCATTGGTATGGCCTTTCAAAGACACTAGCAGAAAGAGCTGCATGGGAGCATGCAGAGAAGACTGGACTGAACCTGATTACTGTTTGTCCATCAATGGTTTATGGACCACAATTGCAGACCACTGTCAATGCTAGTAGCTTGATGCTTCTTACTATTGTGAAAGGTCTAAGCCACTTGAACATTTTTTTTTACTTTCATAGACACGAAAGTATTGAAAATAGCATGAAACTCTCATTGCTTTCTTACTATTTGTTATGCAAATGCTTTTAAACAGCCTGCAGTTTCTTGCTATAATATTTTGGTAGATCTGCAACTTCTCTCTGCAAAAGGACCCTATCCACAGCCTCCTAACAGCTCATTTAATCTCAGCCGTTGGTTCACTTCTACGTAATCATTCTTCTTTGTTATAAAGGCAGGCCCTGTAGACACTTGATATGCATATAGAAATTTAGGCTTCGTTTGGGACGGCTTTGTTACTGTTTTCTGAAGCAGGTTTTTAGTACATATTTTTTTTAGTTTAAGAAATTTTTGTATTAAAAAGTTTCTTTTTAAATCAGTAAGAAAGCCGTCCCAAACGAAGCCTTAATCCCTTGTTGATAGCTTTACCAGTATACATTCCATCTTCCTCTACTCTTCATTCTCTATTTTCTACATTGCTGTGTGTGTTTCACAACAGCAGCACCGTTTGCCTCCCAGCTTTCAAGAGCTTTATGACAATCTTTTTTTGGGAAGTTCTCTTTTCTACCACAATGAATGAGAACATATTTATATATTTGTTGGATATGACTCCTCTATTTATAACATTACAGTATTTTGAATTGGCATAGTATTATTTTCATAGTAAAACTGCTAATTATTTCTTCATTATGCATATATTACCTACTTTATACCAGCAAATTTTCTTTATTGTTTTTACAGATAATTAGGAGAATGTGAAATTGCTACTGATAAATTGATTTGAGGAAACTAAGAAAGAAACCTTAAATTTCAAACAACTCATGCATTTTTTTAAGCTTATTCATTAATTTGCTTATGCACACAGGAGCATCAGAACCAATGAAGAACAAACTGTGGTCCTTTGTAGATGTAAGAGATGTGGCTGATGCTTTGCTTCTAGTATATGAGGCTGCAGAGGCTTCAGGAAGATATATTTGTGCTGCTCATTCTACTTATCTCCATGACCTTATCAGCAAGCTTAAGAGTATTTATCCGAACTACAAATACCAACAGAAGTAAGATTTTGTTTAAGATGTCGTTTTTAGTATCAAAATATGTGCAAAAACAAAAAAAAAATCCTCTGAAACTGCTCACTACCATAATAAATGATTGTTCAGTGAACCATAACAAAATGCAATTCTACTAATATTTCACTCCATTTATGGCCAGTTTCACAGAGCTACAGCCAGAATGTCGACTTTCTTCAGATAAATTAAAGACGCTGGGCTGGAAAACTAGAGCTTTTGAAGAAACGCTTATTGATTCTATTGAATTCTACCAGCAAGCTGGTCTTCTTGAGAAGTAGCTTTTGCTTCTTACAATGGAAACGATATTATGAGTGTAATAATGTTAGGGATTAAGGTTTTCGTTGGGACGGCTTTCTTTCTGTTTCTTAAAGTGATTTTTTTGTTAAAAAAATTTAATTCTTGTGCTAAAACGTTGCTTTAAGAAGCAGTAAGAAAGTTGTCCCAAATGAAATCTAAATTATATTTAATTTTGATACTCTAGAAGTAGCTTTTTCTTTTTACAATGGAAAATCACACAGCAATAGACGAGGAAGATGGTGAAGATTAATCTAAGTGAGTTCAGATTTATTTTCTGCACTTTGATTTCTGTGGTGAATCTTAGTTTTTGTTTTAAGATTGTGTTTTGATCGAAAGATCTTTTAAAATACCAATTCAACTCCCCTTATTCTTGATTTTCAGCTAAAGGAATTTAATATCATCGTTACCATTAGGAAGCCAAGATCATTTATCACATTGCTCGATCTAGTTGTTCTCACAAATTGTAGCATCATTCAAAATTTTTGAGTGTGATGAGCTTTATTAAGAAGGTGATAGCTGAGGGGTTGATTTTCCAAATTTTGAAAAAAAAAAATTCTTGTTTAACTTTGAGAGAGGAGATGGCCTTAAAGATGTAAGACAAGGACTAAAAATTGGAATCCTTAAAAGAAAACTTAATATTATTAAATTTATTACAAAAGGTAAAAATAGGAGATCCTCCAACAGGAATGCTCCAAGCTATGAAAATTGTAATAACTCAAAAATATAAAAATTAATTTTAAAAGGTAAAGATTTGAAATGTTTGAGCTCATTTTCATATATTTGGAAATATTTTAATGCTTAAAAATGGTTGCATGTGTTTTATAATGAGTTCTAAGGATTTGGTGTGAATTTTGATAAAATTTCAAACATATGACTATTTATCTGCCCCATTGTTGGGTATTCGAGCATCTCGACAGTATTACAGTACAAGTTGTCAAACAGTGACATTGTAGCAATTTGGCCTCTGAAATTTGAAAAAAAATGAACTAGTGCCGCAGTACTCATGTGACGTCCCATAATCTAATTTGAACAAATTATTTCTTTTATTTTTAAATAAATAATATATATTATCCAATTATTCTATATCAGTATCTTAATCACATACTCAATATGTCACACTAATCAAATAAAATGTCATGGCTTAATTGATATTTTTCTAGTATCGAATCAATTTCAGCAAGTCGTTGGTTTAGTAAACAGAGTCGTTACTCTTTGCCCGTTGACATAGTACTTATTTCCTTATAACTTCTAGTTAGAGTATCATGTGAATCAGTCGAAAATAAGATTAAATCATATATTTAAAAGAAAGCATGTCAGCCCACCATCATGTATAGATCAATCAATTTCTAGCCAACGTCAGTGAATAATCAGTCTTTACTTTTTTTTTTCTCCACACATTATTATCACAGTGCTATAATAATAATAATATAGCTACCAGTTATTTCTCAACCACATATCCACACTTATTTAAATGCATTGCAATAAATAAAGCATAATTAGGCTAAATTAAGAAAGTGTCAAAATATCATAATGGTATCATCCCGGCAAATCTCCCGTTTGGGGACTGGGCCTTCCCACCACGCTAAGAAAATCATGTATGTTAGATGTATGTGGACACCGCGGCCGTGATCTTCAATCCCACTATGCCAAGAAAGATGTGTATGAATATTCAGGGTACTTGCTTAAAAATGCACAATTTTTCTAGTCAGCACTGAGGTGCGTAAGGATACTTAAAGTTGTCACGGTCATGCTAAGAAAAGCGTATACAGGGCCTACATGCCTCATCGCAGGTAGCGCTCTGGGTTACCTCCTACCACACTAAGAAAAACGTGTATAGGTTGTTGCCTGGCGCGTCACACGCGCCATGGACAAGGTTTGGACCTTTATACCTGTGTAGGGGTCAATGGCGTTGGCTGTATCGAGGTGACGACGACTGTGTGGGGACAACGACAATTGATCTTAAAAAAAAAATCTAAATTTCATCATTAAAAACTTTTTTCCAATAACTTTCATTTAGAAAAATAACATAATTGATCATAAAAACAAATTAATTTGATGATTTGAAAACCAAGTGTCTAAATTGATTATAAAATCATTGCATGAAAAAACAACTTAACTATTCTTATCTTAAAAAATATCTTTTCACCATAATTTAAAAAAAAATAATAAGAAAACAGCAAAAAACTAATAACCCAACAAAAAATATGATTATCATCCAAAAAGTAAAGCAGCAAAACAAATCCTAAATTACACAAAAAATATGAACCACATAAATTGCACGCAAAGAATTCCTAAAATCCAAATCTTGTCCATATTAAATGAACCACATTCCTTTAAATTTTTTTGGGGTAATTTTGTAATATCAAAATATTTAATATCCTCAAAATAAAAGATATGGCACACGTGTGGCACTAACCAACATGTCATTGGCACATTTAATTAAAATAAATAAATAAACAATACAAATTATGAATTAACTAAAATAATAATGATAAATTTCAAATTTTTATCAAGAATATCATATCTATATCAAAGCATTATAGATTTAAAAAACCCTCCATTAAAATATTACTTATTATTACGATTAAAAAAACTATGGGCAGATGTTTCTTATAAAGGGCATATATGTAATATATAAATGTCCCATGATGAAAAAAAAATTAGCACATCATATCCTCAACAAATTTCAGTCGGTATAGATGTAATTTTATTCAGTAATGCGCAAAATTAAATTTACCAATACCTTCGAAATGAGAATTACACTCATTTTCAAGCTATCAACTCATTATCATAGATCAATTAATTTAAAAAAAAAATGAGGCCTATCTCATTTCTGCAGAACTCAATGAAATGCAGGACAAAAATATTCCTTCCATAGCCATCAAAAATGGAATTTATTTGCGAACAAATTCTTCTAAGTTCTTCAACCATGTTTGATACTCTCTTTCATCCTTCTTCATCATATATGCAGACAAGAAACCGTAGAGAGAATCTCTGATTCCCCTCACTTTGAGATACTGGTGGAGAGCTTTCTGTAAGCTTTCGTCCAAATCTCTGAAACAATCAATGGAGGGAGAGAGGAAGTCAATATTTTCTTTTTTAAAGGAGAAAATATTGCAAGAAAAGACTTTGACTGCTAAATGAAAAGAAAATTTTTTGAATTCAGAATGGATAATTTGATAGAATTCAGGATGAGAGAACTCACGAAAATTCAGGACCTTCATAAGTTCCCTGACAATCAGAATCATCGGGATTTTTCCTTGCCATGTTTTCTATTTCAAGCTCTTCAGAATTGAGATTGCAAGCAAATTCCAAGATAGGGACTTCTTCTCCTTTGTCAATTGTTACATGCAAAGAAATGCTTGGCTTGGATGCATTTTCCTGATCATCTTCATCATCTTCATCATCTTCTTCTTCATCATCCCCGACATCCAGATTCATATAAACTAAGATTTGGATGTTCTCACCAGCAAAGTCTCTCTTGAGAGTAATTGTGTTGTCACCAGGATTATCAAGGATTTCAAAAGGAAATCCTTCAGGTACATCAAGCTCCTGCAAATAGAAAATTCCAATAGTGAAAGAGTGCAAACTGTTATTATAGGCAAGAAAATTCATGAGGGGAAAAAATAGGCATAAAATGCAATGGATTTAGTAGTGTTGGCATATCCAGGAAGGTTACAATCCTAGAATCAATTAGCTGGGAATTAAAAAAATCCATGGTATTTATTTCCTTAATGGAATGATTTCTTCCGTACTACTCTTGAGAGAAAAAAGAGGAAGAGGGTGAGAGATAACAACCGCATAATTTCAAATAATTTCAAGGATAAATAGAAAAAAATAAAGGAATAAAATGAAAAAAAAATGAAAAATTGCAAGCTCCTATTGTCATTAGAGTTTAATGTTTAGTATTGTGATAATCAATAATAAGCAAACATCTCTTGAGATGGAATGACATCTTCATAGATCGAGTGATTAATCCAAATTCGCAGGCAACGAGGTGCCTAAACAAGGAGTGGAAATAAATATATTATAAACTTGGTCGGATGTCATTTACAAGTTCCAAGTCATTTATTTTTCTATATTTTTTATTTTATTTATTTATTATATTTATTTATTTTTTATTTTTCTATAAATTTATCATTTTTTCTATTTTTTCCTAAGTTATTTAGGGTTTAAGGTTATCTTTAGGATTTAGGGTCAGGACTGTTAGCAATTATGTTCAGAGTAATATATCCTCAAATTAGGAGTGTTATGAGTTGATTTAGTTTTAAGTTATGTTTCATGCAAGTTATCACACCCTTATAAAGCTTTATAAATAGAGGTCATATGTGTTGTAAAGATATGAGAAAAAATCTGAATAAAGCTTAGTTTTATTTCCTTCAAATCTTTGTGTATTCCCTCTTATCCCTCTCCCTCTCTCGCTCTCTCTCTCATTCAAGATCAAGAAGAACAAGTTCTTCTTCCTCCTCCAAGTTTTAACAAATGGTATCAGAGCCACAGTGGCGACGATCTCAAAAGAGGAAGGTGTTCTTGAGGTTTTCAAGTTGCCGGTAAATGCGCAGAAGCTGACGAGCACGAGGGTTCTGCGATCGGCAAAGCAGAGCGGACGGAACTCATTGTCGTGGGCTTCGGCGTTCACGCGAATGGGGCTAAGACCAATCTTGCAGAAGACCGCAGGGGTGGCTGCACGCAAGGCCGCTGGATCGGACTAACCAGAGCAAGCAGGCCAGACCGCGAAAGGCCACGAGGGTGGAAATCGTGTGGGGTGCTTGCGGGGGGCACGGAGCTGCATCCGTGGGGTCCGAGAAGCCGAAGGTGCCTAGAGCTCGCGGACACGCGCGGCGGGCGGTAAAGCCCGACTCGACATAGGAGACTCGCTGAAACGTGGAGTAGACGGTGTGTCTGGGCTTCGTTCATGCAAGAGGGTTGTGAGGCAAGGGCCGGGTTGGACGGGCGCTGTATTCGCTGGAGAAAGCGTCTGTAGCGGAATAGGACGTCGTCGAGCTCGTTCGCTGGACGCGTGCGATGGATCTGGTGCAAATGGGTTCCACGTGGAGAAGTTTGGCGTGGACAGGAATTGCTGCTTGAGCGAGCGTACACGAAGCTTCCAAGGCTCTTCTTGTAGAATGCTTAGAAGAGCAAGAAGATGATGGAACTTGGAAGGAAGCGTTGAGGGAACTGATGCATGTGTCGATGCTTGGTGTGAAGGATGTTAATGCTGTGTGTTGGAAGGCAAGAATTAAAGATCGATCAAGATCTTTTTTGAGGTGGAGTCCGGGAGGCAAAGGGTTGGTCGTGTGATCAAGCAATGGAGGCAACAACAAGACCAAGAACCACAAGGCGGCAAGATGGTCGCGAACTTGGAATTGGACTGGTGGATTGTGCGAAATGGCAGGTCGGATTGCGCACGGGCGTCCAGGGCGATCGGTTGGATTGCAACAAGTTCGAGTTCTTGTGACGAGTGGTTCTTTATTTTTTTGTAAAACTAAATCAAGGTGGAGATTGTTATGAGTTAATTTAGTTTTAAGTTATGTTGCTCATATAAGTTATCACACCCTTATAAAGCTCTATAAATAGAGGTCATATGTGTTGTAAAGATTTGGGGAAAAATCTGAATAAAGCTTAGTTTTATTTGTATTCCCTCTTGTCCCTCTCCCTCTCTCTCTCTCATTCAAGATCACGAAGAATAAGTTCTTCTTCCTCCTCCAAGTTTTAACAAGGAGCAAATGGGATCGAACTACATAAATACTTTTGTAGGTGAAAGATCCCCTTGGAGCCTTGTCACCTCAAGCCAAAGCTTTAGTCAACATCTCATCCATAAATCCGAATGCCAATACTGCTCCATGCTATTATGCAATATTTAAGTTCCAAAGTTTAAGTTCCAAAGTATGTCAACCTGATATCTCTAATAAAGTCAAGTGAACAATCATTAATAATATAGATGGGAGAAATAATTAAAAATTATTATCTTTTTTGAATTGTCATTCTAGTATAAACCTATACAAAGACGAGAAGCAAATAATAAATGAAATTATAGTAAAATAGAATATTAATGCTAATGAGAAAATATTATAATAATAAATCAAGTTTGATTTCTATTATAAATTGAATACAATTCTACAAAAGCTTCTAATAGGAATCATATAAAATTAAAGAATAATAACTACATTATAATTATAATAGTTTACCGATAGATGAGTAGGTAATAAGGGCCCGACAGATCAATGAAATGACAATGAAAGAGAGGATAAAAAGCGAAAGTTTTGGTGAGATTCCCAACTGACGGCATTTCACACCCCTCTTAAGTGAATGAATGGATGTCATCCATTTAAGTGTGAAACCCCTTAAGTAAAAAGAATCTAAACTTTTAAACATTGAGGCGTCATTTGATGTAATTGTTGGAATTTCATTAAGAAATTCCGCAGTTAAACGTGCTCATCCCGAAAAAAATCCTATGAAGAGTGACCTTCTGGAAAGTTACACTAACAGGACAAAACCGTGAGGCCATTAAGTAGATAACATCTCCATAGTTAAGAGTTTGAGCTGTTAAAAAATGGTATCATGAGCAATACACTAGCTGGAAGATGAGAACAAAGTGTCATACAAAACAAAGTGCTGCGTCGTGAGAGTCATCTCTTAAACCCTGTATGAGACAAAATACTACGTGACATGAGTCGCCATTTGATCTTGTAAAGGCAACCTCTAGAATCCTATCTATTTGGTGGATGATTTTGGGATAAAGATATTGCTGAGAACGTCAGTTACTTAAGTAAGAAAGATTGTGAAACTAATTAAGTAAAAAAAAGCAAAATTCTTAAATATTAAGGTGTCTTTCAGTATAATGGTTGTAATTTCATAAAGAAACTCCACGGTTAATTGTGCTCACCCTGGAGAAATCATGTGATAGGTGACCTCATGAGAAGTTACACCAACAGGACAAAATCGTGAGGCCCTTAGGTCAATGCTGACAATATCTCGATAGTTAAGAGTTTCAGCTGTTACACTAAGCTTGCCTAATAATTTCTTAAAGATTGTTCATAAGAAACCTTTGATAAAAATATCTGCAAGTTTTTGTAGATAAAAAAGTACAAATTAGATATATATATATATATATATATATATATATATATATATATATATATCACTTCGAAGCTCTTAAAGAGTGGGGGTCAATTAATATGATTTTACCACAAGAAAATATCAGCTTCATTATTTCAAGAATATCAAGATACATGATACTTCAATTACGTAACTCCATAATATAGTGACAACTCAAGTCTTAAAGACTAAAATCTTCTGAGGATGTTCTAATAAAATTCAATCTGTGAATGCAGTTTCCAATGATTCAACCAAAATCATACAGTTCAATAATGACCTCCTAATATAAAAGGCATTCCTCAGATAGCTTACATAGATCTTAAGAACACTCTCATTCCTTATCATTGTACAAGGTTAAGGACATAAACATTTTCATTACTTTTCAAGTTGGACATAATCTTCTCAATCTTGGGCGGAGTTGGACAGCGACAACTGCAATTTTAAATGTTTTAATCGATCCTTGTTGAACTGGATTTGATGTTATCCCAAGAAGAGCAATGAACTTATGAAAGGTTTTGCAAAAAAATCATTAGTGGATTTAAATTCCTCGAATTGGGTGATAATCATAGTATCTGACTTATAGATCTATAAGGTCAATACAAATTTTTTGTTGGATTTTAATTTCAAGTGTAGGGCTTTATGATTGAAATTTGTTCTCCCTAAGTCTCAACCATACATTTTAAAAATTTTAAACTAAGGGCAATGTCTTCATTATCATTGTTCATGACAAAGTCTCCCAACAAGAGCTCTCAAAGTCCTAGACAAAAATCATCAAAGTAATTTGGCATTAGCCCAATTGATTCTAAGTACTTAAGTTCAAGAAGAAAGTCAACACTTTCAACAATATATATTTCCAGTAAAATAATCACAATAAATATGCCCATTAGAGTCTTGAATATAGAATTTCACGCTCTTTTTGCTTAAACCAGCTTTCCAACATAATAAGTATGACTCAGAGGACAGTAAGAAAAATATCCCTCTATATCATTTGACAAGGTAGTCCTTAGAAAACCTATTTCTAGCAAAATGAGTGATAAGAAATCACCAAGGTTTATCTTATCTATCATCGCTAGTAGTTTGTACTCAATATGATATTCTAGATATTGCATCCTCAACTAGAGAATATGATTAATGCTTCTATATGTCATCCTTCAATGATGTGTCGCTACTCCATTCTCACAGAGTAGCCTATGCCATTCTTTGAAATCTCTCAAGGGTTGAAAAAATCTTAATGAGTGCAAACTACATAACGATCAACGCTAAGCTTCCATCACATAAACTAACATGATTTTTCGACCAAAAATTCCAAACTGACAATCAATAACAAGTACCTTCATCCCTTATTTAGTGATGAACCCAAAATTTAAGGAAAAATAATTATTTTAATTAAGAGATTTCGATCAAATAACTCAAAAATTGAGTTGAAATAATTATTTTCAACTTTGCTTGCAAACAGGCTCCACTCAAAATCAAAATACTCAATTTTTTACATAAGACTGACTCGCTTGAACTTGACGTGATATCACTCCCAGACTAAATCAATGCTCAAATTAATTAACCTCTACATGAACAACAAAAGGTCAAGTATGAGAACAATCAAATTTGTTGGACAAGAATGAACCTAAATAGCTTGACTATTACTTTATTAGAACCTAAGGATGTATAAACCTGTATTTGTATTTTCTCATATATATAGGCTTGGGTTATGTCGTGGCAACTGTACATTGGTCTGCATATATAAAGGCCACTATCATTCTCTATAAATACTTGGCTTTCTCTGTATTAGGATCGATGCATATATGAATAAACTTATTTCTTCTATTCTGCTTCTTCTTCCTTTCCTGCTTCTGTTCTTGAATGCTATCAAGATCTCGCTGCCATCATTCTCCTTTCTACATTGACAATCAATCCTACGCCATAGATCGAGTTACCATGTCCTTCATTAATGATGAGACGCTAAAACGATCTTCTTTGAAGGCCATAACAACAATATGGTTGCCAACAAACAAGAGGATGCTATAATGGTTGTGGATGAGGGACACAGGTGGCCTCCATTTTCATTATTAGTATGCTCTCATTTGGCCGTGAAAATTATTAGTATGCTCTCGC
This sequence comes from Dendrobium catenatum, assembly GCF_001605985.2. Classification (NCBI taxonomy): domain Eukaryota; kingdom Viridiplantae; phylum Streptophyta; class Magnoliopsida; order Asparagales; family Orchidaceae; genus Dendrobium; species Dendrobium catenatum. Next base: position 6,600,850 of record NW_021319315.1, on the reverse strand, counting down.
TTGTTGCCGCATCTACTATGTAATTTGGTTGTTTTACTTCCAGATTAAAAAAAAAAGTGCCAGGATATTGAAAAGTCGAATATGAACTTCTATCAAACATAAAAATTTTGAATAGACAAATTAAAATGAAGTCCGTGTCTTAAAATCATTTATAAACACATTTGGTTAAATATAAACTTTTTAAATAATACCCGAAGTAGATGAATTTCGCATAATGAGTACAATTATTCAAATGATAATGATAAAAAGTTAAAAAAATTATGTATTTTTAAAATAATTAAATTGTGCCCACCACTAAAACAAATTTATGGCTCCGGCCATGGTTGCATAAGGGAAGGAGGATGGGTCGGAGGTGGAAATTTGGTTGGATTGGGAGTCTGTGATGCCATCAGCTTGGTTCCTTCCTCCTAAACTAGAAATGCAGCCGCGGATTAGCTGCGGCGGAGGAGCTTCGGAAGGGCGGTTTGTGTTTTACGGGAAAAGACAAAAACACCTGAAGCTTATTCTGAAATTTTTTTAAAAACTAACTGATTTGTTTTCGAGGAAAAGCAAAAATAACATATTTTCTGTTTTTTTAACTGTTTTCTTAATAAATAACAAATTAATCCCAAAAAAGCCCTAGGTTACAAACATACTTCAAAGCACCATTGTTGCACTGTGATTATAGTAGAATACTAAGAATGCAAGCAACCAAGGAAAAATGGTTTGCATGTGAGCATACCCGGGGATCTTTAAATTCCTGGATGCATTCGATCTCAGACCGGAGAACTTTCAGGAGGTTTTCATCCGCTCCCAGCTTAGAGGAGGCGAATCGAACAGATAGAAATGACGAAGATTGCTTGAGGTTCTGCGTCAGTGCACTCCGTACAAGAGAAGAAAAAGGTGACGAAGAGGCCACAGAAGAGCAGGAAAGAACAGGACGGTGCCGAGCACAGAGAACCAAGGACAGCTGGAGGCGAGCTTCTCTGCGAAGGAGTGGACGAGAAATGGAAAAAGCCATTTTGCCCCAACAGGTAGGTCTGTAGTGTTTCGGTGAAGCCGATGAAGGAAAAAAGAATGGTTTTTTTTTTTTGAGCCAAGCTGTGCTAGGGTTTAAAGAGCGGCTGTTGCACCTGGGGTTTTAGGTAACTAGAGCGGGTAGGGCTGTGGGGCTGTGGGGCTGTAATGCTAATGTATGGGGTTTTAAGAGCTAAGCCCAATTCATTAATCTAAAAACAAAAAGAGAAGCTATAAAAGTAGGGCTCTTAAAATTGGGTCATGGGTCGGGTTTGAATCCAACTAAAAATTGATCAGGCACTGTTCGACCCGACCCGAACCCAACATGCTTCGGGTATGTTTTACTATTTTTTTTATTTAATTTAATTTATTTAAACCTTAATCAAATTAAGGTAAAATTTACTTCAATCAATTTAAAATAAACCAAGCTTAATTCTATTTGGAAAACATCATTTATTATTTTTTGGAAATAACATTTACTTATTTCATAACAATCTTTTAAAACCCTCATAAATCAATTAAAAATAGGTCAAAACAAGTTGATTTTGGGTTTTCAGGTCAACCCGAATTGGTTTTACAAGCAGTTCGAAATCCCTAACCCAAATCTGACCCGGTGCTGATTCGTGTTGACCCGAACCCGAATTTTTCGAATTGAATTTTCTGATCGTATCAAATATTAACACCCCTATATAGGAGCAGCCATAAAAAATGAGCAATACCTTGCAAAAAAAATCACCAATAAAATAGTAGGTGATACCAAAAAGAATCGAGATGGACAATGCCAACATAGATAATAAGAGGGAAAATAAGAAACCAAGAAGAGGGGAAAACCCCTAGTTAGGACTTAGTTTTAGATAATTCATAAGCATCAGCATTGTAGAGATACGTAGGGCTCTCCTGGTTTCCATAAAGAACATCCAAGAGGAGAAATTTGGATCAAAAGCATCATAAAATCAGTCTAAAGGCAACAAGGGAAGCAGCCCATATGCCAAGAAAATTATCAAGAAAGTAAATTCAGACAGCAAGATAGCTGCCTTAAGACCATCTCCAACCGAAAATCTCATTTTTCACTTCAAAATGCCGTGAAACTAAAAAAAAAAATACCGTGATTCATCCAATCGAACTCCAATTTTGTGAAGTAATGTTCTTTCTTCTTTTCGTGTTTTCTTCATAAGTTAGGTAGAGAGAAAAATAGTGGAGATGAATAAATAAATGTCAATATTGGGGTCTCACTGTTCACCCGCAAGTAAATAGCGGAAATTTTACAGTTCCGCTGGACCTCTGCAGCAACGCCATTCAAACGTTTAGAGTTCGGTTGGAGATGCCCTAAGCATTAAACCAAACCAGCAAGAGAATCCCTGTTTTCCATTTAGAAAATTTGAGTTTAACGGCCTTTTTTATCTTCAAAATAACAGTTGAAACACTGCAAAAAGATCCACCAAATTTTCTTTCATTATGCCCACGCCATAAATGATAAACCGAACAACAAATGGTGAGAATATATAGGTTTTTAATCTCTTGCAAACAACCAACCATAGCATCTATCTTATGCAGAACTTGAAATAAATTTGGCTTAAGTAGGTAACTATTGTAATTAGGAATTAGGCTAGAAATGATAGAGAAACAATAGTCACTGTCAAAGATGAGATGCTAAATGCTTTCAGGAGAGGAGTGACAAAGAGAGCAAATATATATTTAAAATTGTCTTTTTTTTTATTATGTTTTGATGCCTGCCTAAACGGGAGCGAACAAAGGACGATAGATTTGAGAATTTAAATTTAAATCATTAAAAATTTAACTTAGTAAAAATTAATTTAATAATATTAGAGCTTGTTAATTAAGCTTTTTAATGAGTTTGTTCGCGAGCATTAAATGATATTGTTTGTGATCATAAAAAACCGAACGTCAAGCTGTTCAAGCTCGTTTATTAAACTATCGAATATTTATTAAAAGAGTTTAAGTTTGTTTGTTTACCTTATCAAACAAATATGAACGAGTTCTTATTGAGCCGAGCCACAATAGCTTGTCGAACACTCAGTTTATTTGCAGCCCTAACTATTAGTCTCATCAAGATCTCCTTGCAATTTTCCCGACTCTTTTCAATCATGGAGGGTCAAGATTTTGAGGGAAGGGTTCAAATAAATATGAAGATTGAAAATTACAAATGTATTTGTTATAGTTTTAAGTGTTAAATATGCAAATCCTGTTAAAGATTTATATATATATATATATATATATATATATTATAAATTAGGACATGACATACATAACACCTAAAATATGCACATTTATAAAATTAACATCCATGATTTTTTTGAACAATCAAATTCACATATTTGTGCATGTCACCATTAAATTATTAGAATTTTGCAAAAGTGAAATATGATAAGTATTTTATAGTGAATTTTGATATTTGGGTGATTATTTAAAAATTTTAGGTATAAGAGTATTAATTTTATAAATAGTTCAGATTTCTATGATAAATTTAATTTTAAAAAAATGCATAAATTATTATTAGTTGTAAGATGTGATGATGAAAACCCCTTAATGTAGCCCTGCTAATTCAAAATGTATGCCACTTTGATGCTTACTCTAGCTCAGAGGCCAAAGAATAGGTTTTGATCATCAATTCACATCCCTACATTTGTCCATTTTTATAGCAATAATGATATCACATAACTTCTCTCTTTAGACTCTTACTATCTCTCCTTTTTCTCTCTTACTTTTCATCTATAATGTTCCGTAACCATAATCTCACATAGAGGACTAATTATTTTATGCAGATGCCGAATACCGTCCGAAGACCAACCAGAATACGCCACGTCACCCCTTTGCTCGGTACTGCTTGGTACCGCTGACGTGACGCATTCTGGCTGGTCTCCAGATAGCGTTCTACATCCAGTCTCCGCACAGAACAATAATATAATCAAGAAATATCCATCCTCTCTATGTGGGCGACATAAATATTTTGGTGAATTTTAAAAAAATTTCTTGTTGAGATAGTAAGAAATATAATATTCAAAGAGAATTTAATGAGGTAAGATGACTGAGAAGAAATTCGAAATATTTGAGAAAGAAAAGCACAAAATAAAAAGGAAAACCCTAAGAGAATTGAACACCACTATAAATTCATGAGATCAACTTAACGTGAATAATTTTGGAAAAACATGCACAGAAATTAACACACCATAATCATCACTTCAGTTGCATATAATGGTTCTACAACGTCTTCCAAAACCAGGAAATCTTACATCACCTTGTTCATAATAGATCATATAATAGCTTAAGAGCAAAGTTTTTATCTGCTGTAGAGTAAAATGTCTGGATTTTTTATTCTACATAAGCGCACACGAATGGACAATCATATTCTTATCCGGCATCTCCAGAAGTGAAAATTGGTGCAGATGTTTCATACAAGAACTCATAAATTTTGCAGGGGGAAGGAGTTTATTAGACCTGGAAGTCACTGAAGCCCCGGCGAGTTCGAAGAGGATGACAAGACAGAGAGGATGTCAGATACAGAAGCCATGGCACTTAGAGCTGCCTTCAAAACTTCCTGAGAACATCCAGGCTGCACTATATTTTTCACCTGTGACAATCATGAGAATCCAGGATTGATTGATGATTAAGATGGTATTTATTTCATTGATTCACATGGTAATGCAGCAATACAAGAGATGGTTTATTTATCTGTCCACTGTTCAATAAGAGAACTATCCATTTGAGCTACTTATTAGGAGAAAAAAGATAGATGTTAGAGAGAGAGAGAGAGAGAGAGAGAGAGTCCACAAACATAATAAACTCAAGATTTACGTGGTTCAACTTTGTAGCCTACATGCACTATGCAAGAAGATTCCACTATGAAGAGAGTCTCAATTAGGATAGATTATTACGTGCAGCGTTCGAACCGTCCGGAGGCGAATCCGGACGCGCCATATCACCCAGATGCATCGGCCCTAGGTGATGTGGCGTATCGGGATTCGCCTCCGACGAATCCAAACGCCGCACGTAATAATTTTTCCTCAATCAGACGTAGGGGCTCCAGATTTCTTGCATATGGGGCTTGCATTTATTATTATGGCAAATGAGTGGACGGGATTGAATGCAGAAAATAAGGTGTTGCACTTTCCCCCTCCATTTTGAACTATATGAATAAATGTTATAAATGAAAAACATGCACACATTTTCTATTCTACAATCCCCTCTTTCCCAACATCAGATGAATATATCCTTGAGTTTTGTGCGATCAATTCGTAAAGGTTGATCAATGACATCAAAGTAGAAGGGAAACAACAAGCTTCTAGCATTGTTGAGGAGGGTGAAGAAGGCGATGGTCCATACAATATGATTGACTAATTGTAATTTTAAAAAGTGTATATTAAGTCCTATAATATTATATTATTGCTTAGTCCTCTTTAGACACTTCTCCAATTTATATCCTCCAACTCAACTTTAGAAGTTATATAATTATTCTTCAGTACAAGAAATTTAAGATACTAACACCAGTTGAGCCTAAATATTACTGTTCTAATTTATTATTAGCATGATTATTAATTCAAACGCATTAAAGTGGGATATCATATCTTAAGCCATTAAACTTCTAAATATGGTCTCAGTTCTTCCAAAGCTTCACTTTAGTGGAGGTCACATCAATCAATTAGAAAAGTATCAATGAAAAAAAAAACCTCATTTTAAGGAAAACACTTAATATTGTAAGAATCTAAAAAATACAAAATATATGAACTTAATATTGATCATTGATGCAATTATATTGTGATGAAAACAGTTTGGTCACTCTACAAATAGAATAAAAAGACCATAAAAAAGGAATAAGTGTCATATTATCTACTAAACTCCACCACTGAAGTCTGCTGACATTAACCTAGCGATGATAATCACAAGCCGGTAGGATCACGTTCTAGAGGAATAATTCAAGTGTAACAATGCAATAGGAAGATAAAAACAAGAAGAAGCACAATATCAGGGGCAAAGGAGCATGGGATAAAGGAATGACTCCAACCCAGTCTATTCGAAGAAGTGTTAATGTAAATACAAAATGATTGAGGTCACCGAATGAATAATAAAATAATCCAAAATTTTGAGGTGGATTGGCAAAATCAAGCTGAAGCCAAGAAAAAAACACAACGAACGGTCATGTTTTGAAAAATAACATAGCCATGATACTTTAGATCAGGATATCTACATGGATACAACTCACTGGAATCTTTAAATAAAGACCACATTATCGAGAAAAAAATAGCATAATAAAAGCTTATAAAACTTAAAGAAAGCATATGTGAACCTTATCCAGATATTCTTGTAGTAATTTAATCCGCCCCATGTAATCATGATCTTCCACAGATAATGTAAATGTCTTAGCATCAGCACCATCTGCATCAAACTGAAGTGGTCCGGGGTTTCTGTAAAGATCATCCAGCAAAAAGCCAGATGCATTGCGTCTCAGCAACCTGAAAAGGATATTCATCAAAAAAACACAGAAGAATAGATCAATCTTATAAGAAGTTTTGTTATAAAAAATGATTTAGATATAAAAATTTGAAAAATTGAAAAAGATATAAAGGGACCCGTATGTATATATATATATATATGCTAGAAGTAAATATTTAGTTCAAATAAAATAATGGAGTGATTAGTCAAACAAATCTTATAGTAGAGGTTAGTGTACACAACAGTATAACAAATCACTTCGTCTTTGTCCAATATAATTCATCCAGCTATGTTAATTTGATGGTCCATGTCGATAGACCATTCTTGCTGGGAGTGATTAAAATGAAGTAACCAATAAAGCAGTACCTGCAAAAAGCCTTTCTAAGTAAAGATCTGGTCCTGTCAAATTCTACGTCAGAACGAGTTTCCCTCTCTCAAATGAAGTATGCAACTAACCTTCTAGAAGAAATTGGTCTATTACGTTGTAAACAAGTTGACACTCCTAATGACACAAATAAAAAGTAAATGTTTGAAAATGTCTCACATTATCAGAAGCTAGTTGGAAAATCGATTTATTTTTATATCTCCTTTCTTATAAGAGTTATGAGTTATAGGAAGTTGCTCAATGTATTTTTAGATATATTAATAAGCCACATGGAAAAGCACTACTATATACAAAGAGTAAACATCTTATTTTACCATGTAGGGTTAGGTATTTTAGAAGGTGGGAGGCCAAATGTATGAAGATTGATCAAGACCCCATGCACCATTTCATTTTTTTATATATTTAGGCTGAGTTGTAATTACAATAGATCTAAACTACTTTTTTGCAAAACCCAGCTGCATTTATGATCATTCACTATTATTTATTGTTTGATGATTGGTGTGTTTATATTTGATTGCACATTCGAACTGCATTATTTCATAGGATTCTTATTTTATTTTGCTTTGGGGTGGCTCGGACGGAGTCCTCGTTAGGCTCTTAGGATGTTAAACTTTCTACAAAGATAAAATTTTCTTAAAACAAGATAAAAATGAACAAAAGACTTAAAATCAATCAGCTTTTTAAAACTAATGCATGATTATTCTTGGGTCAATCTTTTAAATGTAATTAATGTATCAAACCTAGCTCACTTCACAGTGACTATTGGTTAGTTCTGATTAGCCCTACCCATGTATACATAGCCTGAGTCAAATCATATATATATATATATATATTTTTGTCACATAGAGGGATAATTTACTTTTGCATAACATAGTACCATACATGGTCGCTTAAGGCCCATCTCCCTTCTATGCCTCCCACCACTCTTTTATTGGCATATGATCGAACTTCATGGATTTGAAATTCTAGGTGAAGTTTAGCTGGTACCCCTATTCAGAGTAGAGTGGTAAATCCAGATCGGGGCTGCCTAGATCCCTGGTGGGGTTTAGGTTATAAGTCCCCTCGGTGTCTTATATTAGTTAGGTTATGGTCGTTAGTACCGAGTATACAATACGTCCTTTATAAATCTAAGGAAAAAGGCTGGCGGTATAGGTATATCATTGTACGCCTTATCATTGAATATGTTTTTTATTCTCGGGAGGCTATAAATCTCACACATCCGCGTCACACTGATAGCGTCGTTTCCATCTTTCTCTCATGCATGCTTGGTATAAGATGACTCTCGTGATTTCACCTCTTTTGACTGGCCGAGTGAATATATGATCTTTGCATGTTGAATAGAACGATTGAGCCTATCTTCATTTGGATTAGGAGAGCCTAGATATTCCACTATGTGCCAAACCTACAACAACAACAACAATGACAGCATCAAGCCTTTGTCCCACTACGTAGGGTCGGCAACATGAATCCTTTTTTTGCCATTGTGTCTTGTTAAATTCTCATTTAAATCTAATAAAAAATGATCATTTCTAATATTTTCTAACCAAATCTTTTTAGGTCTACCTCTACTTTTCTAAACATAAGTCAAATCTAATACTTCAACTTTCCTAACCGAGTCATCAAAAGGCCTCCAGTTAATATGACCAAACCATCTAGGGCGACTCTCTCTAACCTTATCTTCTACTAGAGCTACTCCAACCTTTTCACGTACATGCTCATTTCATATCCTATCTCTAAGTGTAAAATCACTTATCCACCTAAGCATCCTCATCTCTACAACACTTAACTTAATATTATGCTTCTCTTTTAATGGCCAACATTCGGTACCATAAAGCATTGCAGGTCTCACCACTATCTTATAGAATTTTCACTTAAGTTTGAGGGGGACTTTTCTATCGCACAAAAAGCCCGATGCATTCCTCCACTTCAACCATCCAACTTGAATTATGCTGATAATATCCCCATCTATTTCACCATCACTCTGAACAATAGATTCAAGATATCTAAAATATGTACTCTTATTAGTGATTTAATCGTCCAAAGCCATAATCCCCTCACTAGATCTATTGCTACTAAAATTGTACTTTATATATTCAGTTTTAGATCTACTCAAGCAAAAACCTTTAGATTCTAAGGTTGACCTCCATAATTCAAGTTCACCTTCAACTTTATCTCTAGTCTTATCAACAAGAAGAATATAAACTCCATCTCTAGTCTTATCAACAAGAAGAATATCATCAGCAAAAAGCATACACCAAGGTACATCCTCTTGCAAATGTCTAATGAGGGCATTCATGACTAAAGCAAAAAGATATGGACTTAAACCTGATCCTTGATGTAATCCAACCGAAATAGAAATTTGGTCAAACCACCTAGTGCTTGAACACAAGTAATAGCCCCATGCATGCATATCTTTAATGATTTGAATATAAGCGTTAGTAACTCCTTTCTTTTCAAGAACTCTCCATAGCACTTCTCCTGGAACTTTATCATATGCTATCTCTAAATCAATAAATATCATATGGAGATCATCTTTATTCTATCTATATTTCTCCATCAAACCTCTCATTAAATGTATGACTTCCATAGTAGACCTACCGGCATGAATCCAAATTAATTTTTTGAAACATTAGTATCAACTATGTGCCAAACCTAAAAGAGAATAAAATAACATCCTCAATCGAGAGTATTCTTAGGTCGAGGCCTAAGATGCAATTAACCACGGGGGCTTGCGCCTATGTGGAACCAATACCCACATCAAATAAGCACCATTCGAGCTGATGTGTTGAATGAGGAAAATCACGTGACTATCTAGTTATACATATTATTATAGATCGGGATGTGTAAGAGGAAGCCACTATAATTAGTACCTTAAGTATAGTCATTATCATCACCATTAGATTTAATCCCAACTATTTGTATTATTATTTTTCATTCCTATTGAATATTGCATGAGGTGTTAAACATATTCTTCATAAATCATTTTGAACTTCTTCTATCTATGTTGCCCAATTCTACTGCATTTTCTTTTCAATACTAAAGTTATCTAATCATTTAATGGTGCATTTTCTCTTTTTGCTGTGCTAAAATCACTTAAGTTTATTTTCAACAACCTTATAGTCAATAAATGCTGCCCCAGCCATCCCCAATATGATCATTACTTATTTCATCATTCCTAATTTTGCCACATATTCATTTTAATATTTTGAATGTTGACCAATAACTTGCTATCAACTTTTCTATATGTCAATATTCAGAACCAAATAACATAACAAGACTAATTATAATTTTATAAAATTTACCTTTAAGTCCTCATGATATCCTTCTTATCAAATAAATACCATCGTAAGATACTTCACTATTTTAAGCACCCAACCCTACAACAACAACAACATTAAGCCTTTATCCCACTACGTGGGGTCGGCCTATTAGATTGGAGATACCATTTTAAATTTAAACACCCAACCCTAACTACAAAAATTATATCATTGTTTAAATTTAACTCTTCTATATAATAGACTTAAGATACTTCAATTTATCACACCTAGTTAACATCTTATCTTCTAATAATAATAATTGATAATTATTAATATCACTCTTATTAAAATTACATCTAATATATTCATTTTGTTCTATTAATTATAAACCTTTATATTCTACATATTTTCTTTATTTTTGTACCTTTTAATTTTTTTTAATGCAAGTCTAAATGACTATAATAGTAATTTACTCAATTTTAATCTTTAATGTAATCTTACTATAATTTAAAGACTCTTTGGATCATTTCACAACTACTATCGCTAGCCAATGCTCCATCATATATATATATTTTCTTGTAACATACTTTTGACACATTTTTTTTATTTAAGCTAAAAGTAATCAAATCTCATAAAATCAATTAAAAAATATGAAGATCGTTTCTAAGCTTTCTATTCATTTTCATTAATTGTCTTAATAGAAAAAATAGTTTCGTAATAGTCTTCCAGTCACGAAACTAAATTGATTTTCTAAAACCAACATAAATTTTATACATTCATATTCTATTACTCTATCGCATAACTGAATTTCACAACTCATATGTTTGATTCCTCTATGGCCACCACAACTTCCACAACCCCTCCATTCTTAAGCAGTGGCCCTAAAATGCTTCTCATCTAATTATTTGGCATCCTCATATCCTTGAAATTCCATTGAAAAGAGTTGTTAACCAAGACATAGGAATATCACCAAAAACTCTCAAAATCTCAATATACATATCTCATTTGGATCTAAAGTATTACATTTATGTATATTTTTCATAACAAAATATACTCCATTTTTTTAATAAATTTATAATATATCTTATTTTGTTCATTATACTCTTCTAAAATAATCTTTTTATAAAATTTCCAGCTCCCTACACGTGAATGTTTAAATATATCTTAAAGATGTTATAAAAACAATGAAGACGTGAATGATCATATAGCTATAAGAGAAAAACATAAAGCTAAGAAGAAAATTTTAATGAAGCAAAACTGTGATCAATGAGATTTTATGAATCCGAAATGCTGGATAAAAAAGACTTCACAGATATGATGGATGCGACGGAAATAAAATTATTAAGATAACTAACTGAGTCGTATGAAGGATGGAATGGAAAACAACCACAAATAGTATCGAAATAAAACCAACTAAAATTGAAGTTATAAAAATAGATACGTATTTTTGTACGTAAAAAGAAACCAGAATGTGCAAATAAAAAAGAGGGAAAATAGAGCCAATGTATATATGTCAGTTCAAAATAATATGGCTTAAAGTTTAGCAAAAAGAATCTAAATACACTGAACTTACCACCAAAAGCAGCACTTAACAAATGATGATTGGAAAAGCATTATTATAGAGCTGACCCTATATAATTGGGCAAAAGCTAAATACGAAGATGATAAAGCTTTTGCTAACTACATAAAAAGAGGTCAATACTGACCTCAACTCAATTTCATTGAATTTAAAATGCTATTTAGAAAGCATACTCGTATGCTTTTCCTTTCAAATCAACAGAAGCAGGATGGACAGCAGGTTTCCCTATTGGACTTATGCCAGGTCCACGAGACCATCTCTTTACAGTCATCATTGCCTAACAGCAACAAAACAGAAGTAGTCTCATGTGGTCTGTATTATAAACATTGTAAGTTAATAAATATCATATTATAAAGGAGATGAACAGATAATATAACTGTAATTGGCGCAGCACCACATTTCCACTTATTCACAGGGCTTTTCAGGTTTGTCACAGTAGCCATGTAGCCATTAAGACCAGCTGCAAGAATATGGTAACAGATGTGCCCAAGAACCTGTGACACCTCTTATTCTTTAAATTAATTTATGATAACATAAATTTAAAACGAAGGAAAACTACAAGAAATTTAAACTTACATAGGCATAGTCACAGTCAAACTTTGAAGGTAAAGAGCCCCGAGCTTGATAACCAAAAAAGTGACAGATTGCATTAAATTTCTTTCCTTTATATGTTCCTTCTTTCTGTAATAAACAAGGTTAAATATAAAAAAGGTGACTCTGGAAAGTACCAATAAAATGATACAAATTGAAAATTTTTGGCAGGTTCAAGACTTATGATAGTGTAAACACGAGGGGAATAACATCAAGCACTATGACTAATTTATCATGTTAAGAAAGAACAATAAGACATAGATATTAGAAAGTAATTAATATAATTATAGGTTACATCAACTGTTCTCCTAAGGATAATGCATAATTTTAGCCCTAAGGGCCCAATAAAACAATGCAAAAGAATCAAAACAAAATCCAATGTTCTTTAAAAGTTTATCCGCTAAGAGTAAGGCACAACATGCTCACCGTTCGCTTTTTCATTTCATTCTCCACCAAATGAGCCAGAAGCTTTTCGGTTTCGATCTATGCACAACCAAGAGTGTAATTTACAAGAAAAGGTAATTAAGACTACCAGTTACACCCAACAGAATAAATTTACCTGAGACAACTGTGCTGAGTCATCAGATTCAGGGTGAAGAAGCAACTGCAACATGATAGCTTTAAATATAAACGCAACAAAATACATTTAAACCAGAAGCATCTCATCCTCAAGTACAAGACCAGACCTGCTTCCTGATGAATGGCGGCAAAAATTCAAATAAGGCAGATGCCCAGGGAGAAAGATGGGTGGAGATCTTCTCAGCTGAAATACCTTGACCATGAAGAGCATGAATTTCCTGTAATAATTATAGCTACCCATGCAATCACGTTGATATAACATAAGCAGAGAATTATGAAAACAACATGCAGCTTCTGAAATGTCTAATCAAGGAATCCAACCCTTAATTAGCAGAATACCTGCAAGAGAGCATACAGTTCGGGAATACTCTCTACCAAACCCTCTGGGATAAGAACCACCCCATGATACTTCTCTGCCATGGAAGCATAATTAAAGCAGATTAGAAAATTAGAGAATGGTCAAAATGGTCTTTAAACTATTTGAATGGAGTCATTTTAATCAAAGGCTACCTAATGTGTTAAATTCAGTCTCCTGACTTAGCAAATATGATCCAGAGTTTAAAAGCCAAGAGATTATTTTGGATCAAATTTAATCAATGGACAAAATTGGACACATCGGATAATTTAGAACAAAATGTCATCCCATAAATAGTTCAGAGACTATTTTGAAAATTTTCTCATTACAAAACCAAATTTTTGGTTCGCCTAAGTCTACACAGAAAACCTAACAGATAGCTGTTAAAACGCAATACAAAATCAAAAACAATCAAACCTAGCTCTGCCCTGGCTTGAACAGCGTTAGAGATCTGATTTGTGATATCAAAGAGAGTAAGTTTTGAGGCAGTTACCTCCTCACCAAAAATAACCTGGCAACATGATGAATCCAAATTAATTCATAAAATGTTAAGAGAAATATTAACGTAGCATGTCGGAACAGAAAGCTATACCAAGTTTGGATGAGATTGGAGAGCACATTCTAAAGCTACATGAGAAGCTTTGCGGCCCATCAAGCGAATAAAATAATAATACTGCAAAATAAAATGTAAAACATCATGAAGTGAAGAAAAAATTCAAACAAACCAGGACATCTTATGGAAAAATACGCAAGGCATGAAAATTGTGAATAATGGAGTTGAAACATTAGCTCTTGATAAACATTCATTTCTAGCACAAAAAACACAATCTCACAGACACGTAAGATTGAATTTTCAAAATGATCTTCTTAATTAGATCTCATACTGGCAACAGCATAATGAAACTTTACAGTCATATCTCGACAACAACGATAATTACACCAAGGGAAGTAGGCATACAAGCTATTCCATAATGAACTAGATACCTTTTCAGCTGATAGAGCATCAGTACATACATTGCTTATAAGTTGTGAGTTAACCTGTGAAAAGTAAAGCAACAATAGTAAGTAAATATTGTTGAGAAGGGAGACGTAATTAATAGTGAAGCAATCTCTTGTAATCAGATTTCAAAATCAATACAAAAATATAAGGTAATTAGCCATATTCATAAACATGGAAAACTACCAAGCGAAGCTCAAATAAGTACAAAAAAAAAAAAAGATGAAAAAGAAATCATTATGGGCATATGAAATAACTGCAAATTATCATGCAAGTTAAGATAGAACCAGGTCAAAAACACTAAAATGAAGAAGACAGTATTCTCCAAGCGCAGGCAAGAAATTATAGAAGAAGAGTATTAAAAGGGTACATAACCATCGAGGTTTTATATGTTATATGGTGAAGTAAATTTATATATGCATTTGTAGTGCGTTATGGTTTTCATACCTTACATATAGTGTCAAACCCGACATTTGCCTCGACAAACTGGTTTCTAAGGTCTCCATTCAGTGTTACGGGAACCCCAACCACCTGCCAGTAAATTCAAAGTTCTCAGCCATCAGGAAAAAATGGAAAAAAGATTAAGCACAAAATATAAGTATCGATGAACATGGCTCAAAAAGCAAATTATGAAGTTAGGCACCCATGAAAATCAGTTAAGGAGCCATGTTATGGCGTGAACTTACACCTAAAATGCATTGAAGCATAATCAAACTAACAAAGTTTATATGCAATATAAACTAAGGACCTGCAACATTCCGTAACATTTAGATACTCTGGCTTGTCAATACCTTTGTTGGACATTTTGAGTCTGCAAAAGTCTCAGCAAGCTGCGCAGCATCTGTGTTAGATGTAACTCCTTGAGAAGGAAAAAAATAATAGAGTCAGCTGCTTAAATTATACTAGAAAGAAAATAGTAGACAAAATCAAGAACTCGATCACCTCCAATTATAACAAGACCATCCAATTTCAGGGCTTCACATGCAGCCTTTGCTGCATTAACCTGCTCAATAGTCCGGATTTGATCAACAGTTCGTCCAAGCAAATCATAACCACCTTGAGAATTAAAAAACAGAGAATTTAAAATATGTTGAATGTCAAGATCATATAACTGAGAATCATCGAAGAATCTCTTAAAAAACCTTGATTCTTGTATGAGGAAAGAACTTCATCTGTTATCTTCAAGATCTTCTGTGCAAATAAGCCTTCAGTACCACCTATATGCATGGAGACGAGACGGAAAAAAAAAAAAAAAACAGATCGGGCATCATCAAAGCTGCACGTCAATATCCAGCAATTCACATTTCATTTATTTGCTTATAAATTAATTACAACATAAGTGTGCCTATCAAAATATTTGTTATTGAACAAAGAATATGTTGGGAATAAGAATGAGCCAAAACGATTAAGGAAATTACATGAATAAATTATTGGAATAAGTGAAAAGTTAGCAGAATGATTGTTCTTTAAAAACCTTAAGGGTTAGGAACAATATAACAAATACCTAGAATATGATAAGCAATTTTCATGGATGTGAAACATAACAACTATCTGATAGGGAATAGAAGCTCTTTTCACCAATTTCAGCTGATGAAACTAAAAAAATGAGGAGAAGAACACCCACAAACAAATTTTATTGAAAGATTATGCAAAGAAAAGCAAGATACAATGGGATCCTCAATTGGAGAGGAGGATCTGACTCTCCCAAATCTCTAGCCATCGACTAGAGCCCAAACACCCTAAGAACACTTAATTTTCCAGCAAACAAGCGATTTCCCAACCCTAGCAAAATTTTCCCCTTAAAGCATACGAAGGAAATCTCAAAATAGATCCCCCCCCCCCTCCTCTCTTAAATTTCCCTCCCAAACCGTATTAAAAACATCATTCCAAACAGCTAAAGATGGGGGACGACAATCACAGGGGCGGAACTCCTGTTCCGCCTCAGATAGACTTTGGTTGGCCCTGTATGGACCGGTCCAATGACGGGTCCAACAATACCTCCTTCCCAACGACCCACCTTGTCCTCAAAGTGGAAGAATGGAAATTGATATTTCATCCTCTCGTACGGCTCCCAAGTGGCATCATAGTCGGGTAGGTTCTTCCACTTAATCCAACACTTCCTTGATCCCTCCTTCACCCTTCATACCCCTTTCAACTCTAATGGTTAACACCACCTCTAGATACTTCGTCAGTGTTGCCGATAACTCTGAATTAGTTGTATGATCCCCAATAGCTCCCCTCAGCTGGGAGACATGAAACACTGAGTGTATGGTAGCGGTTCGGGGTAACCTCAATCGGTAAGCCACAAATATGATCCTCTCCAATATCTCGTAAGGGCCAAAGTATCTTGGTGTCAGCTTTTCATTTCTCCTGTGCACTAATGTCCTCTGTCTGTAAGGAAAAGCTTCAAATAGACCCTCTCTCCCACCTCAAACTGGATATCCTTCCTATGCCCATCTTCTAGTTCTTCATGATTTGTTGAGCCCTCTACAGATGCCTTTTTTATTCCTCCAACACCCTGTCCTGCTCCTCCAAATATTATTCCATAGAAAAAATTAGTGTGCTGCTCTACCCAAAATGCAGCAGGTGAGGTGGATACCTTCCATACAACAATTTAAAGGGAGTCATCTAGGATGCCGAATGATACGAAGTGTTGTACCAGTACTCTGCCCATGATAGCCACTTGGCCCACAATCAAGATGTCTTTGAAGAAAAACATCATAGGTAACTCTCCAAGCTCCTATAAACTACCTCTATCCACCCATCTTTATGAGGGTGGTAAGCAGTACTCCTCTTTAGTACTGTCCTCTGCATCTTAAACAACCCTCATGAAAATTGGTTTTCGAACTCTGAAATCTTCTCCACAATTTAATTTTGATTGGCATATCTCCCCTTCCAATACTTCTACTTTTCTTTTAGCCATAGGTACCCTGAATTGATGCTCTGATACCAATTTGATAGGGAATAGAATCTCTTTCCACCAATTTCAACGAATGAAACAAAAAAATGAGGAGAATGCCCCCAAACAAATTTTACTGAAAGATTATGCAAAGAAAAGCAAGATACGATGGGATCCTCAATTGGAGAGAAGGATCTGGATCTCCCAAATATCTAGCCGTCGACTAGAGCCCAAATACCCTAAGAACACTCAATTTTTCAGCAAACAAGCGATGCTCCAACCCTAGCAAATTTTCCCTCCAACACCCTATCCCGCTCCTTCAAATATTATTCTATAAACCGGTCTAGTCACCATTCCAACAATATTACTCAACATTAGTTGAAAATCAAACAATGCCTGCTTATGGGTGATATTTCGATGTATTATAGAAGAATGTGGATATAAACGATGGTGTACTCTTTAGAAGTAAGTTTGGGCGGCTAAAATGAAGAAGTTCCACATGAGTTTCTTGCAATAAGAGAATTTCACGAATAATTGAAATAAAAATTTTATGAAGTAGCAATTAGATAAGCTATCCTATGCAAATCAGAATGTTCGAATATGAGAAGTCAACAATAGCCAAGCTAAATGAAACAAAATTGACTATGTTAAGATTAATGTACAATAAAATTAAGATTGATAGGCTAAGAAATTATTATATAAGCGTATGGTGGAGTAACACCTGTTGATGATAAGGTAGCAAAATATTAATGTAGCATGTAAAAGATGCACCAATAAGATGGGTATATAAATTTAATGTACAAGAATTGAGAAGGAACATAGGCAGACTAAAAAAATTAATATAGCTATAGGTTGTGTAAAAGAACTAGGTTAATAGATTTTGCAGTTCAACTCTAAAAAGAAACGAATAGAAGATGAGGCTTAATGAAGCAAACCCGAAATAGTTAAAAAAAAGGCTAATGATGATGGTGATGATGACAAATACATAATAATTGGGCATAACAACTATTAAATAAAAGACCTTTCTTAAAAAATAATAATAATAAAGTGAGGAAAGCAAGCTTGTATTGAGAGGAGATAGAATATCATTCTAAGATTTTGGAAAAGTTTGAGTGATGCATTAATAGAAAAAAATGTATCCATCACCATCGTGCAAGAAAAATACATAACTGCAAAATATATATTTTACATTGTTCAGGTAACTATTCTTTCTATGTATTGCTCTTCGAGTATAAATATAAAACATCAACAAAATTATGGGGTTTGCCTTGAAAGATTGCAGTCTAAAAATGCAAAGGACTAAAGGAGAAATGGAAAAGACATGCAATAACATATGTATAGAAATCAAGAGTAGAAATACTTCAAAATGTACATCAAAATAAAGCCAAGGCTGGTTCACCAAGTCGCATTGATCACAATAAGCAAAATTTAAGTCAACTATACCGGTTAGGAAAGGCCAATTCGCCACATGTGGGCTCCGAAAATTCAGCCCCGGCCTCCCCGCCGCGCGATTTCTTTTTATTATCTTTATTTGGCGAGGGAGTTTTAACTGATAGGTTCCGGGGTAAATTTTGGAAGGCAGATGGGTTTGTAGATAAGACACTACCCAGAGATTTCGCCCTCATTTTGCGAGGACTTTATGATCTGAGTTCTGGTTTCCTATAGGCGCAAGCCCCTATAGTTAATTACCCCTCCCGATCACGAGAGAGAACTTTCGATTAAGGCTAGTCATCAATCAGATACGTATAGAAATACGTGTTATCTGGCATATAGTAGCAGCATGGGTTTTCGGTTTGGAGATTGGAGGATTTGATATTTAAATAGAAATTGCACCATCTTGCACTTAAAGCGGATGGTGGGGGAATGGATGATGGACCCGATCAAGATCCCATGGTTCCGTCATCATGGGCCATCATGGTCCCTGGTCTACTTAGTCAGAGGAGGTAGTCGACCCAACCTGACAGAAGGATCCTTGTCGACAGCCAGGGGTTGCTTCGTCCAAGGGGACCTTGTAGACCTGGGTTGGATGTTTGTCTAAGGGGACAAATTTGAATCAACCTTAGCTGACAGAGGGCTTTGTGCCCTATCGATCATATCCTATTGATTCATATCTCAAGGATTTGATGCCAATAAGGAGCGTATTGGCTCTGGCCATAACCGGTATTTCGTGGTGCCATTTGGCGGCAAAACCACTCG
>NW_021319315.1:6559356-6581468 GCF_001605985.2 Dendrobium catenatum | reverse complement strand
AAAAAAAAAAATCAGCTTTTTAAGGATTTTACAGTAGGCTTCATACCTTTTGTTTAGTGAATTCTTTTGAATTTAGGCATTGAAAGTCTAATATGAATGTACTTAAATCAATACACCGGTCACTACAACCGTGTATTTTTTTGTTTGAAGGTTCGAACCTTGTCGACTTCTGTTAATCGGTATAGAAGGATCAAGTTCGAACCTGAATTCACTTGTCAACCCGCGCAATATCTCTAGACGTCACGTATGTACCAATAACACGCTCGCCAGGGCCCATGCGGGTGATTTTTATATACCCCTTTAGTGTACCTATGTGTATACAGTTTATAGTGCACGTGCAGGGGTATTTTAAAAGTATTTGTAGACGCCTTCTGTCCGCTAGTACGAGTGTTGCGGATCCGGTGGCGTGCATCTTGATATTGACTCCCCCATTCACCGGGGATGGATTTTTTGGATTTTGAAGTCAAAGACTGCTGATTTGGAAATAACTCCTTTTAGGCTCTTCGGCATAGTAGACTTACTATTTTCGGTGTTTGTAGACACCAGAACTGTTTTCTTCTAAATTATAAAATTAGGAAGAGATTTTGGAACACCAGGAAGTTTGGTTATAATTTGTTCAAACATTTCCCCCCCTTTCTACCAAGGGGTGTCCTTTTTCGTACATCGGGCTGCCTTTATACCCGGTGTACTTTTAGATTTTGATCACCGCTGTCATAGGTGATATTTGTACTCGTGTCCACAGTGATTCGTTATACAATATACTGTTGTTATCCACAAGTATTCATTTGCATAAGTATTCATTTGCATTTGTAAGGGGTCCGTACTTGTGCCCACAGTGATTCATCATACTTGCAACACACTGTTGTTATCCACAAGTATTCATATGCATTTGTAGGGGACCGTTGTATCCACTACGAGCTTTTAGAAAATGTTTGCAAGAGATTCATTCTTTCTGCATCATATTCACCCTTTCATCAATCTCAGGTGGATTTTTGTGTATTTGTTTGACCTCGTAGGGATCGTCGTAGAAGATACTTGTACTTGTGCCCACAGTGGTTTGATATGCTTATGATATGCCCCACTGTTGTTATCCGCAAGCGGCTCGTATTTGTTTGTAGGGATCCATTATGTTTGCTACTAGCTCCTAGGAATGTTCGTAGGAGACTCTCGTTTCTTGCATCACATCCACCTTTCACCAATCTTAGGTGATTTTTTGTGTATTTGTTTTTGTTTGCAGGTTGTAGGTTGAATGCGTAGGAGCCTTCTACTGTAGATTGTGGGTATTTGCATTTGTCGTGTGTTATACACTGAATACATCTATAGGAGGTTGTAGTTTGATTGGTGTCGAGTCTGACTCAAGTCTGAACCCTTCCAAGTCTGATTTGAATCAACCTCGTGAGCTCAATATGCCAGGTCATTTTTATGTCCCTTGTAGTCCAAATCTTGTTCAATTCTAGTGTCTTCCACACTTAGTAAATTTGAATTTGAGCCCGAGTGTATGTTCAAATGATTACTCAAATTCTTTTGAGATCTTGCAAGTTCAATTGAATAGTCATTTTTATTTGGATTTGATTACAATTTGATTTGATTTTATTCGGATTTTGATCTTTAGAAATCATTTGAATTTTTTTCAGGTCCTCTGCTCGTATTCAATCAAGTTCGGCGGTCCACAGTTCATGTTCAAAAGTTCACTGCTCTTTCTCATCTGGTCCAAATCTTTTGTTCTTTTGTTCAAAACAGGTCCTAGTGTAGTAATATTTCACCCGAAATTTCGGCAACCTCCCGGCTTCTCCCCCGTTTAGGGGAAAACTACGAAAAAACTGGGCCTTCCCACCACCCGCAATAAAGGCCTGCATGGTAGGTGCCCTCTTTCGAGGACACCGTGGCCGTGATTTTTTTCCCACCACGCCAACAAAGGCGTGCATGGGGTCTCTGACGGTACCTGTTACAAGAAGAAGAGCAGTTGTTTTCCCTTCGCCCGGGGGTACTTATGAATTATTTCGGCCGCGCAAAGAAAATGGTACACCAGGCTCGCCTGGCCTCGCCGTGTGCGTCGAACCGGTTTCCCTCCTACCACGCTCACTAAAGGCGTGCTTAGGTGGTTTGCCGGCTCGGCACGCATGTCGAGACAGGAGGGAGAGGGTCGCTCGCTTACCTTGTCGTAGGTGTCGTGCCAGTTTCCCCTCCCATCACGCTCAATAAAGGCGTGCATAGGTGGACCACCGACTCGACACGCATGCCGAGGTAAGAGAGCAAGAAGGGAGGCGACTGTCCGCCTCGTCGTAGGCGTCGGACCGGATTTCCTCCTACCACGCTCACCAAAGGCGTAATTAAATTAAATTAATTATAATTAAGGTTAATGAAAACCCTTAATCCCCCCTAACACTCTGGTTCGGCCAAATTTACGGGATTCGGCCGAAGAAGTGCGCGAATAGGGAGAAAGTTACCTTCACTTCCAGCGAGCTCCTCTGCTTGCTTCCGAACAAAATGTCGTAACCTCCAATCCGACAGGAAAGGCGAGGCGTCGGAGGAGCAAAGTCGCTCAGCCACGAAGGAACGGCGGAAGAGGGAAAGTTCCTGCACAGCGAGCGAGCTCCCGGTCTTGCCTCCGATCCAACAGAAGGGTAAGTCGTTGGGGTGAGCGAAGTCGACCGGAGACGGAGGAGCCGAATAGGGAGATAGTTACCTCCTCAGCGATCGAGCTCCAATCGTTGCTTCCTATCAAATGTTGTAACTTCCGACCCCGCAGGAGGGAAGTCGTCGAATGGAGAAATCGAACGGCACTGGAGGAGGGGTCGGAGATGGGATGAGTTATTGGGTCAGGTGACCGGAGGCGACGTGGGGGATGCGACGTCGATGGTGCGAGCGACGTGCGACCTGCTTCGACGACGTGTGGAGATGTCCGGGCAGGTAAGATTTGATTTTTTTTTTTTTGGTTGCACAGCAGGTCAACACCACAAAAAAAAAAGTCACCATGGTATGTGATAGTCTAGCCAGCAAGTTCAAGTAATCAAAGATGTTCGACAGATTTCCTTTGTCCTTAATGATACTAAGATCATTTGAAGTTGTCAAGGATAGTCGTCCAATTCATCAAATAAATTTGCCAAAAACTTCAAAAAAATCCGGCAAAGCAAGTGAAATCGGCAGACAACTTCACTTAAATTTGTTCCTCACATAGAAGTCAACATCTGCACACTATGCAATAAAAAAGCTAAGTTCATTCATTTTACAAAGAGCGCTTGTTAAGCCTTACAATATAGATTTTTTATACTATTTAAATATAAATTTTCTTGCCACATTGAGCCCCAACTCAAACCAATAAGTAGCAAGGCAGAGGATAAGCCTAACACATCAAATCATTAGCCATTCTATTAAAACCTAAGCTTTTTTCACTAAGTTTTTTCTCTCTCATCTTCTTCTCTCTGGCTTGATAAGTTTTTGTTAGTAAAGCTCTAGAGTAACACACGAATAAATTTGGATCTAACAAAAGATGATTGATGTAATAGATTTGATGATCTCATTTCACCAAACATAAATAAGGGCTTAGAAAAAACTGTTCCAGTGAGTAATAGAAATTGTGATTACAATAACAACTATTACAAAACCTGAAAATAGTTTAAGACATGCATCCTGGGGAAGCTTATTCAGTTGGAAACGTTATCCTTGACGGCACCAAATTTACCAATTTGAACTTCAGTTAAATCTACTTCTAGCACATGACAAACATTAATTTCTATAGCATAAAGCAAATGTATATTCAATGCTTACTATCAAGAACGCCATCAATATAAGATCTTTTATCCCAGCACCCAAGATTTTTCCTTCTTTGTTTCATTGTAACAGCTATTCAATATAAATAATATTTTCCATCTTAACGAATTGACTTATAAATATGACAAACAAGATACTTACCAACGAATCCAAGCAAAACACTGTTAGTATTGTGCACCTTCAGAGCATTATAAAGACCCCAAATAACATTATGTCCTCCTGGAGATTGCCTTCCACTAAACACAACGCCCACTCTGAAAGAATGTGATTAAAATATCACAACAGCAACAATTGGCCAAGAACATCCAAGGTCATCAAAAAAGCCAAATGAAATGTCTAAAATAATAAATCCCGTAATACAGACATATCTGTTATGGCACTTTAAACTTTTAGACAAACAAGTAAACCTAGTTAATAGGGGAAATATGTGTAGCTACAATTGTAGTGGTGATGATCAGACACAACTGCCATTAAGAAAGAATAGGTAAAACATGAATGCAGACCTTATAGATGGATGCTCAGTTATGATCTGAGCATTTGGAACCTTGGATGTTCTCCTCAGAAAATGAGCCAAAGGCTGACCATATGTGTGTGGGAAAGCTTGGCTGATGACATGCGCACCAGCTGGATCTGCAGCAGTTGTTCCACCACCAAATTCAACCCTCACAGTTGTGCCCTGTATATGATAAAAGACAGGAGCAAGCATTCTAAAAAGGTGCCAAAGATTCATTATACGACTACATAGACAGTTGATTTCAAGAAACAAAAAGAAGGCACACAAGTTTATCTTGTTATCAATTTATAATAACCTCCAGTAGTGCCCCCTTTCTTTTGAGAAAAAATGAGAGTTCTTTTTTTTTTTAAGTTTGGTATTAAAGTGCCTCTAATTTTCATCTTTTGGCAAATAAGGGCAATTTGAATTAAGTTATTCATTAATCATCCTTTTAGTCAACTTCTTCCTGCTCCCATTTCTGAGTCCTACGCTTCACTACAATATCATCCCTTTGTTTCTATGAGTGAACTTGCCCACAACTCGCATGCCACCGATGTCAACAACAGGTCCCAAGATAACACTAGAGATTCTGTCAAGGGATCTCTTGTGTACTATCCTTGCATGATCCGAAACAAGATTCCAAGCAAGCAATTCGATGATGATTCAAGTCAACAAAGAAAAAAATTTGTTTGGCCCGCTCCAAAATCCAACGGTCCTAGTTCACTGATAAATGATGATCATTTAACCCAAAGAAAAATATTCAACCAACAGAAGGCATATTACTCAAACAAGGGTGCTTTAGTTGCACCTAAACAGGGTATGGGAGCTTGGGTTTGACCCGACTCATATTTGTAGCCCTAGGTTGTGCCAAACGAAGGAAAGGAGAGATGTGCAGTTTAAGGTTGGGGACATGATTTATTTGAAGATCTGACCTTCCAGACAAAGGACTTTGACTCAATGAAGGAATGAGAAGCTCTCCCCCGCTACTTTAGGCCCTACGAGGTAGTAGAGCGCATTGAATCAGTAGCATATCGCCTGTGATTGCCACCGACTTCAGTCATCCAACCCATATTTCATGTATCACAACTGAGACAAGCCATTGGAAACCACACAACCTCGCCCCGCACTACTGATAACACTGTCAGAGAATATGGAGGTGAAAGGGGTGCGCCAAGGAGATAAGGGGATCAAGGAGATGCTAATCTAGTGGAAGGATTTACCAAAATATGAGGCGACATAAGAACCCTACAGTACTATTCAGAAGCAATTTCCCTTTTTTGAACTTGAGGACAATGTGACTCTTTGGGATGAGAGTATTGATGCAGTTGGCAGCAATAGTCTTGTTGTCCATGTGAGGCCTAGAACCTCCTTTATCACCTATAGAAGAAGAGGTTCTGGGAGGAAACTCTTTGGGAAAGGGGGGACTCTTTGGGAAAGATGTAAGGGGCATTTATTAGGGGATTTGAGCTGTTTAAGAGGGGAGATTATGGTGGGTTAGGGTTTTTTATGTGATATTTGAAATTTCTGCAGCAGTTTTTGTGAGGTGTTTGGGTTCCTAGTAGCTGCTAGTAATTGTGGGAGAGACGATTCACCTCTCGAACAGTGAATCAACTTGTATCTTGTCTTACTTTGCTTGCAAATTTGTAAAAACAGCTCTCTTTGTGTTATTTCTGGATCTATTGGAAATAAGTTGTTGTTTTTTATATTGTCATACGTTGTTTTGATCATTAAGACCTATCACTCGGCCACTCCATCGCTTGGCAAGACACTGGCCGAATGAATGCCCAAGAAACCCTTCCACTTTGTTAATTACTTGTGTATCTTCTTTAATTTTCTTATCTTTATCTTTTTAATTTGTTAGGGTACCTAAGGCACTATATTATTTAGATATTCTCTATGGCTTGTACTCTTGGTCTCAAAAATCTATTTTTGAACACTAGTATTAGTTTTATGTCTTATTTTAAAATTTATGTTCCTATGGTTTTATATTTTAACAATCTTAAAAATATCACTCTTTAATGCCTACTTGAATTGTTAGTCATGCATTTTGTAGATTCATATATTGATCCTTAAATTTAATATTGATCATACTATTATTATTGCATTGTTTCATATATCTTTTTGTTCATTTTTATTATCAGATTAAGCTTTAAAAACACATCCAATCATCATGTTAAGTTCCTCGTTAAATCTCATAATCATTTAAATCCTATATCTTGAAAATAACACTCAAACAGTTAACCAAAATTTAACTCAATTTAATAGATAACATTCCAAACAATAGTAAAGATGTAATACTTTTAGGATTTAGTAAATCCTACTTGTAGTCAAACAGCCCCCAATCTCAGTATGACTTATTAAAAAATAAATGTTTGGATAAAAATGAATAAACATTTTCATTCATCACAAAAAAAAAAAAATCAATCTTTAGAATACAAAAAGTGATCCTTCAAAAGCAGCAAGATCACACTGACAGCTAGAAGCATCATACAATTATAGCACATCGCCAATAATACAATTTCATATTTTCAAATAATAATAGCCCATTTTCCAGGAAAAAAACCTTCATCTGATAAACAAGGCGTTGCGTCGAACAATCCGAAGCAGCATTACTTCCACTTTGTCCAACCAAGCCAGAAGAAATAAAGGGCAAAAAAACTAAATAAAAGAACAAAGAATTTCAACCTTGCTCATTCCAATCAATCTCATCGCCTAAAATGAAGCCAATAAAAAAATATTACAATTAACAAAACAACATGAGAAATGGAAAAATCGCAATATTCTCCCAATTGTCAGACAGACTAAAAGCAGCAGAGCCCTCTTGGATCCAAACAAAGACAGATACAGTATAAAAAAAAAAAGAAGCAAACCAATCATCCGATCGAAACGAAGCGAGAAATTGAACAAGGCAACTCAATCAAGCAGCACACTAGCGATCAAGAGATAGACATGCAGTGGCACGAAGCAGAGATAAACCAAAATTCTTCAATATCAGAGATAGGAAACCGAGACCTCGAGACAGGGAGGGATCTCCGGCTGGTAAAGAGTTCGCTTCTTCTGCAGATCGGAGAGCTCGCGAGGAAAGCCGTAATCTGAATCCATCGCTTTCTGTTTACTTCTGCGACTCTGTCAGCCACTTCTGACAGGATAAAATAATTATAGGGTTTTTGTAACGTTTTTCAGTAGCAGGATAAGAGGATAACGAGGAAATCTTTTTTTTTTTTTTTAATAATCTGCGAGCTTGATTTGGGTGGGGCCCGATAGAATATTCGAAGGCTTTTTTTGGGGGAAATATTCCAATCCATAATTCAGTTAATATTATTATATTATAATCTTTTATTTAACTTGTTATTATTAAATAATATGTCTTAAGTGCATCACTAATTTTTTTTTAATTTAAATGTTATAGTATATTATATATTGAAGCATTGCTATAATTATAAATGTTTGATTAAGATTTTGTTTGGGTCAATTTAGGATTTGTTTGGAATGGTTAATTTTTTTATAAAAGTGATTGTAAAATTGTGAAAAAATAATAATTTTTTATGATTGCAATAGAAAATAGTTTTCTAGTATATAAAATTTTTGAAAGCTTTATTAATTATGTGTTGAATCTTATTGTATTAATCAATTGAGTTGGTATTGTTGACTTGAATCTCAATTCCATCACTCGAGCTCACCAGGGGTAGTAGGGTGGTCTTCCTCATGCTTGGGTTCGGAGTTCGAGTGTTTTATACACTATTTTTTTTTTCTTTTGTGCAGCTTTACAATATTAGAGCATTGTATATTTGAGCGATGCAGCGCCGTTAGTTAGATTGTAGACATAAAGCAGTTTTCCTTATAATTGTTTATGCTTAATTTGAAAGGTGATATCCCTTAGGTGATTTTATGCGTGTCTCTTTGTCCATAATGACTAATTTATTTGTCCATTATGCGTGTAGAATGGTGCAAGAGTGAAAAGAGATAATGAGAGAGTGAGAGAGAAAGAAATATATACAATTTTTTGTAGAGAATTTCTTAGTATGGTGTGACTCAGTTCTTTTTTTTTCGAACTTTTCATGTTAAATCCTAATATTCTTTCTTTTCATTGCATTTTCTCTTTTTTATTTGTATTTGTTGCGTGGTTTACTTCCCTAATAAGTATTAGCCAAACAAGAGTGTGTTGCAACCTAACAAGTAAAAAAAAAAAAAAAAAAAAAAAAAAAAAAAAAAAAAAAAAAAAAACCCAAACTAACCCTTAAGAAAGATATTTATTCAATTAAAATGATGAATTATTGTTCGGCCAAATAAAGAAATAAATTAGATTTTATTTTATTCTTGTTTAATCTACTAATCAGAAATGAAAAAAATCAGCTAATTTCAAGTGTTTTTAATATAATGACCAATATAATTAACTAAAATGTAATTAAAACATTAAATGAAGTTAACAAATATATTTGCTCAATCAATAATTTAATATTTTTGTTGCATATTACACGCATAATTTGGAGTGATAGTACTTTGCAATGTGTGGTGGAGGCTGCTTGCTGGCCTATCAAAAAGGTTATCTTGATCTTAAAAATATACTATTCCACATATATAATTAAATTATTAATGAAAATAATGTACTAATTTATTTATTTTTACATAATATTTGATGTTTTTAAATATTAGAAGGTTTGAAGATGCTTAAAATTTGGCAGTTTTAAAATTAGTTATTATTTAAGTGAATGATTTCACTTATAATTTCACTTATAATTTTAAGGAATTTTGAATATATATATATATATATATAACTTAATTTTATAAGGTAAAAAAATGCAACAAAGTCATCTAAGTTCTTGTACAAAAAATTTGAGAAGGTAAAAAAGCCTACAAAGCCTCATCAAGGAACAATTATTACGTCCTCTGATCTGACGTAGAGGTACGTTCGGCCGTCAATAACATGTCGCCATGTGCTCTTACTCTTTACCGCGCGGCCCGACGACTTGACCTGGAATGGAACCCAGGAATGCTATGTTCGCGATTTTCTCGGTATTGTTCGGTATTTGCTCAGTATTGCTTTGCAAAAACGAGAAATACCGCTCTGTGAAGACCAAAACTATACAAATACTGAGTTGTACCGAGTTTTTCTACAACTCGGTACAACTCGGTATTTAGGTATTGCTAGAAAAAACTAGGTACAACTCGGTATTTGCTAGGTATTTGAAATATATCCAAAAGGTGATGGGATGTTGTTCGGCTCGTCAAGGATTTTAAAAAACGCACGCGCTAGAACCCAAAAAACTGCGGGCCGGCGTCTTTTCTTCATGCTACGTATCGCTAAAATATTGGTGGCCGAACGTAGAGAGCGTACGTTCACCGGACCAAATAAAAGTTCCTCATCAAGAGTAGCGGAGCCATGAGGCTCAAATTTATTTTGACAAAATTTTCATCAACTTTTTCAAGAGGTGCTGCACGGATGAAAAAATAAATTAGTTAAATATCATTATGATATATTAAAATATAAAAAATAAGGTTATTATTCAGATTTTTTGAGATTTTATATTTATTTTTAGCTTTTATAATATTGATTTGTTTATAAAATATACGATAATTTTGAAATTAGCATAGGCAGTGAAAGAATCTCTAATTTACCATCTACTATCATAGCTCCACATTTTTAAACTTTTTTTATAGATTTGTATGAGCTGCCGTGGATATTGCTTGGTTCACCGTCATGCTTGGATTGCTAAATCTATAGGTAAGCTTCAACATAGCATTTTTTTACTACCGATGATCATAACGATATAATAGTTTTCATGCAAGCCATGAAGTACCTACAATTGCATATCTCATATGTCCGACTTTTTTTTTAAATCTGTCATAAGACACTACATTTTTTTTAGGGGGGGCACGTGCCTACCTTTGCCGCCCCCTTGTATCTGTTACTGGTAATCAAGCGAAACAATAATCTACTCTAGAAATATAGATTTCAAAGGTCTACTTTTTTTCTCTTAATTATATAAGACAAAATTACAAAGTTTATAACAAGCATGCAGCACATTCTCTTATGGCCGTAGCCAAGAATATTGGAGAAGTATTGAAAGGTGATGTAGTGATTGGACGACATTAGTTGGGTGTTGGCGATAAGAAAATAATAGTCAAAATGAAGTTAGATGGATGATGTTGTTCAAGCTGAGAAACCTATAAATTTTGTTATAAGAATTTTTTATCTAGAACAGTCAATATTTATTTTTGGAGTCATAATAAGTTCAAATCATAAAACATTCTCACTAAAATATTTATAATATTGTGTTTTAGCTTTCCTATTTTTTCATAATTTTTGGAGACTTGAATTTTCTTAAGAAATCGACACCTGTCGATATAAGTGGGGTTTTGGGGATTATAAGGTGTCCGTTTTACAAACATATTTCACCATATTGTTTTAAACATGATTAGCTATTTTATGTATATTTTTCTGTAATTTTTCAATTTTTGGATTTAAACATATAAAATAATTTAAATAAAATTAATATTTTAAAATTAACTAGTTATAATAATTAATATTTTATTATAGTATCCCGTTCCACTATTATAAAATATGATAAGTTTTTTTTTTTTTTTCATGTTTTTCCTAAACAAAAATCGGGTTTGGGGAAAAATAAGAGAAAGAGAGGAGACAGAAAGTGATATCCAATTTTTGGGTGACTGCAGGTCATTTTCGTCCGTTGGCTTAGCTGGAAAACGTGTTCATCTCGAGGTGAAGCACCTTATATCCATATAAATTTTAAAAAAATGCAAGTTTTAGCGAATATTTCGATTAAAATTCTATATACGTTAATGAAAAACAGTAATAACTTTGCAGAGGTAAAACGTTCACTGTGTAACTTTTATATGTTATTGAGATTATGATTTTATACATTTTGAAAATTTTATACCATGGGTTTTGAAATTTGTGGAATTTTATTGAATAAAAAATTATCTGGATGTTGAAAAGTAGTGGTATAGTATAATAAAAGTCTTAAAATATTGTGTTACATAATATGTGGTAATTTTCTAAGAATATACATTTTTTCCTAGTTGGATTAATGTTGTCTACAATTATATAATACTGTAAAATTTTGATACATGTTCAATTACTCTTTAATTGTTATAATGTGATAATATATGTGTATATTTGATTAAATTATATATATTGGGAGCCATAAAGGAATAAAATCCTTTGAGATTATCTATGAGACAGAGATATGTGATATGTTCTAGTGTTATAAGCACAAATACAAAGGGAGTCATAAGGGGTCAGAATCCTTTAAAATCTATCTGGGTCCAAGAAATGTGATATGAACTACTATGTGATATGAATTTCAATTTATTTATTTGCTCATTATTGTTGATTTAAAATAACTACTATGCATTTATTACATCTCTTAGTTTAGTGATTTATTTGATTTACATTTAATTGCTTTTAAATATTCAACAAAATATTTGATAAAAGAATATTTAAAAATTTAGATTGGTTTGTGTGGCTTATTAAGCTATTGTAGCTCACTGTGATTTTATTTATGATTTTCAGGATCTAGGAAGGGGAGGCTGATTGTCGACTAGCAGTTCAGAATCAAATCTAAGGTCATAGGTATTTTGTTATTTTGATTTTTGTACTGTCACTACTAGTTAAATTTTCAGTTTTGTAGCTCTTCTATGTAGCCATGTACTGTAATGTAGATATTTACTTTAATGAAATGAAAGAAACTTGATGGATGAGTTTATTTTCAGTATTTTAATATTTTAGTAACTATGTAGTCTGTAATTTATTTCAATGAATTTTTGCAAAAAAAAAAAATAAAATAATTTCAAAACTAGATCTTATGATTCGCTTGTCACAACTCAATACGATAGGAATGGTCCTGACCGGGTTGAGTTGTAACACAAGCAATGTCAAACGAACTATGATATTAGGTTGACTTTGGTTGAGCAATCACATTCAAATGATGAAAATTGGAAAGGGTTGACGATGATGATCGATCGACGACAGCTGCTGAAGTCTTTTTTGGTATTGAACCTTAGACTGAGTTTTAGAGTCAATCAAATCTTCAAGCTCTCTTTAATTTCAAGTCAATGTCCTTTTTAAGTAGAGACAGATTAACTATGACAGTCGTTAGGCTTCAGTTGGGCAATCACATTCAGATGATGAAAGTTGAGCGACATGGGTTGGCGATGATGGTCGATTAATTAGAGCCATGAAGTAATTAATTATTTCTAAAATGTCCAGAATTTTATTTGGCAAAGAAAAAATGCAAGCCATCGTGCAGAATGATCTGCAGAGCACCGCGGGGCTGGGGACATCAATGATGCGACATTAACCTCTCTATTTGGAGCTGATTTTGGGGAGGCTTTTGGCATTGAAATGTTGCACTGCGGTGCCCATATCACTATTCACGAGATTCTATGGAGGATTTCTATGGGAGTGTTGTAACATTGGGATAGTGGGGGCCGTAACGCTAGGTCAAAATGAGTACTTTTAAAATATTAAATAATTTAATCCGTTTGCCTAACTCCTCACATCATCAAACCATATAGAGTTACGTCCAGACTCCAATAAAAACTTGACATGTATCCTTATACATAATATGTACAAATTTGTACATATTGTATACAATTGTGTACATAGTGTGTATATTATGTATATAAATTTGTACAAACCATTTACATAATTTGGTAATTTCTACATAGTGTGTACAATAGTACATAGTATGTACAAAAATACATATAATTTTTATTAAAGTCCGAACATACCCAAACTCCGTACCTAATAAATTATCATGGGTTAGAGACTGGCATAGCCATATTAGTAATTGCTTTCCATATAAGTTTCCTCTCAGAAGCATTATTGTGGATGAGTGGTAAGCTAGGACCGTTTAATCTCTCTCTCTCTATCTTGCCGTGGGCCCATGTTTATCTTCAATCAGTGGTTGGAAGACCGCTCAACCAGTTATTTGCTTATGATTAGGTTGCATTCAATTGGTGGAAGAATATTGATCAGAATTTTTTGTACTGGATTTGACATTTAGTGGTTTTGAGCTTATCCTGGTTTTGATAGGGTTGTAACAAAAGAATCTCAGAAAGACAATCACCAGCCAGAGAATTAGGACAATAAGTTGTGGATGTGCTCTATGACACGTCCAACGCCAGGTGTAACACGCAGGCCTGGTTCATGGTACTGGAATTAAATATTTTGTAGCACGCAAAAAATATTATTGCGTGTAATAGGAGAGATATAGAGAAGAAATGAATGTTGATGGAGGCATCAACACTTGTTCTCTATAAACTCTCTCTGTATCGCACCACAGTGCCACTCTATAATGGTTTATGTTTAAAGCTAATCGATGTAATCCAATTGAAATAGAAAGATACTTGGTCAAATCACCTTGCAGTTGAACCCGACATATAACTCGTGTATACATATCATTGATGGCTTGAATATAATCATTATTAACTCCTTTCTTTTCTAGAACTCCCTAGAGCACATCTCTAGGAACTTTATCATATGTTTTCTCTAAATCAATAAATATCATATTTAGATCCTCTTTGTTCTCTTTATACTTGTCCATCAAACCTGCCAATAAATGTGTAGCTTGCATAGTAGACCTACCCGTCATGATCCAAATTGATTTTGAGAAACATTAGTATCATGCCGTAAC
Organism: Dendrobium catenatum; assembly: GCF_001605985.2. Classification (NCBI taxonomy): domain Eukaryota; kingdom Viridiplantae; phylum Streptophyta; class Magnoliopsida; order Asparagales; family Orchidaceae; genus Dendrobium; species Dendrobium catenatum. The sequence continues at coordinate 6,567,545 of NW_021319315.1, read as the reverse complement.
CTCTGCTCAATAACTCTCTCTCATAGTTTTAAAGTATGATGCATTCATTTAATTCCTCTATAATTCACACTCTTTTGCATCACATTTATTCTTTAAAATAGGAATCAACACACTTCTTCTCCACTCATGTAACATCTTTTTAATCTTCAAATAATATTGAAAAGTTTTTGTAAGCCAAAAAAATCCTTTTTCTCCTAAGCATTTTAACATTTTTATTGGAATATCATCAAGTCCAACCGCTTTTTCCCACTTCATTTTCTTTAAGGCCTCTCTAATTTTGATTTTACTAATATGAAGATAAAAACAAACCAGCCAGAGAATTAGGACAATAAGTTGTGGCGGTGCTTTATGACACATCCGACGCCAGGTGTAACATGCAGGCCTGGTTCATGGTACTGGAATTAAATCTTTTGTATCACGCAAAAAACATTATTGCGTGTAATAAGAGAGATATAGAGAAGAAAGGGACGTTGATGGAGGCATCAACACTTGTTCTCTATAAACTCTCTCTGCATTGCACCACAGTGCCACTCTATCATGGTGAAATTATTTTGTGCAGATACCAAATGTCATTCAGAGATCAATCAAAATGAGCCACGTCGCCCCTTGCTCAGTACCCCAGCTCGGTACTATTCGATACCGCGACTACGTACTCGACTCGGTACTACTGATGTGATGCATTCTGATTGGTCTTCAAAAAATAAACTATGTTCGGCGTCTGCACAGAATAATTTCTCCGCTTAATGGGCATAGAGCGGCCTTGTGTGTTATCCATAAAAATGATCTCTTGGTATAGGCAAACGCTGGGCCAACTGAATGTTACATCACATATGTGAATGTGATGTTTCAAATCATCCAAAATATGAATAAAAAGATCACCCAATAATTGAGGTGCTGTTCTGCCCTGTTCGCCTATCTCTTTGCTATTGTTGGCATGCCAATTTCTTGTCCTATCCATCGCCATCACCATCGAACTTTAATTTCTCTCAAGTGTTTTTGCCTTTGCATTCATTTTGCCATCTCCTACGCCTTCAGAGTACATTGCATTCATTTTGTCACCTTTATCAGAATCATTAAGACTGCATTCCCAGTAGTGATCTCTACTGTCTTCTCCTTCCTACACAGCTTCCCCCTCCCCTTCTGTTTTTGGCCCTCTATTGATATGAGCAGACGCTAGCCAACCTGCCAAAATTTGAATCTGTGCCAACCCAATACAGAACCTACTTGAGTCTTAGATTTAGTTTGGAATGGCTTTCTTACTGCATCGTAAAGTAATTTTTTTACTAAAATTTTAAAATTTTTGTACTAAAAAGTTGCTTTAAGAAACAGCAAGAAAGTCGGCCCAAACGAAGCATTAGAAAATCAGAGTTCAATCTGATTCCAAGAACCTTAACATTTCTTGTGTTCATGTTAATTTCTGATTCTGTGTAGAATTAAGTGGAAACGATTGAATTTTGACTTCTAATAGGGCTGATGTACCACTGAAACATTAATAGATGCTCTGGTTTATCCTTGAAATACAATTTGTTGTAGCAATTACCTTCGAATGAAAGCGTGTGTAAACAGGATTCAAGACATTTGATAAACCAGATATTTCTCTTTTACACAAATTAAAAGATTTTTACTATTAGTTGTATTCATTGATTTGGAGCTTTGTCTTCTGATGAGATTTGAAGTATATAATTAGGTTTGAAAAAGAATGTTTCTTATTTCAAATTGATGTGTTAACGTTATTGAATTATATAAAGTTCTCTTCTTTTTTCATGGTTGATCATTTGGTTTCTTAATTTAAGAATCAAGATGCAATTAATTTTACTAATTTTATTCTGAGTAGACATGAATACATATTGCTAAATGCTCTCTCTTATAGTTTCATAGAACCACCCTTCTGAAGCTTCCAACCTTGCAGCTCTTGACCCATACTCTTTTACTCATGGATTCACAATTCTGCATCAATTGCAACCTGCAGATCCATGCAAAACCTTAAATATCATACCCATCTTCTGCAAGCTTCCATGAACAAATCCAAAATTGCGATCCATAAAAAAACCAAGATTTACTAAACCAACTCTCCATGCTGTTTTACTTCACAGTTTTCATCGTTCCATACTTTGAGCTCTTTACCCTGGTTCTTCCACTGATACGTGTTCGCTTTGTAATGATGCCTGCTTGCAAATACCAAGAAAACTATGAAGTTCAGCACACCAAGCACTGCAAGCATCCAGTAAAAATAATCCAGTCTCCCATTGTTCAAATTATTCTTAATCCAACCTCCACTTGTAACCTTATCAACTATAGTCACCAAAACACTGCTCAAGAAGAACCCCATTGATATGGTGCTAATGAAGAGGCCTGTGCTCATCGACTTCATCTTCTCCGGCGCTTCGCGGATGAAGAACTCCAGCTGCCCAACATAAGCAAACCCTTCTCCTATCCCAACCAAGCAGAACTGTGGAACAAGCCAGAACACACTTACAGTTTTGCTCCCCTCGTTTGCAAGCTCTTTTCTTCTCATCTCGACCACTGCAGCAACAACCATCGCAATCACTGAGAAGATGAGGCCAATGCCGACTCTTTGGAGGCTGGTGATGCCCTGAACGTTATGCGTGAAGCCGCGGGCGAGGGGGACGAGGAGCTTTTCATTGAGGGAGGTTATGAGGAGGATGCTGATGAAGAGGAAGAAGGAGAGCGAGCCAGAAGGGTAAGTGAAGGAGCCAACTTTGCGGTTCATGTAAGTGGCTTGCTCAACTGAGAAAGTGGTCATCTGAGAATATATGGTCCAGAACATAATGCAGGTTGCCCAGATTGGTAGCAGTTTTAGCACCATCTTTACTTCTTCCACCTCTGTTACAGTGGACACTTTAGTTGTGTTGACAGTCTTTTTTCCTTCACTGAAAGATTCTGGAGCTGAGATTTCATGGCTTTGCAGGATTGCTGCTTTGTCAAGCCACCTGCAATGAAGGTGAAGGTATTTTATTGCTAATTCACTGAAATGCAAAGCATTTTTCATTCAATAAAATTAGGAGTTTTAGATCAGAATATTCTTTTCAAACTTTAGCTGATCATATAAGGTGTATTGTTATAAACAATTATTATCTATATTGTCAAAATATATTATCTTTTAAAATATTTTAAAATATCTTAATTTATTTAAAAATATCTTATCTTTTAAATTTATAAGTAAAAGCTTATAGATAAGCTGAGACTGGGCCTGGAATTTGGCTAAAACGAGTTAGTGCTGTGGGTTTTGTCCAATGGCCCAAAACTACCATCTTTCAAACAAATTCTGACAAGTGGAGAAAGCTTATTTGGATGAATCAAAGCATTATTTTTTTGAATGCGATTTTAATTATGCATCTAAAGAAATTGCTATATATGAATGAAGAGATCCAAAATTTATTAATATTTTAAATTTATTTTTATTTGAATATTTTTTATTTATAGTCATGTAAGTTTTGAATGAAATTTGAAAATTTTCAACAATAATAACAACAACAACAAGTTTTTATCTTACTACATTGGGCTGGCTACATGAATTCTTAATCATTTTTATGTCCTATTAAGAGTCAAATTCTCATCTAAATCTAATAAAAAAAGACTTTTCTAAAACTCCCGTTGTCGACCCTAAGCCTAGACATAAAAAACGGAATGTTGCATTAGCTGGTTTTCAGTTATTCAAAAACTTTGAATGAAATTTAGGCTTCATTTGGGACGATTTTTTCATTGCTTCTTAAAGCAACTTTCTAATACATAACTTTTAATTTTTGTAATAAACAGCTGTTCTAAGAAGCACCAAGAAAGCCATCCCATCCGAAGCCTTAATTAAAAGAAGCAATTCTCAAATATTTTTATTATTTAGATTTCATGAATTGGAAAATTTTCTGTAACAAAAGATAAATATAATTATATAAAATTTCAATAAAATCAGTCTTCTTCCCTTGATGATCCGTTATTTTATATAAATGTCCAGTTTATCATCCTCTACTGATAGATAAGTTTAGTCATATTATTTCACTGAAAACAGCTCTAATGACGAAATCTTACAGTCAAACCCTTTGATGCAATTACCATAAGATTAATTAATCTGGTCTGCGTTACGTGCTGCTTTGTTCTCATTACGATTGTTTTCTTCTTAATGATTTGTTTGTTAATGAAAGCTCCCAGTAGTTTACTGCAAAGACATTCTTGTGAATAATAAATTTAATAGCAGGCGATATTTATAAGAAATTAGTTGGATTCTTTCCAAGTTGTAATATATATATGATGGAGTTTCTTATGTAAAAAACAGTCTCACCTGAATAAATCAAATAAATAAATAAATTATTTAGAACTAAATATTAAAATTTAAAATTTATTTTAATCATTTTTTAATTAGGATGTTCTATCAAAAATTTTTCTTATATGAATGCAAATGATGGTTGCCTTAAAATTAATCATCTATTTTTTTTAATGAGCAATAATGATAATTCTTATAAAATATTGATAACATTATTTGCTCTGAAATTAACATGAGAGCTAACAGCATTACTTAAATTAAAGAGATATAGATAGAATCCCGAGGCTGTGAATGTGATAAAAGCAAACTAATTATATTGATCTTCATCTTCTCTATAACAACAAAAAGTACATATATTTAAATTTAGGTTTCGTTTGTGATTATTTTTTCACTGTTTATTAAAGTAATTTTTTGATATAAAAATAAAAATTTTAATAAAAAAATTATTTTAAGATGCAATAAAAATATTATCCCATATAAGTTTTAATTTTTCTATTTGCACTTTTAAAAGCTCTGTTTTTTGCTATGATTTTTTAAATATTTTTTTTGAAAAATAAATTTTAAAAAAATGATGAAAAACTTCTTTTAAACACTCATTATTTTTTTTAATAATTCTTTCTCTTTTCACAAAAGAAAAGCTCTTCCTAACAACGCCTTAGGCCGTTTAGAACAGCTTACGTTCTGCTGATTATTTTTTTAAAAGCTTCCTTTTCAATCATAATTTTAAATATAATTTAAAACAATTTTATTTAAAATAAAATGATTAAAGACTATGTAAAAATTATCATTTAAATTAGCATTATTTTTTTTATAATTATTTTTTAAGAAAACAAAGCAGTATTTCACCCAAAAAAAAAAACAGGAATTATGGTCTACCTGAGCCGGTCAGTATGCGGGGCCGTGGCTGCCTCATAACCATGAAGCTCCTGCACATGCTCTGGATATGCCAATCCCCTCTTCCTCCTCGCCCTCCACATAACCCGCAACAACACCGTCAGCGGGCTCCCCTGCGGCCGCCGGAATCTATACCTCGTCGTTCCGGCGAGCAAAATCACCATCGCCGCCACCATCGTCGCCGCCGATATCCCATACCCCCATCCCCTCCCAACATTGTCTTGTAAATAAACCAACACCGTCACAGCAAACAACGAACCCAGACTGATGCAGAAGTAGAACCTATTGAAGAAGAAAACCATCGACCTTTCCTCCTTCGGGTCACTGTTATCGAACTGATCTGACCCGAAACCCGACACGTTTGCCTTTATACCGCCCGCGCCGGCCGCGATTATGTACAGCGCTGCGAACAGCATTGATAGCTGTCCGCCGCTCGCCGATACGCATTCGTGTTCTTTAAGCCGGAAATCGTCACATTCCGGTGGCTGCATGCTGCTCAGAGAGGTTGCCATTGTCAGCAAGCTGGTTCCCTGTAGAATAACAGAGCCATAATATAGTTAAAATCTATAATTGTTTCAATAATAAAAATTGAAAATTTTCAAATTTATTCAAATGATCCAAATATTTTACAATGGATAAACATTTTATGTGTAAGTGAACCTAGTCGGCTCAAACTTGGCTCGTTAATGAGCCCGTGAATTGATATTATCAAGTTTTGAGTAAGATCGAGCTCATATGCTAGATGAGCTTTGTGGTCGAGCTCCATCCGATTTGATAATCGTCGAGATACTCGTTTTTAAAAATTGAACCCTCGAGCTTGAGTAAAAATTTATGAGTCAAGCTCGAACTTGTTTGATGGGCTCGACTTGACCTCAAGCTCAATTTTGAGCTGCTCTTTTGAGGGACGAGTAGAGCTTGACTCGTTTGCACCCCTATTTATCACGATTGACACAAAAAGTTTTTTATATTTATTCAAACATTTATAGTAAATTTAATTAATTATGGAGAAACATCGATATCAGAATTTCTGATTAAAAGTTAATCATATATATATATATATATTAATTTTGATTTAAGTATATAATTTATAAATTATCAATCGATTTTAATAAATTTTTTATTTTTATTTGAAAAATAAAAATAAAAAAAAATTATTTTAATCCGGATATTTTAACATACTATTTTTTTAATTCCTTAAACGAGATATTTAATATAAAATAAAATGCTTTTCTAATGCTTCTATTTATTTTATACCGGATAGATTTTATATATACATTTTTTTAAATATCCAAAATAAGAAATAAATAAATTCGATAAATTTCTTTTTTTTTTGTTCAAAAGTCAACCAATGGGCAGTACTGATTCATTGCCCAACAAAAACATGAAGGCTTTTCCAAAAAAAAAAAAATTGAAGGCTGTAAGTATTTTTAAAACTATATAATAACATAATTAAAAAAACTTACTAAAACACATTCCAAAATTATAAGATAAATATAAAAAATATTAAATTTTATTATGATCAGTCCAATAAATTTAGCAATTTTTATTAGAAATAAGAATTATATTCTGAAAACACAAGGAAAAAAAAAATCTAAAATCATGAATGGGAATTACCGCGGCAGCGATAGCGGCGGCGGTGGCGGCGGTGAGAAACCGGCCTAACTTAGCGTCGGCGACGAATCCGCCAAGAAGGGCAAGGAGGTTAAGTGTTCCCATGAAATTAGTGACTATATTAGCAGACCTTGAGGTAGACAGGTGAAGATCTCCAACCAAATAAGTAACCAGATTCATGGCGATTCCCACTACACAGACTCTTTCAGCTAACTCCGTTCCTAATATCAGACCGGCGGCTAACCACCCGCCGGTTCTCGTCTTGTCGGCCGGGTTTCCTCGGAAGTCGACCACCGATTCATTGCTGGGCTCCAAACCGGAAGTGTAATCCTGTACCATGAGAATCAGAGAAGAAGAAGAATAGGTAAGAAGCCATGAAATTAAGAGTGTTTATGCAATTAGTAAGAAGGAGAGAGAGAGGGCTATATAGTAATTATACCATTGAGCTGAGAATGAGAAGAGAGATTTAGCTGGAGTGGAGGGTGATGAGGGCTGAATTATATATAGATTCAGTGCGAGGAAGAAAGAGAATCAAAATGTTCGCCGGCCAAAATTTTTGGAAGGGGGAAAGTTAGAGAGGGAAGGACGGTCGAAGACGGAGCGTGTGAGGTCGGGACATAAAAGAGTGAGATAGGTACAAAAATCTTTTTTAATTGATAATTTTTAGAAGTTGGGTTAGATATTGCGGAGGAAAAAGAATTGTGTTAATTTATATGATACGATCCATCATCTAAAATCCGATAGATCAAAAACGAATCTCAATACTTAGTTAGAATCTTTTAAAATTAAATTCAAATAATTTTAGACTCTTATTTCAATAAATTTATTAGCAAATTGATTGATTCAATGAGATGAACTCGACTATCTAAGGCTTAATTTGGGACAAATTTCTTATTATTTTTAAAACAATAATTTTTATAATAAAAAACTATTCTGAAAAGTAATAAAAAAATTTATCAAACGAGACTTAAGTCCAAATAAGTGCATATTAAAAGATTAAAATATAATTGAGATTTTTAGATTACTAATTGGAGGATCAAATGAACTTCAAAGTTGACATGCTTTTATAGTTAAATAGTGTCTCAACATTACGAATCCAATGAGCTCATAATCTCTCAATTTCGTTAATGTTAAAGAGCTTATAATGTTAAAAGAATATTTAGTTATCAAGATAATATGACTGAATAAATTAAATATTTTCTTTCATTCAATATTACTAAATACGGGAACATTTCTCTTGATATGTCATCAAAAATTGTTTTGATCGAGCACAAATCAGTCACTCCGACCTCAATCCCCACCCCCGAATTTATTATTATTATTATTATATTATTATTTAGGTAATTTGTCTCCCTCAATCTTTTTTTTAGTCTTTATTACAAGAATTTTTAGACAATTCTCTCCCCCC